>NW_003852549.1:4150990-4175112 GCF_000181295.1 Otolemur garnettii
AGATGCAGTTTGAGTATGAAGGACTTTATGGTGCACTGCACAGTTAGATAGAGATGCAGTTTGAGTATGAAGGACTTTATGGTGCACTGCATTTATTCAAGACGCTTGCTCATTTACTTGCAGCCTCTTCTTTAGGGTCCACTGCCAAATCTTCTTGGGTGTGTTTATAGCCATCTACCGCATATGGGCATATGTAGGTGTGACCACTCTACAATTCTGGGACTCCTCCCTGATTGCACAAATTCATTCTTGAAATGACTCTGGCTACTTCATTTTCATACCCTGAAATGCAAGTACACCAAGCCTTCCGACTTAAACAGCCTTAACCCATTTAAAACACCATCCACTATGCCTGTGTCCTCCGCCCTCCAAATTTATGTGTCTTCTGCCCTATTTCCTGTTATCCTTTTAAGTGTAGAAGGCTTTTAAAAGGACATCAAACATCCCTGTCCTGTCGATGGCATTGTTATGAGCTCTTCATCCCCGTCTAATAGGGAACAAAGGTGGCATTTTGTTGTGGCCTTTCTTGTTCCTGCTTGTCCTCCACAGTGGTGTCTCATGAATTGCTCTTACACTGACAGCGTGACCCTACTCTTCCAAGTCTTTGTCACCACCATGTATGCTGCTTGGGAATCTGTCCTAGTTTCCTTTTCTTAAAATTTTTGCTGAATTCATGTTTTTATTTCATCTTTTTCTTACATGTCCTTGTTTTCCACCTCCTCTCTCAGTTTTCATTGGGCCCAAAGACAGTATTTTCTTGTGTTCTTCTATTTTTTTTCTCCCTAAAAAAATCCAGCTATTTGGAATTCCTCTGGCCTCAGTGTCATAGATTCTCTCTGACTTTACATAAGCTTACTAAACTCTATTTTCTTAACATTCATTTGATGAAACCAATAGTTAAATCTGTGAATGCCAATGTCAATAATTCCACAAGAAATAAGAGACGCGTCCTCTTTTCTACAGACTGATAGCCTAAGACCTTCCTGGACACTGGCCTTCTGCAGTACACGCTGCGGAACAGCATTAACAGATATTTAGAGATGACCAGCTTGAAACAGAGTTATAATTTTAAAAACCTGACTACACTTAAATCCGTATTTTAATTACTCCTTTGTCATTCTATCAAGGCTTGAGTTGAAGTAGAGTCATCTGTACTCAAAGTTCTCGTCAGCTGATTGGCAATAGCCTCCTGCTGCTCTGCGCCCAGCAGAAAGCACCCGGGTCCCAGCAGCAGCCCCGCAGGCAGGCACATCTTTTCCAAGACAGCTCAGAAAACCACTTTCACTTTCAGAAGGGAAGCTGGATAACTAGACCGCATAGATGAGAGGGCGCGTGCGCTTAGGTACTTAACAAATGCCTTTGATAAGGATTTTGAATATTCCCCAGCAGAAGGAAAGAGTGGAGCACATCAGTGAGATTGACAGAAGAAATGGTCCCATGATCAGGGGAGTAGGAACACACAAAGAATTTTAGGTCCATTCCTATAAAAAATGTTAACATTTTAGCACATATGGTGCTAAGCTCCTCCCTACTTCACAAAGAAGGGAACTGAGTCAGGTTCAGGTTCAGTAAGGAACCTGGCATTCAACTAGAGGGGAGAGCCTTCGTGCTTGCCTGCTGCTCACAAGGAGGACTGTGCTTTGGGGCCTGGAGCTTCCCACAAGGAATCCAACAGGCTTGGCTCTCCCGGATGATCCCCAGCCCCTCACATCCCTTTTCTGCTCCTAACCCTTCTCTGTATTCCTGGCCAGCTTCAAGCATGGGGCTCAGACTTAACACGTAGTCAACCACTGTGAACACACGTCTCCTTGCCTGTCCTGGGCTCCCTTGCTCTGTGTCATTGAAGAAAATTCGCTCTAAAGATCCAGAGCTCTTTCCAGTTCCTAGTTCCTTCTTGAAAGTCACTCGCCAGGACTCCTTGCTGAGGGTCCAAGCCATCCCTAGGCTGTAAGAAATTAAGTAAGAGCCACACGCCAGCTGGTCAGTAACTAGAGGGATGTGGCTGTAGCACAAGCAGGGACTGAATCCCTCAGATACCACCAATTCCACCAGTTCCAGAGCATTGAGACTGGGCCGTGAGGGACTCCATCATAGCACAAAACTGGAACCAGTGTAATTGGTGGGTGGCTTCCAGACCCCTAGAACTGACTCATTCCCTGCACGGGCTCACACTTACCATTTCATTCACCTCCTAATAACCCATCCTGCATTTTACAGACTGGAGTACTTTGGACTCAACACATAGTGCTAGGGAAGCATTTTATTGTATTGTTGCCATCAAGAAAACAAGACTGAAACGACTTACTCCGTTGCTCACACACGCACGCGTGCCCCGCGTGTGCTTTCTCTCCTCCACATTTCCCCTGCGTGTGTATTTTAACTTGATTCCTCCTTCGTAGACACAATACTATGATCATTTTAATGCCTATCATCTCTTGAGCATGGCCTAGCATTTGCCCTGTGCTAAGCACTTCATATGCCAATCTCCCTGTGAAAAAGGAATTGTCATCCATATTTTAAAGATATTGAGATTTAAAGAGATTTCTTGAGGTTTAAAGAGGCTCAGAGACTTGCTCTGGGTCACTCGGTGACAAGTAACTGGTGGGCACTGGACTCAGACCCAGGGTCACCTACTCGGGTATGTGTGGACCTCTTTCTACAGTGCTCTAGAAAGGATTTATAGTCCATGCTCACTTCAGGGCAGGCAGGACAGCAGTAATATGGGATAACACTTCAGATGACAATTGCTTGCTCTAACAGTTCTTTTTGATGGGAATTTTCCAGTTTCTGTGTAGAAATGTGAAGAAGGCAGTTGGCTGTCTCTGGCTGTTTCCTACTACCAGTGCCCTCTCCTACGCTAACTCCTAGAATAGCTGACCAGGCCAGAGGGGAGCACACACAAGTCAGACCCTGATTCCAAGGGAAGGAAAAGGCTACAGGGAAGAAGACGTGTTTACCTCACTGCGCCGGGAGTTGCCCAAGTCGCCTTTCTGCTTTTCTAAGTGATCATTTTGATCATCTTGGATGGGCTGAAGCCAGACAGGTTCCACTGATAAAATCACAGCAGCCTCCTCCTGCAGGACTCGGAAGATCACGAGCTGTCTGTAAGATTCTATTGCTGTCGTATTTCCTTGTCCTCAGGGGGAGAGAAACTCTAAAAAGCACTCTGTCTCTTAAGTAAACATTTTAAATATTCCAGAGACATAGAACATGTTAACATCTCTAACTGGAGAATCCCATAAGCGTTATCTTTCCAAGACTGAGGAATAAGATTTATGTTAAAAGAAGGGTATAGATAACCCACTAAATAATAGAGCTCAAAAATTATTAAAGAGAACAGTGAGGCATACCTAAAAGTATGAACTAAAAGGTACTAAAGGAAAAAGGACTTCTGCTGGAAAGCACCCGCACCAAATAGCAAATTCGGTGACTCACATGAAAGAGATTAACCTCTAGTATCAAGTTAATCAAAGTCTCAATGGCATTAGCTTCTGGCCACTCATCCCACCTTGTACTCAGAGAACAGTGCTTGTGGGCTGCAGAGGCCAGCCTCAGGCAGGACACGGTGGAAGTGTGCCAAGGCCCTCCAAAGGGCTGGCAAGCAACCTGATATGCAATCTGGAGCTTTCCTTTTGCGTTTCCTGAGCCCCAGGTCGAGATAAGTATCCCTTGCTAATACAGGTCCTAACTATTAAAAGTTGTACCAGTTTTCTGCATTATCAATAATGGCTTTGACACCAAGTAAATGCTTTTTCAAAATTAGCATTCTTTTGAAAATTCTTTTCTCTACTAAGGGGTTTACACCAGGCAAAAAGTATGGTCATAACAACACACATACAGATGTTTTTTGAAATAACTAATTCCATCAGTTTGATACTATAGAGTATTACCAAATTTACAGCGAATGATAGGTAATAGAGGCTGGGTATGGATAACTGACAGGTTCCAGACCCAAAGTTGAAAGATTATTCAGAGGCATGAGATGAAAGGAAAACAGAGTCCTGGTTCTATATAATCCCTGTGGCTTTTATTCCATCCTGGTACAGATGGGCTGAAATCTCCAACCATGAAGAAATACACCCGTGGGCTATGGCAGATGGGGATTTCAAAGGGTCAGAGAGGCAGGGATTGGTCCGTTCCCTATTCCTGGGAGGGACATGTACTCAATCCTTTCTGGGCAGGCTAGTTCTACCTGGTCGGGTCAGTAATCTGATTCTATCAATAATCACATTAATATGATCTTTTAGATAGGTTTCACTGTTATATATGTGCAAAATGGACTCAGGGTCTTCTAAGTTTTGCTTTCATTTGATGCCTCCCATAAAGGAAAAAACTGTCCAACATCATTAACACTTTGTAAAAGTGTTTGTAAAAGAAAAAGAAAAAATAATGCCCTCACTTTCCCTAACTAGTAAATAAAGCAAGTTTGCGAGTAAATATTGAGCCAGACCCTAAAGCAGTCCCAAAGAAGGCTCTAGGTAAGGATGGGTGTAGATTCTGTCAAGCCCAGCTTGTAAGCACAGTTCCCCGATGGGTAAGGATATGGCTAAGGATGGGTCTACACGCCTGTAAAGCCCAGCGTGTGAGCACAGTTCCCCGATGGGTAAGGATGGGTCTACACTCCTGTAAAGCCCAGCGTGTGAGCACAGTTCCCTGATACACGCTCAGGATTTCACCAGCTCAGTGAGACACTGTTGCTCACCACACAGAGATTTCTTTTTTTTTGAGACAGAGCCTCAAGCTGTCCCCCTGGGTAGAGTGCCGTGGCATTACAGCTCGCAACCTCCAACTCCTGGGCTCAAGAGAGTGTCCTGCCTCCACCTCCCAAGTAGCTGGGACTACAGGTGCCCACCACAACACCTGGCTATTTTTTGGTTGCAGCCATCATTGTTATTTAGTGGGCCTGGGCTGGATTCGAACCCACCACGTTAGGTGTATGTGGCTGTTGCCTTAGCCGGTTGAGCTACAGGCGCTGAGCCCACACTGAGATTTCTAACACCCCCTCACTTCTGCAAATGTCTGGAATTTACTTCAGTTGATGTAAAGAATTTGTGAACAAGAATTTTAACTGAATTGTCATCACTCCCAAGCAACTGGTCAGGCTGAACAGGTGCCCTGAACTGGGCTAGACGTGTCACTGAGAACTGCCAGGTGTCTCATCACTCCTCAAAGCCAATTCCTAAAGGTAACAAGATCAGCCCTGGGGACTCACTGACAGGCAGCATTGTGGGAGGACCCCAGCCAACTCCATGCCACTCTGATAAGGACTGACAAGTTAAATAAGGGTGCGTGCTGGGTGCTATTCCATCAGCACCTCCTGGACTCCCAGTCCCCCCAGAATTTATCATTTGTGGATGGAAACCACACCCTGGGAAGGATGAAACACTCAAACAGCAGAGCCCGGATGGAGAGGCATTTGTTTGCCAAAGAGCTTCAGCTGCTCAGTCAGGATTAACAAACAAGGAGAGAAAGAAGAGCCACAGGAGAGGAAGAAAGGTGGAGAAGGGGACACCACCAAGAACAGGGTCTGTGAGCAACTGGGAAACAGCTTCATGTCCCCTCCACCCAGGGACGCCTTTACCTGCAGCAGAAAACAAAGGTTAGAAAGCCCCTCTTGTCAGCACTGTCACAGGCACTCACACGCAGAGCTCTGACATTTTATAGAGTGCATCTACATGAAACTGGGTCTTCTGGCTTCCAGCTTACTACCAACTATTGCAACTAATGGGAACAGAAAGGGCAATTGCTACAAAAAACGGTGAAGATTAGGCAAGGCAGGAAAACTCTGCCTCAGTTCTGATAACTACAGGCAGAGACCGGGGGTGTGCAGTACACCAGCTCCAGCACACCAGAGTTAACTGTGATCAGGCACAAGTGACTGTAAATCAGTGGAGGACAGGGAGGGGCAAAGGTGCATGTGATAAGAGGGACTCCTCTGCTGCATGTGTGTGCGTGTGTGTGCAGGGACAAACTCCTTCTCCACTGTGTCCACGCAGGATCGCTCCTGGTGAGGAGTCCTGGGCTTCATACCAGACCCACACTCTAGTACACCAGCATTCCCTTCATGGTTTAGTTCTATTTCTGTGCATGTGCTTTAGTAAACTGAGTGCACTAAGTCATTCCATGGCATATACCAACATATTCTCAACCAGTTCCTTTCTTAACATTTTTAGAACCCTGTGCTTTAAACATCTTAGAATGTGCTATAGGTCTTAGAAGTCCCTGCAGATTGTACTGTTGACACTTCACCTGGGTGGCCACTTTCCTGATTCCTTCAGAGGATAAACCCAGTTCTCAGCATCCATAACACGATTAACTGAGCTGAACAGAGCTTGTCATGTTTGCCACTTTGAGAAGCACACTAGTGGGTGCATGGTCTTTAACTTAAGGCCAGTTTCATGCAGGTGAAAAAGGTATGCCAAAAAGAGGGCTATCCTCCCCACTGACTGAAGGATTAGGCCAGACAAGGGGGCGAGGGTTGTGGGGGAAGGTGGGCATTTTGTCCCTTTGTGCGCCTCTGGTTATCTGGTACAGAGACACCCAGTGACGTTCTTGCATGGAGGAGGTGAGCGGGGGCTGTTTTATGGAAGGCAGCACAGCTCCCTGTTGACCAGGGAAGACCATCTGGCCAGGGCGTCTCACACTTTTCCACACATGTCCCACCAGCAGAAAGAACCATCTGCGGTAGAAACTGTGCAAATGGTGTCACTGGGAAAGGGGGGACTGCAAACTGGGTCACTGGTGTAATACGGTGCTCAGGCTCGAGGACAATCTTAGAATGACCTGAAAGGTTTGTTTTCAGCACCCTCACGTAGAACACATTTAAACAATCACTCACGAACTGAGGTCTAGAGCCATAACCAAAAAAGTAGATTTGAAAAATTAAATCTCATCACAGGCTCATAAATTCCCCAGTTCAGCCCTGTTTATAACTTATTTCACAGTGTGAATAATCTGAAAAACTGCCTTCTGCCTATCGACTTTAACTTTTTAGCTAGCAATAAGTTAATACAAAAAGTACAGCAATCCTTAAAGATTGACTCTGATGATAAAGAGGATCACTTTCCTCTTCTCTTTCCCCCCCTGTACTGTAACTACAGTCCCTTCAGCACAGGTCCTCAAACTTCACTTCCACGGCTGGAGAAAGGTTATCAGTACCCTCCATTCCCGGAGCCTCATTTTTCTTTTCTCTCATATTGAAGGAAAAATCCCAGCCTGGGATTGCATGGCCTCTAGATAAGAAAAAAAAATGAATATTCATTACACAGATCTAAATTTGGACTATAAATTTAATAACTTTTAATGTTGTTTTTATTTTGAAGCTTTTTCTTCTTTGGATCTAAATCCTAAGAGGTGGTTTGATATTTCAAATTCCTCAATTTCTAAAACCTCTAGTGCCTTATTACAAATCAAGTGTTCAAGTTAATTATATCCCCTAGCTCCCACTAAACAGGAGAAATTCTTCAGAGAGAGTGTTATTTGAATGAAACTTCTTGGAATTGTTTCATTCGAAGTATTGTCCGGGGCCCCATGAGAAGAGGCACGCATGTGTTAGGAAACGCAGCTGCCCAGAGCTTATGTAATTATTCAGTAATCTGTATATTGCATTACCAAAATGCCATCTCTGCCTCAAAGACCAACATGTGAAAGTTTAACTAGTACAGAAAGCAGACTTAAAAATGTTTTCTATTTTTTTTTGCGGGTTTTGGCCGCGGCTGGGTTTGAATCCGCCACCTGCAGCATATGGGGCTGGCACCCTGCTCCTTTAGCCACAGGCACTGCCCTAAAAATTTTTGACATACGTTCTAAACAAGGCAAAGGGACCTGCTAAGATGGTGAATTTTAGAAATACAGGATGTCCATGAAGTTCATGTGCAATTTAAAATTTAGATATCCTGTAGAGTGGGAAAGACAAGGCCCCATTTCAAAAGGAGCCTCCTGCATTTGTTTGATGTTAAAAATATTGGCTCAGCGCCTGTGGCTCAAGCAGCTAAGGTGCCAGCCACATACACCTAAGGTGGCGGGTTCGAATCCAGCCCGGGCCTGCCAAACAACAATAATGGCTGCAACCAAAAAATAGCCAGGCGTTGTGGAGGGTGCCTGTGGTCCCAGCTACTTGGGAGGCAGAGGCAGGAGACTCGCTTGAGCCCAGGAGTTGGAGGTTGCTGTGAGCAGTGAAGCCATGGCACTCTACCCAGGGGCTCAGCTTGAGGCTCTGTCTCAAAAAAAAAAAAATAATAATAATAATGGAAGTTGGTTGTATTCCCAAAAAGTGGGGCACTATAGTCAATAAAACTTAAGTCATTCTTGCTTTTAGTCAATGAAGTACATAAAAATAGAGATTTAGGGTTAAGAAGTTCTCATGTCACAGACCACAAAGCATTTTTTTTTTTTTTGAGACAGGGTCTTACTTTGTTGCCCTCAGTAGAGTGTCATGGTGTCATAGCTCATAGCAACCTCAAACTCTTGAGCTTAAATGATTCTCTTGCCTCAGCCTCCCAAGTAGCTGGACTACAGGTGCCCACCACAACCCCCGGCTAATTTTAGAGTTTGAGTCTCGCTCTGGCTTAGGCTGGTCTGGAACCTGTGAGCTCAGGCAATCCATCTGCCTTGGCCTCCCAGAGTGCTAAGATTACCGGCGTGAGCCACTGCACCCAGCCCAGACCACAGAGCATTAAGTCCAGAAGCCACCTTTCAGTAGGATGTCCCATCACAGTGTCCCTGGGCATAGACCTGGCTCTTCTGCATAAATTTCCAGGGACGGTAACCCAGCTCCACACTTGGAGCCAGGCTGGCCCAAGCTGGGCACCAGTTCTGCCATGGGGAGTCTCCAGTGACATAAACAAGGTGGGGGCTCCTCCCAGAAGGCATAGGGCAGTTCTAGAGTCGTCCTGAGCTGGGCAGGCACTCGGAAACATGCACTTCTCATTGATGAATCAGACCAAGTGCTGCTCTGGGAGGTGGGAGACCTGGCACCAGAGTTAGCTGCTTACTAGAGGGGTGACCTAGTCCCTAGATCCCTAGTCCCTAAGAGGACCATTCAACTGAACTCCGGGTGTTAACTAGAAACAGAGCTATAGGCAATATCCGTGTTTCTTACTTTGCCAGACCAGGATTGGCTACACAATTTGTGAGGACCAGTATAATGTTCAAAATTATTGAGAATTTCAAGGCTGTGACAAAGAGCACTAACCCAAGCACAGGCCCTGCTTGGGGCACTCTACTTATGGTGATTCGGGAGATGTTCAGCTGCTGTGCAGTTATAGGCCAGCACGTGCCCTTTGAATGTAATCCTCAGTTCTGGCACAACCGCAAGCATTTTCAGTCTGCTCTGCAAGCTCATCGTCACTCTCTCTACACCCGTCTTCCATTCACAAATGCCCCTCCATCTAAACTAAAACCATGTCTAGCTGCTGCCACGAATCCTTATTGTAGCAGTCCCCAACTTTTTGGCACCAAGGCCTGGTTTCATGGAAGACAATTTTTCCACAGATGGGGGTGTGGGAGGATGGTTTCAGGATGATTCAAGGACATGGCATCTCCACCTCGGACCATGAGGGAGTAGATTCTCACAGGCGCGCCCAACCCAGGTCCCTCCCCTGCGCAGGTGCAGCCCTGACAGCAGGAGCAGCTCAGCCCTGGAGTGAGCTATGGGGAGCGGCTGCCAATAGAGATGAGCCGCGCTCACTGGCCTGCAGCTCTCCTGTGTGGCCCGGCTCCTAACAGGCCACAGACAGGTACCAGTCCACGCCCTGAGGCTTGGGGACCGCAGTGTTAGAGAACATCGCGCTCAGATGTTACGAAGCTTGTCTGTACCTTGGTTAGCTTCCGGACCTTTGTGCCTCCCAGGGAGGAAGCCAGTGTTGAAACAGGAAGCAGAGCCCCAGCTTCTCGGGGCAGTCGGAGCGTTTACCATGCCCCCTTCACCCAAGACAGGTGCTTTGTCGGATGTGCCCCCACCCCAAGTTGTAAAGGGAACCCTGTCCCTTTGCCATTGGAAGGTGCAGGTAACTAAATTAGAAAATATGAAAAATGGGGAGATGTTTGCTGGCGGCCCTGGGAAAGAAGCCCTGTTGCCCTTAGGAACAGAGAGCGCCTCCTCCCTTACAACGAGCCTCCTCCTCTTCTGCGCGATGGGACTCCAGGACCTCCTGAGCCATCCTGCTTCTCAACCGGTGATGCAGCCGGCCACAGACGTAGATGAGGTGACCGGGCCCAGAGCATCACAGAAAAAGGGAGTGGCCACAACTGGCTTCACCCAAACGAAGCCAATGTCTTCCTCTGAGCTCTTTAAGAACAGGCCAAAGGGCAGGGGAGGCGCAGCTCCGCGGGCACTGAGGGCCGGGCACAGCGCAGCCGCTGTCCTTGTGTAGCGCAAAACTAGCTCTGAGGCAGCTCCCTCCATCTTTCTTCCTCTGCGGCTCCCTTTTCTCAGTCTCTTCTCATCTCCTTCCCGATGCAATGTATGCCTTTTGTTTTGTTAACTGGGGCGAAATATGCAAGCTTGGAAACCATATAAATGGCATTGGAGAGAACTAGTTTATAGATCACCTAATACTTTGATCATCCCGTTCCCATAGATGGTTGGATTTGGTTTCCATAACCCCTGAAGCAGGAGGGTCCCAGGCGCCCTGGTGACTTGGGCGTGGTGTTGCTATGACCAGGGTGTTCCTGGGACCTGGGTCCAGCTCACCCATGCCCCATCAAGTGTGCCTTCCACAGAGGAGACAGCATGTAAAAGGCCTGGAGGGTCTTAATTAGGACTGATGAATTTGCCATAGATGCGGTCAGACTGAGGAGAAAGGAAAGCGTGCTTCACACAGCACCGCCTGCCAGCAGCTGGGGAAACCCTGACAAATCTCGCTTCCTTCCATCGGCAGCACTGCCCGCCCTCTACACTGTTCTCAGCATTGTCTGCACTTCCCCGTTAGTCACTCTGTGAGTCAAGAGCTGACCACAGCCAGCTGCAGACATGCTCTGCCGGCTGCCTGTGCGCACAGCCCTCCGCGTGGGGCCACAGCGACTGCCGCTAGTCTCCGAGGCCCAACCCTACAGTCAACAAGCCACAGGGGACCTCCCGAACCACCTGTTATTGTGACCATGTGCAGTCTAGTCAGTTTGTTTTGATCAGAGTGTTCCAAAAAGAAATAAAGCCTAATTATTTTTGTTTTTTTTTAAAGGCATGGCCACTTGCCCAGCCCCCTCCTGAATATTTGGAATTCACTGATCTCTTCCTAAAACCCACTGGAGATTTGAGTGAAGAACCCTTTACCCACAGCCAGTGTGATCTCCTGGTTTGCAGGGTAAAGTGTTGCACTGATTGACAGCTTTTTCCAAGTTCTTCTAACAGCTGGGAGGAGCCAGAAAGATTTAAGAGGAACAGTAGATAATTTGCACACCTTAGAGCATTTTCTACCTAATGGAAGAGAGAAGAACACCCAAAGAAACTTCTATGAGCACATGTGACAGACATTTCAGTGCACTAATTAGTAGTGGTTTTATGGGTTGAATCTTGACCCCCCCAAGAGATGTATTGGTGTTGTAACTCCAGCACCTCATAATGTGCTCTCATGTAAACATAAAATCTTCACAGAGGTAATCATTAGGGTAGGCCTAATCCAGTATGACTGGGGTCCTTCTAAAGAGGAAATGTGGAGACACAGGGAGAACATTATGTGAAGATGAAGGCACAGATCTATAGCCAAGGAATGACAAAGATGGCCAGAAAATTGCCAGAAGCCATGGAAGACACAGGGAACAGATCCTTCCCCACTGCCCCTAAAGGAACCAGCCCTACAGACGCCTAGATCTTACACTTCCAGCCTCCAGAACCGTGAGACAATAAATTACTGTTGTTTAAACCAGCAGTCCCTAACCTTTTTGGCACCAAGGACTAGTTTCATGGAAGACAGTTTTTCCACGGATGGGAGGGAGTGGACCAGGACAGAGGACGGTTTGGGGGTGATTCAGGTGCATATGTCTCCTATCAGATTGTCATCAGGTGCACAACCTAGATCCCTCACATGCAGCAGTTTATAGTAAGGTTCCCACCCCATGAGAATCAAATGCTGCCATTATCTGACCAGAAGTGGAGCTCAGGTGGTGCTATGAGTGATGGGGAGCGAGTATCAGTACAAATGAAACTTCACTTGCTTGCCCACCATTCACGTCCCCTGTGTGGCCTGATTCTTAAAAGGCCTCAGACCCATCCCAGTCCACTGTCCAGGGGCTGGGGACTGCAGGGTTAAGTTGCATAGTCTGTAGTACAGGAGTCCCTCTCCCATCTGCAGGAGATAGATTCCAAGACCCCCAGCGGATGCCTGAAACCACAGATAACAAACCCTATATACTGGGGGTGCCAAAAAATGTACACTATTTTAAGAGATCATGTTGGAAGTAAAATTGATCATTCCCAAAAAGTGTGTGATTTTCAGGTAAAATGGATTAGTGGCATTGGACCAGTGATGGTACCTTTGACTTCAAAAAGTACCATATAGACAACACCTCTTAAAGTGTTTATACATTTTTGTAACATCCTCTGTATACTATGTTTGTTCCCTAGGTACATACCCATGATAAATTTTAATTTGTAAATTAGACATAGTAAGAGATTAACAATAACTAATAATAAAATAAAACAATTACAACAATATACTAAAATAAAAGTTATCACACACTATGGTTGTAATTTTGTAGTTCAAGGTGAAACAACAAAACTAGCACAAATTTCTACTTCTGTCTTTACAATTTCACAAGTAAAAGATTTGCTCTTACTCTAGATTTTAGCAACCTTAGCCTACATTTCTTTTTTCTTACTAAGCTGAAAACTTCCACCCTTTCACTTAAAGGAAGCACCTTATAACTTCTCTTTGACATATTCAAATTGTCAGAATCACTCTTGTGCTTTGAGGCTAATATGAAGTAAAATAAAGGTGATGTGAACACAAGCAACACCACAACAGTCAATCTGGTAACAAATACATGGTAAGTGGCAAACAGGTGGCAGCATCTACAGAATGGATGGCAGGACAGGTTGAGACTGCACGAGATTTCATCATACTACTCAGAAGAGCACGTGATTTAAAACGTATGAATTATTTCTAGAACTTTCCATTTAATTTTTTTGGACCACAGTTGGTCATGAGTAACTGAAACCACAGAAAGCAAAACCACAGATAAGGGGGGACTCCAGTACTTGTTACTGTGGCCTTCAAAAACTAAGACAGGTGACGTCAGTCCATATAGTCCACACAGGTTCCGGGAAGAGCCCACCTCATTGTGGCCTTCATATTTGATGTTTGGCCACTTCCAATCCATGCATGGCTGGCTCCTTCTTATCACACAAACCTTAGCTCTTCCCATTCTCCCTGAACACCCAAGCTAAATGCCAGCATCTCCAGTTATATCATTCTGTCTCACTACCTGATTTGTTTTCCTGATGGCATGTCTCACTCTCTCATTTGGTTGTTTGCAAATTTAATATCTTTCTCTGCATCTCTACAATGTAAACTCCATGAGAGTAAGATTCTTGTCTGTCTTGATCACAGCCATGGATCATGGTGGAAGCTGAATACACATTCGTTACACAGAAACACAAAGCAAAAGGAATTAAACAATTAGGAATAGGAAGCCCCATTTCTTCATTCAGTTTATTCAGTATACACTCATTAACAGTATATAGTATATAGGAGTGTCTAGAACTCTATAAGACCCTGGAGGAATTCAAAAGCATTTGTAGCCCTAGTCATTGATGATCATACAAAACTTGCAGAATTATCCCATGTGATATATCATAACAGGAAATGTCTGGTTACATCCAAGGCATGTGAAATTGACTTCAGCATTACCACCACCTCCACCTACCCTCTACCTTTCTGTGTGCAGCACTGAGAAGGAAGAGGATGAGCCGAAATGTGCCTAGAACCTCCCTCAGGGATAAACTTCCTGACCGTCCCTCCCTTGCCACTAGCAAAGCCCAAACTCATGATCCCTGTGAGAGCCTCAGGAAAGCCTCCACTGCTTCAGCTTCCTACACCCACCACCAGACCTATGTCTCCAGGTAAAATGAGGCTATCAGAAGCAGACTCATTTGAGAGTAGAGCAAATGCTCCACTCATGCTGCTCCTCTAGCTGGACTGGGGCTCACTGTTGACGTCTCTTGCAGTTGATAGCCTGAGCTAACTGGCTCTGCTGCCACCTTGTCTTTCACTCCATAGGACCTGACTGAGTGCAGGTGCCTCACAAGCCTGTCACAGGTTAGAGCTGGGGTAGAGGTGTTGTCTTCAACCCCTTCTCCCAGACCCTTAAACTTGTTCTAAGAAAGTCCTTTGATCTCCCAGCTATTGCTCACCCAGTCACCAGCTGTGTGAACGTGCACACATTTTCTAAACAGTGTGGGTCTGTTTCCTTCACTGGGCAGTGACGATCTCTTCCTCACACCATTGCCACAAGAAGGAACATATGTGAAATCATCTGTAAGGTACTTTTCTGTAGTAGATAGTAAATATTAGTTGAATTTGAACTTTTCAGCTGCATATATGCAATGGGCATCCTTTACAGTACAGACAAGGATCATCTTACACATAACTTATGACAGTAAGACAGCTTTGCCAATATTAATTTTAACAAGCCATTGATTATCTAGGAAGCAGATGGACACAAAATTTAAAAGACTAAGCCCAGAGTGGAACGAGTGGTGAGGAGCCCAAGAAAAGAGTGAGAAAGTTAAGGGGAACCATGCCACAAGGCAAAGTTCTAGAATACCACTGGGCCCACAGTCAGAAGAACAGCAGTGAGTGTAGCCCAGGGTCATGGAATTGTTGAGAAGATACCTGGGCTGGAGTCAACTGCTGTACCTAGAAACAAAAGGGACTTTTTCCATAAGGATCAGAAACATTTGCATACTCTACTGTGGCAGTAACAAGAGGAAACTAATAAGAGAAATGTAACTTATAAAGGCGGCTTCCTCAAACCCCATGAATCTAACAAGGATCCCAAAGAGGCTGGAGAAACCAGGCAGACAGTGCAAAGGGCTAAAGCAGAGGCCAGCGGAGGAAATCAGTGTGGCATGCCTGCGTTGTGAGCAAACACATTGCCTGCCTGGTGACCTGCCATTAAAATGCTGCCATGTGGTGACATGAGTTCCTAACTTCTGCCTGCAGACCTGCAAGTTTCCTATTCATATGTGGTGTCTAGCTCCTGGATCCTCGCCGTGCAACCTGCCTAAGATTTCTCGATGGAATAATCTGCTGAACGGAATGTTGCTGACAATGGGAAACAGATGCACCCAAAGAATAGAGGAGATGATGGATCCAGCCTCTGGCCATGGCACAGGGCTCCTATTTGGGAGCTATGTGGAATCCCATCATCAGTCAACTAGAGGTATGGATTATTTTTAAATCCATGAAATTGAGCTTGTAAAGAATTGATGAAGATCTTTCTTGTGTAAAAGTCTTGTAACCTAGTTCTGGATGATGACACAATTGACTCTCCGGGGTGCCATCTTTACCTGGTGGCATAAGGAGTCATTCCTGGGTGGAGATGTACAATTGCAAGCCTGATTGACACAGTTGCAAAGCAGAAATTGCCTCTTCTGACATAATCACTGCCCGACTTGCCCCTTGTACCTGGCACCCATGCAGATCAGGAAGGAATGATTATGCCAACCAGGGGAGCAAGCAGATGAAGCAAATGACACACACATATGGGCCTCAGACTGGAACTTCCAATCAAGTGTCTCTTCTGGGTATCTGGTGGTCCTTGTGGTCTTATCCTAAATGCCAAGTAGATACCTGCAGTATAAGAAATGAGGTTCCATCTTTGGTTGGACTTTTCATTGGCTGAGTGCCCCTGGGCAGGTCTCTTCACACCTATACCTGTTTCTCATTTGCAAATTGGATAATGATCTCTTCCAACCTCATTCCTGAATGACTAGGAAGATGATAAGGACATCCTAATTCTCTCAAGACTATGGAAGTGCTGTAGCACTCTGTCATTGTCACTGCCATCACATATCCATGGAATTAATAAGTTACATCAAGAGCAGCACCTATGACTCAGTGAGTAGGGCACCGGCCCCATATATGGAGGGTGGCAGGTTCGAACCCGGCCCCCGCCAAACTGCAACAAAAAAAAGAAAAGAAAAAATAGCTGGGTGTTGTGGCAGGCTCCTATAGTCCCAGCTACTCGGGAGACTGAGGTAAGAGAATCTCCTATGCCCAAGAGCTGTCTCAGATTGTCTCTAAAAAAATAAATAAATAAAAATAAGTTACATCAAAATAATTAAATACTTATATTTCCCAGGGGCTTTTTTGAAAATAACTATAGTATGGAAATGAACTCAAATAAGCACCAAAATATCAAGTTGAAAGAGTTTTGCCTCCGAAGTCAATTCTCTCTCTAGGTTTACACAGCATTGTTCATCACAAGCAAGACTATTGGACATAACCATCTTACTATCCACATAGCCGGAATAATCTACATCATCACCACTGAAGGCAGATTACAAATAAAACAAAATCATGGAAAACATCATCTACATTGCCTTGAATTTCTTTTTCTTTTTCCTTTTTTTTTAAAGACAGAGTCTCACTTTGTTACCCTTGGTAGAGTCTCATGATGCCATAGCTCACAGCAACCTCAAACTCTTGAGCTCAAGTGATCCTCTAGCCTCAGCCTCCTGAGTAGCTGGGACTACAGGCACCTGCCACAATGCCCGGCTATTTTTAGAGATGAGGTCTTGCTCTAGCTCAGGCTGGTCTCAAATGTGTGCGCTCAGGCAATCTACCCACTTTGGCCTCCTAGAGTGCTAGGATTACAGGCATAAGCTACCGCACCGGCCTGCCTTGAATTTCTTTATTATTCCTTCCTGAGTGAATTAGAGGAATCAAAATGATAGAACCTGAAACAATAAAACTATTACATCAAGAAGAAAAGAATGTGGGAGGTCAAAGGGGAAGATCCCTTGAGCTCAGGAGTTCAAGACCAGCCTGAGCAAGAGCAAGAGCCTGTCTCTACTAAAAACAGAAAAATTAGCCAAGCATTGTGGTGGGCACCTATACTCCCAGCTACTTGGGAGGCTGAGGCAAGAGATCACCTGAGCCCAGGAGACGGAGGTTGCTGTGAGCTAGGCTGAGCCTATGGCACTCTAGCCTGCACAAGAGAGTGAGACTCTGTCTCAAAAAATAATAATAAAATAATAAAATAAAAGAATGATCACTAAGTAATGAAATGGAAGAAATAACTACATCAGAAAGCCTTGACCAAAGATAGTTATTTTAATAGAGTATAAGGTATATCGCTATACTTCTGTATCTTGCTGTTCTTTTATAAATTTATAAAGTTCCTCTTGCTTAGAGTGCTAAGAAAGATATTCAACTCTGAAACTCTTAGCTGTAACCTGCTCTATGAAATTAGATGTTCAAGAAAAATAGGGATATAGGGAGATGTAACCACGGATTCTGGGTTTAATGTAAATTCTTACCTTACTTTTATCTTCCTCCCTCAACTCACAAGCAAAAATTTTTTAAAGAGAAAATGAAAGAGATTATCTTACAAAAATGACCCTATGTCTCAAATGCTTCCATTTTCTTAGTCTTAAATTCTTCTGCAAAGAAGAAAAGACTGTGGTGGTTGGGTTGTCCTCATTTGACACGTCAGCCACAGCCTTCACATGCAGAAAACTGGAGCCATGTGGAAATAAGCATTCATGGAATCACTTGCAACTCACACGACACTGCCTTTTCAGAAAGCAGTCCGCACTATGGGCCCATCAATTTCTGTAATCACATCTCCCGCTGGCTAGACACCAGTCAGAACTTATTTTAAGAATTCAAAGGCTTCTTTGTCAAAGACAAACCAGCTCGACTTTGGTTCCACTATTCAGATGGAGAAGCCGGCAGCACTTTGTAGTCCAGGAGCTCACTGAGCTGTGTCAGGGGACAGCTGCAGGGGTCTGACCTCCTTGGGGTACCCTAGCCACAGGAAAAATCAGTCAATTGACTAAATTTGTACCAGTTTTCATTTCCTCCCTGAGCAGACCCTGAGCTTTGAAAGCCCTGTTGCTTGGGACACAGCTTGAGGTAAGAAGCTGAGTGCTCTTCCCTGGGCCATGACCCCTCCGACTGAACACTGACCAGCAGAAATTGTGGCACTGGCCTTGGGCTCCATAATGAATCAGCTAGAGTCCCATCTCTGTGTGGCATAGGCTAGCAAGTGTTCCTGGCACAGACTGGAGGGAATGGCCTTCACCTCTTCAGCCAGGCTTAGCCCAGGCAAGGAAAATGAGTGGCTTTCTATGATGACCCCGAAAAGTAGAAGCAAAGCTACTTCCTCAGTCCCGTAGGAAGGGACATAGGAGGCAGCTCAAAGAAGACGCGCACTGGGAAAGCACGTGCGGTGGTGTTTGGGCTGCTTGAGAAATAATCTCCATGTCCTTGTCAGGCACGGTCCAAAGCTGACGCTGCCAGTGGCTCTGCCTGAGCCAGGCGATGCTCTTCCCTGGCGTAAGGGCCCAGAGCCACAGCAGTGCACTCCCCTACAGGTGCCCCAACAGAGTCCCCAGCAGGAAGGCAAGACCCACCACACAGCAGGGCGCCTCCAACCCCTACTCACTAGAATCACTCAGGGACGTGTGCTATGCAGCTGAGCCTCCTGTTTAACCCAGAACTTCCCTGTGGTTGCTCCTCCAGCCTGGGTTATCTGGGCTTCCTTTTCTTTCTTTCTTTTTTTTTTTTTTGCAGTTTTTGACCGGGGCTGGGTTTGAACCCACCACCTCCAGTATATGGGCCTGGAGCCCTACTCCTTTGAGCCACAGGCGCCATCCTGGGCTTCCTTTTCTAATTACGTGCTTTATCACCTACGAAACTGTTATCTGACACCTGAGGTATTGAAAAACTTATATGAGTATATATGAGTATTTTTACTTAATTTACAAGTTTGCTTAGAATAGAAGGTCTCAAAGTATGATCTCTTGGCTCAGGGGCACCAGTATGACCTGGGAATTTGTTAGACATATAAATTCTCAGGCCCCAACCCAGACAACTGAATAAGAAACTTGGGAGGCAGGGGACAGCAGTCTGTGCTTTAACAAGGACTTTCCTTGATTCAAGTGCAAGAAACAACTGGCTTCACCATTTCACCATGGAGAGCAAAGGCAAATACACATACATATGAGATCTCTGAGTTCACCTGATTGTAGGATATTGGAAAAAATATTAAGCAAAAGTTATCCTTCTTATATTAAAGTAGGAAAAATATCTGGAGTAGAATTTCACTTCATGGATCTTCAAATTTAGTTCTGGTGGAGCAGAGTTCTTAACCAGCCAAATACAAAAGAGCAGAAAGTGTCCTGGGAGACATTTTAGACACCCCATTGTTTTGGCAGAGGGAGACAAGAGTCTACACAGTCTTGGCCTCTCGGTCACCTCCAAGCAGCTCTGGCCAGACAATCACTCAGACTGATGTAGAAAGCAGACCCACCTGTGGTTTATCTCTTCCAGAGCTGGGTGCAGCAAGTCCACATTCAAGATTCAGTAAGAAAGTAAGCTGGTGGAAAATGGCAACCACCTAGTCTTTGTCACAAAGACAGAAGTGAAATACGCTCAGCTTTTTCTGACCTCTTCTCCCTGAAAACAGGGACTCTAGACACACGGCTTTTCCTCCAGGACACTGTAGATATCATGCCCAGCTTCTCCCCTGAGAAAAATGGCAGACGAAATACAGAGTTAACAGCAAACAGTATAAAGATTAACTGGAGAATGTTAACTCTCTACTTCAGAGACCTGAAGATCCGGTCTTTCCTTAGAAATCTGCCAATGGCTTGATGACTTTCACTAAGGAACCAGTGGCCTGATTGAAAACTTAGCAACTTGAAAGACCTTAAGTCTCTCAAATGATATAAAAACCCATCTTGTCTTGGGTGGTGCCTGTGGCTCAAAGGAGTAGGGCACCAGCCCCATATGCCAGACTTATTTAATAAAAATGTTCCCTTTTAAAAGATATGAATAACATTTGAGTCCTTCTCTCATGTCTGATTTCTTAATCACTCAATTTAATTAGTTGCTATTTAAAGGATATTAAAACTAATCAAGAAAAGGAGACTACTGTGTCATTAAGTGTCTCCGCCATTATTTAAATATAAAAGAAGTGTCTTTCGATGAAGTTCATGGGGTTAACTGTCAATTTTGATTTTTATGAAAAATTCATTTTTGTGTGGAATGGTGTTTTACCTTATTGACAGCATAGAAGTAAAAGTTTTAGAAAATTGACATAAACTTCCCGTTTGGAAGCAAAGGTTGACAATGGTTACCAAAGACTCAGTCTGGGCACAAAGTTTTACCTACACAAGGAATGAAGGGTAACAGGAAAGGATAGAGGTTAGACTCTAAAATTTAGCAGACTTGGAAAAAGAATGAGGTGTGAAGAAAGGAGGGACACACCCTGGGCAACCCGAAACTTTTAGCAGCTCGAGCCCTTGGCCCTTCCCGGGCACATGCCCTCTTCCCTCCGCTCTGTCCAGGCTGCCTCTCTAGGAGACTCGTTATGTTCTCTTCATGTTTGATTCTAATTATTGACCAAAAACTGTCTCCTGCCAGAGAAATGAACTGATATTAATTTCCAGAAGCAGTGAGTGGATACCAGTTCAATTCTACAAGCTTGTTGTATGTAATGCAATGTAAAACTAAATGTAAAAACTAAAATACTTCAACTTTTAAAAACCCAGTCACATGAAATCCAAAACAATAAAGTACACAGATTTCTCAGAAGTCTAGTTGAAAAAAAAAAAAGTACAAATATGCAGAATTGGAAGAAAGTGATAGTTATTTTAAGAAAACTATGAGTAACTGCTCATAATTCTGAAATGGATGGTTGGGGAGATGATACATATCACTTCAAGAAGAAATAGTGCATTTAAAGAGATATGTAATCGAAAAAAACAGACACTACTCCCAGTGAACTACCTCCCCAAAAGCCCTCTCTGGGTGGTTTTATAGGCAAATTTTTATATCTCTTTGAAAAACAAATAGTACCTGTGCTCCACACATTCACATAGAAAAATCAAATAAACTTTTCAATTTGTTTTATGATTGTACCATTAACCCTGATTCTAAAACCTAATCAAAAGAACACAAAATAAAAAATTGCAGATCAATCTCACTGTAATAGGATATTAAAAATCTGAATAAAATAATTCTAGTGTAGCAACACAGAAAAAATAATAAATGACGAAATATGTGAATATATAGATAATTAAATATTAGTAAATAAATTTATATAACACATCACCTAAAGGACATATGAAAAAATAAGTATTTTGGCTTGGCACCCGTAGCACAGTGGTTATGGTGCCAGCCACATACACCAGAGCTGGTAAGTTTGAACCTGTCCTGGGCCAGCTAACCCACAATGACAACTGCAATAAAAAAATAGCCAGGCATTGTGGTGGTACCTGTAATCCCAGCTCCTTGGGAGGCTGAGGCAAAAGAATCACATGAGCCCAAGAATTTGAAGTTGCTGTGAGCTGTGATGCCACAGGACTCTACTGAGGACAACACCGTGAGACTCTGTCTAAAAAAAAAAAAAAAAACAGAAAAAAGAAGTATTTCAACAGAGTCAAACACTTAACAATAATTCCTAAATTTGAAACAAACAAGTATTTAGCAATGGAGTCATAGGATACTACCTTAACAGTCCAAATAATACTGGGGTGCCAAAAATATATATGCACATCATAAGTGATGTTATTTATGTATTATATATTTTATTATATATATATATTGTGTGCTCTTGTAATTGTAGAAGTCAAACATGGCTTATACTCATCTTTTGTTATGGATATAGATTGAGTATTATTCTTAAAATGTGTAGTTTTTTTTTGTTGTTTGTTTTTTTGACACCCTCTGTATCTCTTAGATCAGGCCTCGTACAGTGGCTCATGCCTATAATCTTAGCATTCTGGGAGGCCAAGGTGAGAGGACTACTTGAGCTCAGGAGTTTAAGGCCACCCTAAGCAACGAGACCCCTACAAAACATAGAAAAATTAGCTGGACATGGTGGTGGGCATCTGTATTGCTCCCTACTTGAGAGGCTGAGGCTGGAGGATTGCTTGACCCCAAGAGTCCCAGGTTGCAGTGAGCTATGATGATGGTCACTGTACTCTAGCTGGAGTGAAAAAGCAGTCTAAGAAAAAAAAATTTTTTAGATCAACAATGAACATTTTAATTAACAGTAAAATGTTATGAGTGCTCCTATAAACATAAATAGACAAATACTTCAAAACAAACAAAGACACCAGTTCTCACCCCCATATTGAATACTTACATGTATTCAGATGCAGAGATTCCAGCCAAGGCAATACCAAACAAACAGACGCATTCCCAGTGGCCTCATGGCCATGGGAGTTGGAAAGAAAGGTAAAATTTCCTTCCAATGTATAAATTGCCTGTATAAAAGCAAAACAGACATGTATACACGTGAAGAAAAACTCAAAATAAATAAAAGTTCAATAGTTTCATATTTTTACACATATAGACATAGAGAACTAGAAAATATAATGAAAACATTATCTAGCTCACAATAACAAATATATGAAATACCCAGTTATTGCCTGTATGGGAACTGTGTGGGACGTGTAGGGAAAATACAATGCCTTACAGAAGGATGTAAAGAGAAAACTAATAAATAACCTCATAAACGTTAAATGATGTCCATTCTTCCCAAAGGGATTCAAAAGATTCAAAGTATTTCCAATCGAGAATCCTACCATCCAATAAGAAATTTTACATTCCCAGCAAAACTGCTTTGTAGAGTTCTAAGTAAGAGACCCTTGTAAGATACCCCACTGTGAACTACCCAGGAGAACTTCAGCTCATAACTTAGCACACAACTACCATCCCCACAGTTGACACCCTCCGAGAGCAGCTCACTGAAATCTGGAAGTACTGGCACGTGCTCAGATGTACTCAGGTGTGCCATCAGTAATGAGATCAGCTGGTGCCCAGCTGGAGCAGTTGCCGGGAGCATGACTCCACAGAGCAGGTGCCCTTCAGAAGTCCCGCTGAAGTGCTAAGAGCCTCAGCACGCAGCTCCGAAGGAGGGTGCTCTCTGGGAGACAGCCTCCAGCGAGAGGAGGCTGCTGACAGAAACCTGAGAGGAAACTGTGATGTGTTAACCACTAAAGGGGGAACTTGAGACCAGTCTTGCACCTCATGTTTGACCAAGTGGCCACTGTGACGGTAACTCCTGCGCCTTCAGAGGAGGAAAGATGGAATGACCCGTTCCCATCTGCCCCAAGCACTGCCGTTCTGCAGTACGGCAACCACAGGCTGCCAAGTGTCTCTCTCTGTCTAACTGATCTGCACTGCCCAACTCCCACGTCCATGAGGCCAGTGCGAATGCCGAGCTACAAGAGACAGGGAAGGGGCTTCCCCGCAGGCACCCACCGCTGGGCTGCAGCCTTCCTGGGGTATCCATGCTCCTCTAGCACCTCCTCCACCCAACCAAACCACAGAAGAGAATTCAGGATGGGATGGTGGGGGGAGAGTTTGAATCCTTTCCCATTCAATTACATCCTTCCCCTCCCACTCCTCTCAAAATTGAGTATTGGAGATATTGCAACACCCTGTTCAAATGCCAGCTTCCATTCTGTGAGAACAGTATTCCCTAACCCCTCCTTCCCTGTGTACAGGGAACTATGAGAATTTATCCCCACATTTCCTGGCACATGGCTTATATCTCCAGCAGAGTATTTGCTTCGAATTGCTTTTTTATTCTAATAGGTTGACTTCCAGTCTGTGTGCTGAAGTCTCTAAGAAGGGCCTGGGACTATAGTTTGCTCAATAAATATTCTGAGGGTGCTCAATAAGTATTTTAAAAAGTACTCGATTTCTTCTCTGCCTGTGATTGAGTCGTGGAGGGGAAGAATGTTTCAGCTCTTCCTTTGGTGTCTTCTTGGCCATTAGACACAAGGCAGTTAAGTTCCTGTGCATTGATTAGCTGAAGAAAGGATTCCTGGTTTTCCCCTGATTACACTCTGTCTGGCTTCTTGCAAAAGTGTCCAAGCAGTCCACCTGCTCACTCCAATTCCGAACACTTGCCAGAGACCAGCTTAATTTTTTTTTTTT
>NW_003852549.1:4175383-4181478 GCF_000181295.1 Otolemur garnettii
GCCGAGCCAACCAGCTTAATTTAATTTTGCTCTGACAATATGATGTTCACACAAAGATTCTTGAATGTTTCACACTTGCCAATGTTTGAACAGGGATTTCTTTCACACTCTGTTATATTTTCTTCAGGAGGCTTAGTTTGGCAAATTCCACTATCTCCTCCTGCAGAAAGTGCTATCTTTGCCAATAAAAAAACTATTTTCAAGCCAAAATTCCTTCCTTCTGTGCACACATAAGTACATAGTGTATACATCTCGTGCATAACCCAATACAGAGCCTCACTGTCCCCACAGAGGGTGCAGGGGCGGACAGTCAGCGGAGAAGACACGAGATACACACAGCCAGTCTCCTTGTGCCTACCAGGGCCTAGGAGCCCCTTGCCCAGGCAGATCAGGATAGAAGGAGTTGGAAGCCTCTCACCTCTTGTCATTCCACTCCTCAGCCTTAGCGCAGACACACGCACACACGCACACACAAAGAGACACATACACACTCTGTGCCTGCCAGAGAGCAAGAAAGCCATTGCCAGCCACATGGCAGCTAAGAGCAGAGTCTCAGCTATAGCCAGGATGGTCCTGAAGGAGAGGGGGTGGGAAGTGGCTCTTCTCTCCATCAAGAAAGTCTGTCCTTACCACATTCCCTGTCCCTAAGTCTCAGACACAAGCTGAAAAGAAAATGTACATGCATGCTCAACAGATTCTGGTGCAAGAAGCCAGCAGGAGCCCCTCATTTCCTGAAAGCTGTGTGCGCAGGGTGACATAAGACAACTTATTCTTTCAGAGAGCAGAGGGCCCTGCCACATGTAGTGTGTCACACTCTATGAACTCGCGCTCACAGAGGAGCCCAGGCTGGAGGGCGCAGCCCCACAAAGCAGGGCGTAACCACGGACTCACTTCACAGCTTTGGTAGCTACGCTGACATCAGAGCAAAAGTCTCTCCCTCCCTGCCATCTGGGAGATCAGACACCTAGAAGACAAACGTAGTTCACAACAACATGTCATGACAACTAAGAATGACAAACAGTAACAAGGAAGGTAGGTTGATTTTGAATCTCCGCCACGTGTGGACTTCAGTGCTCTGATAGAAGGAAGAATCAGTGTCTGCCACCCAGGGATAAAGACAGCTGCATGGAGCAGTGAGGGGCAGAGTGTCTCCAAGGCCCCAGGCTGCCGGCAGCCCTGGAAGTCCCCAGGGGAGGAGCAACCTCCACCTGCCAGTGCAGTAGGAACACGGAGAGGCTCTCCTCCTGACATCAGCTGCCAGCCACCCAAGGACGTACTGCAAGGGGATCAGAGGGTCTGGAGAAAAAAGCTGAGATAAGGTGAACAAGGCTCCTTCTCCCTAATGATAAAATCATGAGTAATTCCTGCGACCCCTTTGAGTCCAGCATCATAGAGGTAGACGCAGAGAAAGCAAATTGGACTTTTCATGAATCAGCAGGCACCAAGTTTCAGGCGAGCAAGACAAGTAAGTTCTAGAGCTCTGCTGTCCAACAGCACCCACGGTCAACAGCACTGTACTGTACACCAGGACATTTCAGAGGGCAAGGCTGTTAAGTGTTCCTGACACATGAAAACAAAGTGAAATAAAATAAAATGGCTGAATCAGTTATATAACAAACACAGTAAATTGGGAAAAAACCTTAATGGACCAGCATGCTAGGCAGGGCACACACCAGCTCCCCACCCTGGTCATTATGCCCATCCAGTAGGGGTTTGGCTCACTCTTCCTCCCCTCAGCAAGGAGACAGAGCAGGCTCGCTACGGGGCATGCTTGCCTCTGCACCCCTCTGGGTGCCCTGGTGACGCCACGCTGCCAGGCTGAAGCAGATCCCCCAAGAAGTGGCCTGATTTTCTGAAACAATCCTTGCCTGATTTCAACAATGACTGCAAAGACTCCACAGATCCTTTTCTGACTAAACATGGCAGAGCCCAATTGTATTTTTTTATCAAAGTTAACAGGGTTAAATTTTTTGACAGAGTAATTGATGTATAATTGACATACAATAAACAGCACATACTAACATGTATAATTAAGAAGCTTTGACATGTGTGCATGTGAGTAGTGGCCCCACCAAAGATGTTCACATCTAGCCTGTGAATGTGTTACCCCCCCATGACAACAGGGACTTTGCAGATGTAGTGTGGCAAAGGATCTTTGGATGGGGAGAGTATCCTGCTTATCTTGATGGGCCCAATCACAAGCATCCTCTTCAGAGGAAAGCAGGAGGGTCAAGACCAGAACATGAGATGACCATGGAGGCAGAGCTGTGATGGGGCCATGAACCAAGAAACACCGGCAACTCTAGAAGGTGGAAGAGGCAAGAAAACAGATTCTCCCCAGAGGCTCCCTCAGGAACCAGCTCTGCTGCCATTGTGATTTAGACCCTCCTTTATTGCTTCTGAACCTCCAAAACTATCTGAGAATAAGTTCATGTTGTTTTAGGCCACAGAATTTCTGGTGATTTGTCATGGCAGCAGTAGCAAACTGCTACAGTGTATCTCCAAGAATATATATCTCTACCCCACCTTCGCCCACTGCGCCCAGAGGACCACTTACCTGCCATCAGCCACTACACGTGAGCTTGTGTCTTCTGGAATTTCACACAGTGGGGTCACATAGTGCCGTGTGTACGCTCTCTCTGATCGGCTCTTTCACTCAGCATAGTTATGTTAAGATGAAGCCATGTTTTTGCACGTTTTAACAGTTTATTTCTTTTATTGTTGAGTAGTATTCTAATGTACATATTACTATAATTTATCCACCTACCTATTCAGGGACTTTTGGGTTGTTTTCAGTTTGGGGATATTATAAATAATGCTGCTACAGATAGTCATGTTCAGGTCTTTGGAGAGTGTTATGGGTTGAATTTGTCCCCCAAAGAAAGGGCATGTTGAAGTCCTAATCCCTTCTATCTCATAATGTGACCTTATTTGGAAAGGTCGTTAAGGATACAATTAGTTAAGATGAGGTCACACTGGAACGGACAGGGCTCCTAACCCATATGACTGGTGTCTGGAAGGGGTCCAGCAATGCTCCCAGAGAAGAGACCAGGTGAAGTTCAGGCCAAGTTTAATGAAAGGGAACACAGACTCGCCTGGCAAAGATGGCGGCTGCACCCAGAGTAGGTGGGGTTTGTTTTTATACTGGGCATAGGGGGTGGGAGATTCCACAGGTCTCTGAAAGGTTTTGGCAGGCCAGGGTCTTTCCTGAGGAACTCTAGGTGCAGCGGCCAGGTAGGCCTTTTGTTCTCAGGAAACAGGACGGGGAAGAGTTTAGGGCCCTAACAGTGTCCTTGTAAGAGGACGACCCTGTGAAGTGAGGAACTCGCAGGCAGAATGCCATGTCACACTGAAGGCGGAGATTAGAGTCACACCACTGCAAAACAGGTGGGCAAAGAAGGCCATCAGGCCACCAGGAACTAGAAAAGCCATCTCCCCCACAGGTTTCAGACAGAGCATGGCCCTCATTTCAGACCTAGAGCCTCCGGAAATGTAAAGTAATGCATTTCTGTTGTTTTATTATTTCTTATGGCAGTCCCAGGAATCTAATACACATGGATGGACACACACTTTCGTTTTTCATGGATAAATGCCTTGGAATAGAAATGCTGAACCAAATAGTAAGGGTATGCTTACCTGTTTAAGAAACTGCCAACCTAGTTTCCAAAGTGCTGTGCCTTTCTGCACTCCCTCCCTCATCGGCACTTGAGTTCCAGTCTGCCAGCACCTGATAAGATCACGCCCATCACTGCCACCTACTCAGTTAGGCTGGCACCTCACTGAGGCTTCACTTGCATTACCTGCACGACTGACAAAGTTGGGCATCTTCCTTAGTGAAGTGACTGTTAAAATCTTGTGCCCATTTTTTTATGGGGTTGTTTTCTGAGTTTGAGAGTTCTTTATATATTCTATATACAAGTCCTTTATTAAATATATGCTTTGCAAACATTTTTTCCTAGTCTGTGGTCTATCTTTTCAGTCTCTAAACAGTATCTTTCAAAGAGAAGACATCGTTAATTTGTACGATGCCCAAGCCAAGCCTTCTGAGTGCTCTACCCGATGCCCTATATTGTGCCATTTCCCAGTCTGGCTGTGGGAACAGCGCTATTCCCAGCCCTACGTGAGCGCTAGGTGCTGGTCCACCTCATTTCCCAGGCCGTGTGCAGATGCCCCCCACACAGGTGCTGAGCGGTACCCTCCTAAATCCACAAGCAGGGTCTTCTGCAGCCCGCCAGGTTATCTCTATTCACAGTTTCTCTTCTCTCCAGCACACTGTCCTGTGAACTCTAGGTCTGTGAATTTGTTCTCCCTTGACATTCAGCTCTGTTTCTTCAGCTTGGGGAATACACTGGGCTCCACCTAAGTTCTGCTTTGGTGCACTCTAGTCTGGAAACGCTCTCAAGGCAGCAAGTGAAGACAATTCCAGGGCTTGCCTGGCACAGGGGTCACTGCTTCTCACTTTCTGGGTCCAGGGTCTTGCTGGTGTCTCACCTGGTGTTCAGCAGTCTCAGGTGGGAGAGTAAACCTAGTCTCTGTCTCTCCATCTGGGGAAGCTGGAATCTGCCTAAGGATATTGTGACATGGTGCTACCCACACAAATGCATGCTTCCAGGGACAAACTGAGGAAGCAGACGTTGCTTTGTGGCCCGGAGGGGAAGGCCAGTAAGCAAGCACCACCTGCTAAACTTCCCCAAATACCTTCCATCCCCAGAATCTGGGTATAAGGGACACAGCGATCTGGGTTGCCCTTCTCTCTGTTTATTGGACAGCCAGAGATACAAGCACCCATGTCATCCCCAAAACATGCAGAAGTCAAGGGCACCAGTGAACTCTCAGATATTTCACCTTAGAATAGCAAAAGTCAGGGAAACAGGAGTGAGGAAGCTCCAATCATCAAACTGTGTGGCCTCTGGGAGTGGTACATAATATTTCCATTGTCATTTCAGATTACTGCCAACAGCCTCATCTCCTTGGGAAGTGACAGGGAGGCCAAGTGGACTCGGGACTCCTCACTGCCTTTGTCACCCCTGGAGCCATCTGCTGGGATGCCCACAGCTTCAGGGAACTGAGGACTGGAACATCCTGCAAGAAGACAGCCCGAGAGAACAGTACAGAAGCTCCTCTGACAGTCCACATCCTCACCCACACATGACGCCCAGGTCCTGGTCAGAGCCTGGCAGGAATGTGAGTCAGAGAGCCCTGTGGGGGCCTGGCCCCATCAGCCTCTACAGAGGCAAACTCTGCCGTGAGGGCCGCTGTTCCCCCTCTTCCCCAACCTGAGTACATGCCTCATTTGGAAGCAAGGGCTGGCTTCTCTAGCTATCACTCCTTCTCCCCACAAACATTTATAGACCAGTTTCCATGTTCCAGGCAATGGGATGGGATTGTGAAGATGCAGAAATGAGTACAACACCATCATTACCTGGCTGGGAAGAGAGACGCTTAAACAGGCAGCAAATGTATTTCAGAAATAAGCTTAGGTCAAGGGCAGCTGCACAACAATCTAGGGAAGGGCAGGACAACAGGAAGGGAATATGCGGTTTTCAGCTGCTGAAAAAGTTAATGTAACTCCATTTGGGAATGAAGAGGTTAATGTAACTTCATTTGGAAATGAAAAGGCTAATGTAAACTCCCTACTCCCCTCCTGGGCAAGGTCGCCCAGGTGGATTGGCGCCCTACGCTTTTGAGCCACAGGTGCCACCCTATACATAATTTTTTTTAATGTATTATATTTGTAAATTGTACTTATGTTGAAATTTAAAAAATATTACAATACAATTTTTGTGTTCTATGAAAATTTTTGTTGCTCCATATAGACCAAATTTTTAATCAAGAACACATCCCTCCTCCACCCCACCCCACCCTCCACCCAGCCCCCCATCAATGGTGTCCCACTTTACCAATGTTAAAATCTGGTCACCTGCAAGGGACTTGAATAGAAATTTCTCTAAAGAAGATAGGTGCATGGCCTACAGATAAATGAAAAAATGCTCTCCATCCTTAATCATCAGAGAAATGCCAATCAAAACTACTTTGAGATACCACCTAACCCCAGTAAGATTAGCCCATATCACAAAATCCCAAAACCAGAGATG
>NW_003852549.1:4182402-4207207 GCF_000181295.1 Otolemur garnettii
AAAAAAAAAAAAAAAAGAAAAGAAAACAGCACACTGTACCCAAGGATTGCATTAATGTACATAGTTATGCTATAAGAAATTAAAAAAAAAAAAGAAAGAAAGAAAATCTGGTCACCTTACTCAAGCTATCCCCCTAGGTAGAGTGCTGTGGTATCACAGCTCACAGCAACCTCCAACTCCTGGGCTCAAGCAATTCTCCTGCCTCCGCCTCCCAGGTAGCTGGGACTACAGGCACCCGCCACAACACCCGGCTATTTTTGGTTGCAGCCATCATTGTTGTTTGGTGGGCCGGGCTGGATTGGAACCCACCAGCTCAAGTGTATGTGGCTGGCTCCTTAGCTACTTGAGCCACAGGTGCTGAGCCACTGAATCTTAATGATATTAAATGAAACAAAACAGTATATATTAAGCCCATCCACTGTCAAACCACCTGGTGGTTAGAAACTCTATCTTCTCAGTGACTAGTTCTTAAGTTTACCTTCTGAAGACACCCAGGGTAAGTCTGCTTACTTTCTCCTAAGCACATTTTCCTTATTTGAGTTTGGCCTCCTGAATTAGTTTCTTTATAAGAGAGCTATGCACAGTTCCCACAACCAGTGGAGAAAATCTGTTTGTCCTGCAGGCAGACAGAACTAGAATGAAATATAATCACTTATTACTTCTATAACTATGCTTCTGTTTTCTCATATATAAAACAAACCTGCATCATAATATTATCATGAGGAATAAAGAAGATTGTGTGTTTTCAAGCTTAATAGTAAGTTAGAGCATACAGTAAATTCTCGTTAACTGGCAGCACAATTAGGCTAGCAAAGCTTAACCTGACAATATTTTAAGCTTCTAGAAGTATTTAAAGATAATCTGCAGGATAAGGATTTAGGTCCCCTGACCACTCCTTTATTTACTCTCTACCACACTCATTCAACCAATGTCCAGCTTTCAGCTTCCATAGCAGCTGGGCTGGCTATAGAAACCACTGCAAGGAGCGGGACCCCTTTTCCCTTTGCACCCCTCCCACAGTGGCTAGGACGCTGCTGTGAGCACAGGAATACTATCTGAGGTGACAGCAATGAGAAGAAAACATTCTGAGAAGGCTAAGTAAGTTTCCCACAGGCTTTCCCCAGCCTCCCTCCCTGAATATGCTGGACACATGAGGAAGGGCATTTATTTTTTATGAACCTTGGTTTTCTTGTCTGTTCTGTTGAAATACTGGTGCAAACTAGTTTCTTAGCATATTTGGAAAGGTCAGAATATGAAGAGCCCTGACAAAGGCTCTTGTGATGGTTAATTTTGCATGTCAACTTGACTGGGCTAAGGGATGCCCAGAGAGCTGATCAAACATTATGTCTTGGTGTATCTGTAAGAGTGTTTCCAAAATAGAACAGCTTTTGAATCAGTAGACTGAGCAAAGACGACCACATCACCAATATGGGCAGGCACATCCAGTCCACTGAGGGCCCAACGTTGGAACTCCTCGTTCTTGGAGGACTCCAGGGCCTGCACCAGCGCTCCATCCCCAAGCCTCCACCATTCCACTATCCTTGTTCTCAGGTCTTCAAGAAGCAGGTGGTGGGACTTCTCAGCCTCCATAACTGCATAAACCAGTTCCCATAATAAAATCTGTCTGCCCATCCCATTAGTCCTATTTCTCCAGAGAACCCTAAATGATACAAGTATATACCTGTCTCATATCTTTCTCTAGGATACCCATGTAGCTGCCTAACAAGAGAACACAGTCCTTCAGCTTTTCATTCTGTAGTAGTTGAAAAATGTGTGCCTACCCACCCTTGATGTCTTTTTTGTAAAATATATACAGATATATATTATGTAGATACATACTATATAAAACGTGTAATTATTTATAGGTTACATATGCATTGCTAATATATTATGAACACTATAAAATATATGCTACAAATTGAAAAAAGAATGAGATAAAAAATGAATTCAAATAGAAGATGACTGCCTTCTCCCTATACCCCACACGCTGGTCGCTTCTGCCCTGCACCATCTTAGAGGAGGCAAAAAAGTGTGACCGAAAGGGCAAGGAGGACACTCATGACACCCATGTGTGGCAGGCACTATGCCTGACTCAGGAGGACCTGACAGTTCTCCATCCCATCTGTCCGCCCTACAACTGTGTCCCAAAAATGTTTAAAAACAAGTCACAGTTTTCTCCACTTGTACCAAAAAGCTGAGCCATCCAGCCAAGGCTTGAGGTCCCTCCCTGAAGGGCTCCTGCATGCCATTTCTCAGCAGGCTCCTGCCCAGATGTTCACAAGATGTTCATTCCTCTGCAGGCTTTGGGATGAGTCCCCTAGAATGGTGAGGTCAGTGTCTTTGCCAAGTGTCTCTGTGCACAGGGGCATGAGAGCTTTGAGGGTGAGAGTATTGGCTTACCCGACAATGTGGGAGGAGAAGGACCCTGAGGATCTGTCTTGCCCCTTCAAGGGAAGACTTGTTAATAAGGTTTTTCATTTTCCAGCCCTAATGGTTTCATTTAGGTGCAGTCCTTCCCCAGGAAAGATGAGCCTATGGGATGTGCTAGTGTCCTGGACAAGGTGTAGATGCACCTGTCCACCTCAGCCACTCCCTCACTGCCCACACATGCAAACACTCCCCAGGATGCACGCATGCACGCATGCATGCACACACACATACAGACATACAGGCATGTGCTTGTGTACACGCACACTCGTACATACTAGTGTGTACACACACACTCGCATCTAAGCATGCACACTCACTCACACCCCACACACACATTCCCTGCGGCTGCCTGCGCCTCAAGGCAGAGAAGTGAGGAGGAGAAACACTCTAGGATTTCATGTCTCCGATAGACCCAGCCCAAGCTGGAAGCAAAAGCCCAGATGCTGGTGTTTTGGCCGGCCTCCCTCTGAGAACACCCACAGCTCTGAAAGCTCAGTCAATAGCCTGTTGTTTGCTGTGAAATTAAGAAGATAAGAGAGCAGAGGGAAGTTAGTCTAAAATGTTAAGAGGCTGGCAGTTACTATCTTAGATCTTTACCCACTAGACTCCTGACAAAGTGTTTGCCATTCAAAGGCAGATTGTGCCTTTGGATTTTAAATTCAAATTCCACCCCTTTTCTCCAAACCATAGTCTCCCACCTCCTACCCCCACAGTTCATTCTTTCAAACATCCTTCTCCCCTCTCTCCCTTCCTCTTTTTCCTCTCCCACTCCTTCCTCTCACCCCTGTCTTACTTCTCCTGCCTTACCCTGGGGGATCCAGTCCCTATGGAGGCCAGAGGGGTCCCTGTTCCTTGCAGACAGCTGAGCTCCAGCAGCAGGCGGGCACGCTACTAGACAGACCCAAGCTGAAGGAAGGCAGCCTGCCATCTGTGAGGCCAGGGCCCAGCTGACAGAGTGAGAAGCAGTACGTGGCCTCGGGCAGGTCAATCTACCTTGCTGGGCCTTACAGCCACAAAGCATAAAGCTCCATTTTTATCTCTGCTTATAAAAGAAATTGTTCACACAGGCTAGATGTGTCAAGGAACCCTGGCAGCCTAAACAAGTTAGTCCACATCTTTCTGGAACCCAGGAGGGAAAGTTGTCAGAGGAGTCTGCATTAAAGCAGAGGCCAACGTCGACTTCACGAGTGTGGACTGCGAGTCAGTTTTCCAAATGGAACTGAATCAGTGGCCTGCTCACTGAAGCAAACCTTTCTCCCCTTGGATGAAAGAGCACTGGTCACAAGACCACACTGACCTCACAAAAATTCTCTCCAACTCAGTACTGTGCAGTGCCAACAGCATAAAGCCTCACTGTAGCTTCCCTGAAGAGAAAACCTATCCCTTTACAGAAATTGTATTCGAACGTCTTTGCGTGATAGAACAAGTCTCCCAACTCAGTTTGGAAGCAGGAGGCCAACGAAATGGGAGGATGAGGAGTGAATGGCACGTGCCCATCCTGTCCCTCTGATTCCTCTTACATGCCTAGGGTGGTAGGAGGAGAGAGGGGGCGGGTTTTTGGCTGATTTTTCCATATCTCTGCTGAAAAGCCAGAAGGATCCAGTAGTGACAGGATCAGGAAGACAAGACATTCCAGATGGGGTGACCGAGAGCCACACCCTGTACCAGGTCAGTACGGCACTAGGGTAGGGTGACCAGATTTTAACATCTATAAGGCAGGACAACATGGCCCACAAGCGTTGAGTGTGTCGACGCCTGTGTCTGCATTTTGGGTGAAAGGAGCTTTGAGCAAAGCATTCACGTGACCTGACACGTTTAGAAGTGTGTCCTGGGGGCAGCAGGGCGGCCATTGGAGAGGCCAGGAAATCAGTCAGGTGGGAGGTAAAGAAGCCTGGCAGAGGGCGGCTGCAGCAGGAATCACCCCAAGGAGAGCTATTTGGGGCAATACCATGAGGACAGAGCTGAAAAACTAGAGAAAAGGGAAAGAAGAATAAAGGAGTCCATGCAGCTGGGCAGAGGAGCACACTGACTGAGGAGAGGGAGACAAGGACCCTGCAGGCTGCAGCGAGCTTGGCCCTGTGGAGTTTGAGGTGCACGTTATCCCTCCAGGTGGCGGGGCGGGGCGGGGCGGGGCTGGACCAAATAGTGCAAGTGCAGCACACAGGGAAGAGCTGGGGCAGAGAGGGAAACAGAGAACCGAGAGGTTTCCCGTGGGATGGGAGTGGGGTTTTTTGTTTGTTTGTATTTTTAAAGAGGATTCTTGCTCTGTCACCCAGGCTACAGTGCAGTGGCATGACCATAGTTCACTGAAACCCAAACTCCTGGGCTCAAGGGATCCTCCTACCTTGGCGTACCAAGCAGCTGGGACTATAGGGGCACACCACCATGCTTGATGCAATTTATTTTATTTATTTGCTTATTTTTTCTTTTTTTTTGGAGACAGAGTCTCACTTTGTTGCCCTGGGTAGAGTGCCATGGCGTCACAGCTCACAGCACCCACAAACTCTCAGGCTTGAGCAATCCTCTTGCCTCAGCCTCATGAGTAGCTGAGACTACAGGCACCCACCACAATACCTGGCTAGTTTTTCTATATTTTTAATAGACACAGGGTCTCGCTCTTGCTCAGGCTGGTCTCAAACTTCTGAGCTCAAGCAATCCACCCACCTCAGCCTCCCATAACGCTAGGATTACAGGCATGAGCCACTGTTTTTATTTTAGAGATGGCATTTCATTGTGTTGCCCAGCCTTGTTTTGAACTCCTGGCATCAAGCCATTCTACTATAGACAGAACTCAGTTTAAAGATTTAGTAGGTTTGAACAGCCTGCCTGCCTTCCTTCCTTCATTCCTTCCTTCCTTCCTTCCTCTCTCTCTCTTTTTCCTTTTTATGACAATCCTTTAAATTCTTATGAGTAACTCCTTAAGAGAAATGTTTCTGGAAGACACAGCCCTTAGAGTTGCAGCACAGAATCACAGAAAATACTTTCTTAATAATGCAGATTCCCTGACCTAGATCAACTAAATAAGAATCTCAGCTTGGGGCCTAGGAGTCTGCCATTTATTTATCATTTATTTATTTATAAAAGCTTACAGCATCAGGTATTCCCAGGCATCTCCCATCCAAATACTAACCAGGACCAACCCTGCTTAGCTTCCATGATGAGCCAAAAATGGGCACATTCAGGGTGGTAGGGCCATAGACAAGAGCCTGCATTTTAAGCAAGTATTCCAGCTGGAACAAATGTCTCGCCCCTGCCAGGCTGGAGCAAGGAAAGGAAGTGCAGAAGGGGAGGAAGAGAAAGAAAATGGAGCACACACAGCACCTGCTTCAGTCTGTTGCCACAAGCAAAGGGACATTTACTAAGCCATGTGCCTGGCACTGCACTAAATGCCACCAAAGCATTATTCCTTGTAACCCTGAGTCACTCAGTAAGGTTAAACTGTGACTAGTCCCACCTCACCTTGGAAGTATCAGAGTCTCAAAGAAACTAGGCAACACATGTAAAAAGATGGAGCTAGAAAGTAACGGGGGTGGCATTTGAGCTCAGGTCTTCTAGCTCCAGAGTACTTAACCACACTCCATGCTGCCAGCCCAGTGACACCACTTATTTTCTCTAAATCAGCAATGTTGGTCTCTCTAAGTGTCAGTGGGGCATATAAGGGTCAGCTAACTATAGCATCAGGATGGACTGGACAGTCTGCGCCCTCCCTTGGGGGTACATTTGTGGCTTCTGAATCAACAGGCAGGAGGTGGTGGAACCCAGTGGCCGACCATAGCCCCAAGGGGAGAGGGAGAAGCAATGAGTCCACCAGAAGTCCCACAGCCAACATCCTGGGGCACACAGGACAAGATGTTCACTGGATCATCTGCAGGTGAAATCACACTGATTGCAAAAATTTTTCCTAGCCTGAAGCTCCAGGTGAAAGACTAGCCCTGCTCTATAAAAGCAGAACAGCTGGACCAATGAAGGGCCTAAAGAGGCAGGGTGCAGAGAAGCAGCCTTCTAGATTAATTTGAAAGGTACCTAGGTGCCTGAATCTCCCACTACAGAGTGACCTCCCTAATACTTCCTCTCCTTACAATTAACTTCAGTGATGACTTAAACAATACTTGTGGGGAGCCAGGTGTGGTGGCTCACACCTGTAATCCTAGCACTCAGAGAGACCAAGGCTGGTGAATTGCTTAAGCTCAAGAGTTCAAGACCAGCCTGAGCAAGAGCAAGACCCATATCTAAAAAACTATCCAGGCTTTGTTGCAGGAGCCTGTAGTCCTAGCTACTAGGGAGGCTTAGGCAAAAGACTGCTTAAGCCCAAGAGTTGGAGGTTGCTGTGAGCTATGACATTACAGCACTCTACACAGGACAACAGAGTGAGACTCTGATTCAAAAATAAACAAAAAACAACACTTTGGGGACTTTGACTTCAATATTTTCTGATTCCACAATCCAGGAGGCTGACAAGGGACCTCGCATTGGATAAAAACAGCAGCTAGTATGAAGCCCCTGCTGGGCACTGAGCCCACTAAGTGCGTTACGCACACTATGACAGCAGCCCTGTGAGATACGGCCTTTCATCAGCCCTATTTTTCAGATAAGGAAACAGGCACAGAAAGGTCAGTAAATCACTGTGGCCACCTGGATAGCAAACAGCAGAGCAGGGACACGGCCCAGACTATCTGTTTGTGCTAACAGTCACTGCACCTTGCTGCATCTTGCCTCCTGCAGGGAGCAGTTGTACAGGACTTCCTGAAAACCTGTGTTGAGAAGAATCTGAGGCTGTTATCCCAGCTCAGAAAAGAATGCTTTGGTCAGCCCAGAAGAATGTCCCCAAGGGCTAGATCCGCAGCCCAACCCGGACACGCAGCAATCAGCTAGGATGGCTCACTGTACGTCCAGGACAGTCCAGATGCTCTGCCAATTCTCAGCAGGCACAGAACTGTCCAGAAGCAGAATCAGATATGAGAGAGGTGAGCAAAGATGTAATTGGTGATGGATCACTATGTCCCAGTGTGGACCGTAACACCAGCAGCAGCCTCAGGGAACCCACAGCACAAAACCCTTCCCACCTTCCCATGTTCCTTCCCTTTCCCAGGCCTTCTCTCCTGCTCCTATTAAAGAAAAATGTACTCAACGACGCTTGTCAAAGCACAGCAAGGCAGATTTTACTCAGGACGATTGCAATTGGTATAAGGACTGCTACAACTGGGCTGTGCAGAGGGGCTGAGGGCTCCTAATACAGCATGGCCAGTGAGAGTTTACAGCCAAATGGCAGGGTGGGGTCAGGGGGTGGAAAATTACCAGAAGGCAATATCAGAGAAAAGGGGGATTCTGGCTAAACAGACATACCAGGATTCTTGCTGAAGGCAGGCTGTGGTGACCAGACATCACCTGGGGGGGGACCTGATCAGATATGGAGGATGGGAGTTCTTGCTCAAATGACTCAGCAGGAATCTTTGCTAAAATTGGATTTTACAAGAAGTGTACAGACAGGCATATGTGACTCCCAGATCACTTTAGCCAGCCGAGAATCTGTCACCATGCACATCTAGCATATCTACCTCCCCTTTGCCCCCCAGCTACCTTCACCCAAAGGAAGGCAGTTCTGACTATGAAATTTCTATTAGAGCCACCATTTGCTGGGCATTTGGTTTATGTGCTAATTACTTTACAAATGCTATTTTATTTAATCTCACAATATTTCTGGGTTGGTCCTCACCTCACTTGACTACCAGCAGCCCTTGGCACAGAGGCCGACCTTTAAACTTTCTTTACTTGGCTTCCCAATTACCACCTTATTTTGCTCTTCCTCCCACCCAACTGGCTCCTGGGTCTTGTGCCAGTTCTCCCTCTTCTCCCTGACCCCCAATGTTGGTGTGACCCAGGCTCAAGTCTCTTCTTTACCCACAGGCACCTCACCATGGAATGTCTCCCAGTCCCAAGTGGTAACTGCTCTGTCCAAATGTATATCTCCTCCCTGACTTTACTCCTTAAATCCCAATCTTTTATTTCCAAGTTTTTGTTTTTTGGTTTTTTTTTTAGACAAAGTCTTACTTTGTCACCTTTGGTAGAGTGCTGTGGCATCACAGCTCACACCAACCTCAAACTCTTGGGCTCAAACGATCCTCTTGCCCCAGCCTCCCAAATAGCTGGGACTATAAGCACCTGCCATACCCCCTGCCTATTTTTAGAGACGGGGTCTTGCTCTTGCTCAGGCTGCTCTCAAACTCCTGAGCTCAAGTAATCTGCCCACCTTGGTCTCCCAGAGTGCTGGGATTATAGACATGAGCCACTGCACCCAACCACCTATTTCCAACTTCCAACCTAACAGCTCCACTTACCCACCTTCCAGTCTTCTCAGGCGGCTAACTCAGAAGTTGAACCCCTCCATCCAGTTCCTCCCCAGCTTGGTGTTCACTAGGTAGCTTCACTCTTACAGTTGCTCAAACCAAAAACTTGGTGTCATCCTTGACTTCTTTCTTTTTTTTTTTTTTTTTTTTTTGAGACAGAGCCTCAAGCTGTCCCCCTGGGCAGAGTGCCGTGGCATTACAGCTCATAGCAACCTCCAAGCTCCAGCCTCCCAAGTAGCTGGGACCACAGGCGCCCGCCACAACGCCCGGCTATTTTTTGGTTGCAGCCGTCATTGTTGTTTGGCGGGTCCAGGCTGGGGATTTGAACCCGCCACCTTAGGTGTACGTGGCTGGCGCCTTAGCCGGTTGAGCTATAGGCGCCGAGCCCCTTGACTTCTTTCTTTCTCACTCCACATACAACCCATCAGAAGTCTGGTCAACTCTGATCCAGAGCCCACATTTACTGCCACTTCCACTGCTACATTCTGGTCCAATACCCCACCATCGGTCTATTCTCAACTCCAGAAGCTGGAGCAATCCTTTTTAAATAGAAAGCAGATTGAATCACTGCTCTGTTCAAAACCTTCCAATGGTTCCTAAGCTACCTGCAGACAGAATCCCAAGTCCTCACCACCATGGAGTATTCTGCGTAGCTCTCAGACTGCTCTCTGTCCTCAAATACTACCATTTCCCTGGTTGTGGGACTCCAGCCTCTTCTCTGTTAGAGTCTTTACTCCGGTGTCCCCGTGGAAGGAAAGAGTCTTTCCCAGTTCTCCACATGGCTCACTCAGTTCACTCAGGCAGACTTTCCTTGGCCACCCTCTCTACTTTAAATGTAAATGCTTGTAGATATCAAATAGCACATTCAAGGCCCAAAGTAGTTGCCATATCTACCTCTACAGGGTGTGTGCACACACACACACTCGGTCTCACACAGACACTGGTACACACGACAGTCAGTCTCTATTCCATCACCCAACTTGGCCTCTTTTCATATCACTTATCTTACCTGGCATCTTAGAAATTCACTTGTTGATTGTTATGATTACTGATTTCTCTCTATTAGACCATTAGAATATAAAAGCCTTGAAAGCAGAGACGTATACCCAGCATCCAGGATAGGGGCTGCCACACAGTAAGCTCTCAACCAATAATTACTGGATAAAAGAGTGAATGAATAAATGAAAATATTATACAGATGAAGTGACTGAGGATCAGAGAGTCATGAGTAATTTGCCAAGGTCATACAGACAGTAAGTGGAAAATCTGGTATTATAACCCAAGTCTGTCTGACTTTGCCTCTCAGAAATCATGACACATAGGGGAATCCTGATAAATTAACCCTGATCCTTTAAATATAAATCAAATAGCACATTCAAGGCCCAAAGTAGTTGCCATATCTTCCTGAGAGGCTTCTCCACCAATAACACTCTACCTAACAAACTGGGGAAGGCAAGTACTTCTAATCCCCCCTTCTCTAGCCTTCAATGCCAAAAAGCATGTCCTCACATGGAACTTCTCTGAAACGCCTGGAATTAAACAAAGCAGGCCCAGCCCCTGCCCTTTGGAAGCTCAGCAATCTAGAACAAACACTGAGGCACACAGGGCTGGTCTTATGAGCTGGCAACCACATGGTCTGATTTTAGAGGCTGGGAAAGCTTAGTCCAAAAATATCTACCCCTCCCAAATGCCACAGTGCCTGGAATTCCACCATTAGAGAGATATTTCCTGGAGTTTAAGCACTGTCTCTGATCCTGAGTCACTTTGCTTTAGGTGTTTTTTAAAGGCAGTACACAGTCTTATTTAAACTCCTTTTATCCATTCTATAAGTTTATTTCTTTTAATAAATGAGTTGGTCTCGTTTACATTTATTATTATAACACATTACAGTTCTATCATCTTAATTTCTTACATTTTTAATGTTTTATTTATGTTTCCTTTGTTTTCTTTCACCATATAATCTGAATTTTAGTCCCAATAGTTGTTACCTTTTCAATTTTAAATAAGATATTTAAGCCTCTTTTTCTCAATTCAATTCAGAAATAAAATAGTATCTATTTTCTTCCAACTAAGAAGGATGAGAAAATTAACGATCTTATAATTTCTCCCATTTCCTTTCCACCTGCTCTGGTCCTCCCTATCAACATATGTTTTTTGCTATTGTGTTATTGGATTTTTCCTCCCTTACTTTATATTATCACATTGTTATTATTTTTACATTTGTTAAGTCTTTTTTCTTTTATAAATTTCTTTGAAATACAATAAAAATCCTCCAGAGGCCATAGTTATTACACACGAGTGTCTCTGAAGGGATTTAATGTTCAAACCATTCTCATGCATTGCAGTAGGGGCTCAGGGATGAAGGACAGTGAAGGGAAAGGGGGTGGGTGGGGAAAATGCAAAAAGGGAAATTGGACAAAAGATGGGGAAATGCACTAAAGGCAGAGCTTACCTACTTCTCTGTTTCACCTTTGTTGAACACAAAAATGGGGGAAAACAAAATGTAAACTAAACAGACATTCCCTGAGAGCACTGAGATTTCTGTTATTCTTGTGGTATGGACAAAGAGGGCCCAGGGAAGGCACTCCGAACAATCAAAGGTCAGCAAGGGGGGTGGGGAGGAAGAGGAGCCCTGACCTTTCCAGGGAGTCCTTCTGCATACCTGCTCCTTGACATCAGACTTGGAGAAAACTCTACCGGCTCTAAACCCTAGGCCGCGTCACATCCTGTGCACACGGTCTCTGGCCAGGCAGAGCGCTCATTGTAGAACGGGCCCTGCGCAGATAACAACCACCTTGCCCTCCTTCCAGGCTGAATTCTTTCTGAAACTGCCCTGAGTTTATCTCAGCCCCTTGTGAGAACACAGGAAACTCTGCTTCCCCAGTCCTGAAATATCTGCCTCAGGAAGGAAGGGATATTGTCTTTCCAGGCCCTCTGTTTTGCTTGTGAGCCAGTCCCACAGCCTGCTTTGTGAACACACTGCAAAAGCAACCCTGTTGAGACCTTCCTTGGAAATGGCACATTTGCAACATACTGTCCAAATCCACTTAAACAGCAGGGGAAAGTTAGGTCATAAACTGTGTACAAACCGGTCCAAACACAGTACTGGAGAGGTGTTGTGTTATTGCCCCATTACTGTTTTTTGTTTTTGTTTTTGCTAAGAATTGTTCAAGAGAAAAATCATTTTTTTCTTCAACATTCTTGCCCTACTTAGAGAATAATTTGTTAATTCATCTTTCATCAGGTCCAAATGGCATTCATTTTTTATATTTTATAGAATATACATACAAACTTTCTGCTAGTTCTATATCTTGTGATTAATTTTTACATCTTAAGAGATGAAAATCATTGAATTAGAGTGCTCTAATGCTGCTAAAATATTTCAATTAAAACTGTTCATCAGAGACCAGGGTGGGATGGGCCTCCAGCATTGCTTTACGGTTCAGTGTTTTGTATTTCTATAAGCAGAGATGGTATTTGTGGCTGATAACATTTCTGGGCCATCACCCGTGATTTCTGAGTTGGAGTCTGGTACTAACCATGTCCACACATGCCTCAGATGGCCTTTATCTCAGAGAAGACAACCAGCCTACTAACTGACTTTCCATAACAGTCTGTCAGTTGAGGTTTGGAAATGAATTTTTAAGGGAAACTATGTCTTGAGGTCACTAGATTTCAAAGCCATTTCTCTTCTTGTCTGCTCCGACTACTGTGACCTAAGGTGTTATTTGCACACCAGGCGCAGTGGTGTAACTATAAAAATAAAAACAAAACAGAACAAAAAGTGAAACAGTGCCTGCCTCCAACTTCTCAAAGAAATCATTGGATTGGCTTTCTCAAATCTTAAACGCAATCCCTATGAATAGCCTCCCTTCTTCAGCACCGTCCATGCTGCCCAGTTCCCCGTTTCTGCGGCTCCTCACCCAGCCGCCTGGTCCTGCTCTCTGCTGTCGCCCACCCACGTGGCCCGGCCTCGGGTGTCCTCCAGCTCACACTGCGCTTGTACTTCTCGAGCAGCAGTCCTGAGGATGTCCCCAGAGAGGCAAGGGAACAAAAAGAGCCTTTTACAGGAACTCCCAGGCACAGCGAGAGTGAGGCAGGCTTTGAGGAGCCTGCCAGGGAGGGCGAAGGCCTTGCTTTGAAAACGCTCCTCCAGTTTGCTGACTCGTGGGACTTGGCAAGCCCAGGGAACAGCGCAGTGGGGAAGAAAGCCCCTAGATGGGCCTCTCTGGCGGGCACCCCCTGCTCTTTTCATCAGCCCCATGTGACACCCGTGAGGTTGCTGGCAGCCACCGCAGCTGGTGAATGGAGACTGTTTATTGGGGCCTCCTCACTGACAGCAGCCCATACGGCAGGGCACACGCTTCCTGACTGCTAAATAATGGCTGAGAAAAGGACAGCAGTTTTTGGTGTTTGCAGGACACACAGGAGTGGCCAGGCAGGGACTGAGATCAGTGGGAAGTGAATAACTCTGAAACGCAGCAGTAAAAATCCACCAACCCCAGGAGATTTGCCTCCTGGCCGTGGGCAGCAATAAGACCCTATGACTCAGCATAAAACTGCACCCGTCCAGCAGCCGCGGTCACATTTGACTCTGGGTTGAGTGCAATTTCTTTGTTGTAACTCAGTTTCCCCCTCTATAAAATAGGAGTAATGACATGAGCCCCTGGGAGTTGCTCAGTAAAGCCCTACTGTTTAATCTGTTACGACTGGACATCCAAGTCCCAAATGCTCAATCAACTGACCACTGGTAATGGGTGAATAATGGAAGTGAGAATTCACAGCAGCCAACTCACCCAACTGTTTATTTTTCCTGCCTTGGTCTAAAATGGCTCCAAGGCCCCAGACTCACAGCAGCCATGCCTCTGCCATGGCAGCCAGAAAAAGTGCAGAGGACAGTGTTATTCAAGGTCATTTGAAGGGAGGACGAACCTATCTGTCACAAAAGGTCAGGAAAATGTGAATACCCAGGAGCAGGGATTAAGGTCAAGACTCCCACACAAGGGTATAGCCCAGGGCACCCCCTTGATGAGATTTTTGGAGCAAAAAGAACACTTGGTCACTTCTGGAGGGCACAGTGACAAGTCGAAGCCTTTCTGTGAGTTAGCAAAAGGCATATCCTCCAGATGGAAGAATTACAAATATCCGTCTGGGCAGACGAGTTAGGAAAGGGGATCTGGGCGATCCAAACAGGTTGGAGTGAGCCCACTTTCAGGTTGGGGGTGCAGTCTGGAGGTCAGCCCCCATCTGCTATCCCTCTCTGGGCTCCCCGGCACACCATCCCAGGCCCTGCCTTTCCCTGCTCTGTTGCTTGAGAGGGAACTGTCAAGGTCGAACTGGATGGAGGCTTCTCACAGGTGCAGGAAGGAACACCAAAGCATCTCTTCAGAAGTAAACAATGTGGCCTAATTTAGCTCTAATTTTTTTCTGTATGGCTTTGAAGTGGAAGTTTCTAGGGAAACCCCCAATACCTTTCAAGGGGGAGATCAAGGACTCCAGGGTGTCAGCGTGTTGCCGCACAGTTACCAAAGCCGTTCATCCACTCGGCCAGCTGCCTTCCCCTCCCCACGACCCTGCAGGGCTGATGCATGCAGGATGTCTGCAGCCCCACGCAGACGCCCGGGGCTGGGCACAGGTCTTGCCCTCTGGGAGCTCAGCACCTAGTGCAGTGGTGAGAAGGACCAGACTGTACAGTCAGGCGGGGGCCAGAGGGGCAGAGAGAGCGCTGGCAGGCACAGGAATGGTCGTTCTGGGAGAACCATAGAACAGAGATGACCACTCTGGGCGCTCTTAAACAAGGGTAGGGTTTCTGTGACTAGCAAAATCAGGTTGAAGGAAAAACAGAGGCAAAACTATGGACCCAGGAGAGTCTGGGTCATGGCCAGAGCTCCAGGTAGAAGGAGTGGAGAGGCCAGAGGCCCTGAAAACAGCCAGAAGTCAGAAAAGGGTGGACAGTTCCCTCTGCGTATTAACACAGAGCTGGTGAGGCTGGAAGGCTAAACCATAGAGACGAAAAAATCATCTGACACTGAGACCAAGGGAAGATGCTGAGGCTTGACGACCAGGCCCGTGGGGATGCGGGACAGGGCAAAAGTGACTAAAGGTTCTAGAGCCGATGAGGCGGACAGTGGGGCCACACACCTGGAACAGGGTGCACAGAAGTAGTCAGATGAAGTGGCCCATGCCTGTAATCCCAGTTTAGGGAGAAGCTGAGTTTAAGCTGCTAACAAATTCTGTACAAATACCTAGCAATGAAGACGCCAATTATCTAGTTTTAAAACTAAAAGGCAAAGGGATTGCAAGTGAAGCAGGGAGCTGGAGAAGGGTCCTGCCTTGTTGAGTGGCTGTGGTAGTAACTAGTCAGGGCCACAGTTCTCAGACTTCAGGAGGCCTCAGGATCACCTGGTGGGGGGCTGACAGTGCAGGTGTCTCAGCCTCACCCCACCCCACAGGCTGAGTCTGTGTCAGCATCTACGGCGGCAACACTGACTCCAGTTACGCAGTTACAAACAATTAAAAGTCAAGGAGATGCCTTTAAACTTTGAACTTCCTTCTCGTTAATTAACTAGAAATGTCATCACCTATTTTCCTCTTAGCTAAATAATCTCTTTGACTGATTAACTGAAGTTAATTCCCACGTGCCAGCAGAAAGGTCGGCGAAGCTCGCCTCAGGAGGAACTAAGACGGCAAAGGCTGTTTTATGGATGGCGAGAGCAGGGACATGGAGCCTGAAGGTGGTAGAAAGGGCGGCTGAGGAGAATGACCGGGCTGGGCACTGTTACCGTCAGGGATAGTCACTAGAAAATGCTGTGAGGCAGCAAGTGGACATCGGGGGCTCCTGAAGTCTGTTCTTCATTCTCAGCAAAGGAGGACCCGGCTGCCCCAGCCGCACCAGCTCCATACTCAGATAGGGCCCCAAATGGGGACAGCTCTATTCTCTCTGACCCCATAGCCTGCGTGGCCTGTGCAGAGTGATTTCTGAGTTGACCGAGACTTGCTAAATTATCACATAAGGACAACAAAGGCATGACTGGAAAACGGAAAACAGCAAGGAGCCTGCAGACCGTACCATCATCAGAAAGACACGTCCCGACCCAAACAAGCTTGGAGCTGAGGGCCAGCAGCGGCAAAACTCCAACTAGTGGCATTTAACACGAAGTGTCATTGAGGAATGATGACAAAGGAAGAACTCACACATCCTAAAAGGAGACTTGCAAAGGGAAAAAAGAAAAAAGAGGATGCCACGTATATTTCCCTTTTATCAGAAACCTAGACTGGTCCTGAACTCAACTGGCCTGGCTATGACACTCCCCAGCCTGCACAGATAAAAGCAGCCAGCCAGCCCAGTGTCAGCGGGAACCGTCCCACCGCCTGGGAAACCTTCCATCCCAGGCATTGCAGGACAGCTGGCCACTGTGGGTCTAGGTTGCTGGACTCTGAGACGAAGGGGTGGGTTTGGGTTTGGGAGACTCTGGTTCCCTTGTCTCTTAGACTGCCACTTACTGGAAGCAGGCCACTTACATTCTATTCCCTCACTCTGAAAAGGATTTAAAATTCTCGCTTCACAGGATTGTTTGCAAGGATTACACTGGAGGGGGACATAAAGCACACAGTCAGCGACCCACGGGAGCACTCTGCACCCATCTCACCTGCCCCTTCGTGCTCCTGAGCCATGTGGAGCCCTGGGTTTCCTGATTAGCGAAGTGAGGACAGCCCTGCCACTCACAGCAGAAAACGCTGCCCCTGGCACTGCCGCCAGCGTAAAGAGAGGAAGTAAAACCCTTTACTTTTCAAAGACTGTGTGCGTGTGAGTGTCTGCACAAGCCTCTTCTGGTGGTTTTGGTGGCTCTTTGGACCATCACAGAAAGGAGAGAGGACAGAGACACACGTGCAAGTGGGTTTTTGGTTTTTTTTTTTTAGTATTAATTATTTTTATTAAATCATAACTTTGTATATTGATGCATTTATGGGGTTCAGGGTACTGCTTCAATATACAATTTGCAATGTTTACATTGAATCAAGTAACACATCCATCACAATTATACTCATTTCTTAATAGTTTTGAAATGTACCATTGCATCATGCACATTAGGTGAAGTCCCCCCGAATACCCTCCCTCCTCCTGTATCCCCTCTCCCCACCCCTCTCTCTCCTCTTCCCTTCTGCTTTATGGACTATAGTTATGTTTTGCCATTCATATGAGTGTGTAGGTGATTATATATTGATTTCATAGTAGTATTGAGTACACTGGATACTTTTTTTTCCATTCTTAGGATACTTTACTAAGAAGAATATGTTCCAGCTCCATCCAGGTAAACATAAAAGATGTGAAGTCTCCGTCTTTTTATGGCTGCATAGTATTCCATGGTGTACATATACCACAATTTGTTAGTCCATTCATGGGTTGATGGGCACTTGAGCTGTTTCCATGTCTTGGCTATTATGTTTCCATGTCTTGACTATTATGAATTGGGCTGCAATAAACATTCTGGTACAAATGTCTTTGTTGTAAAATAATTTTTGATCATCCAGGTATATACCTAGTAGAGGAATTGCAGGATCAAATAGTACTGTTTGAACGTGCAAGTTTTTGATGCACAGAAGGAGCTTAGCTGAGTCCCTGCCCTCCGGAGGCCACTCTTTTGTGAGGGGAGGTAGACAATAAACAAGCCAACAAAAATAAATAAGAGAGTACTCGATGGTAGTAGGCACCCTAAAAACAAAACCAAATCAAAAAGGGTAATGTGATTGGTAATAGGAACAAGAGGGACTTTCTCTGTTAGCAGATATGGGAGGGCCTTTGGAAGGGGTGACGTCTGAGCAGAGGCCAGACCCAGGCAGAGGAATCAACCATGCTAAGATGGGGCAGGGGAGTGTTTTGGAGAGAGGGCACAGACATGCAAAGGGCTAAAATGGGAGCAAGCTTGGGTCCACCACAGAACAGAAGGAAGGTTGTTGGCCTAGGAACTCAGGGAGACATGATGCTGGCTTGCATTTGGGGAGTCGGGAAGATGAGTGAGTTGTGGTCCCATTTGGGTTCTGTGAAGCTAGTAGGGTTTGCAAATAGACCAAGTGGGATTAGAGGAGTAGAAAACTAAGAACCAAGAGCAACCCCTCAGATTTAGGGTAAAGAGAGGTACTGTGACCAAGAGAAAGGTGGAGGGAGACTGGTTTGGCCAAGGCAAACTTGAGATTCCCGCTGCACACGCCAGTAGAGGCAGGTGTCTGGCAGGCCACCTGAGAGAGGGGCTCAGGGGAGGGTCAGGGCAGAGATGCGAGCAAGGGAGAGAGGAACTGAGGAAGACTCAGGGAGAGAGCTGAGGAAGACTCTCCACTGCAGCTCCTGAATCTTACTTGCTTCCAAATGCACCAGCCCTCCCACTCCCTGCAGCACGGGCCATGCACGTCTAAACAACCAGGCCGCCAACCAGCTCTACCTTCAGGCTTCACTCGCAACCGTGAGGAGGAGCCTGGCCCACTGGCTGCCTGACTTACACTAATTCCTTCCACAAAAATGTGTCTAGGACTTATTCTGGGCCAGGGGATGGGCCAGATGTTTGCCCTAAAGAACAGAGGACTTGCACCTGGGGAGCTAGCTCATTTGCAAAGGAGACCGGAGGGTGGGCAGGGTGTGGCCACAGGATGTGGTAGGCTTGGGGCCTGGCCACTCAGCGGCCAGGCTTGCTGGCCCATCACTGACGGAGGACCTGGGCCAAGTCCGTCTGTAGGCATCAAGGCTCTCATCTGTGGGAAAAGATGACCCTTTAGCAACCCTTCCAGTTCCAAAATGCTGTGATTACCCAGAAATTATCATCCATGAAGGCAGCTCATTTAGGCAAAAAATAAATTCAAAAATTCTTTTACTTCATTTATGCTGTTTTTTAAAAAAACTTGAAATTTCATGGTAATTGCCTGAAGCCTGGGTAGTCTCTCCCCAGACAAAGCGGGCTTTCATTTAAAACTCTGCAAAGGTACCCACAGAGCAGACTCCACCTTCTCCACCCCACATCTCCTCCTCTGGCTCCACCTCAGAGTGCACAGACAGCAGGTGCAGGTGAAAGCTCTTTTGTGCTAAGTACAGTTATTATAAGGTGTGGTCCCCCCAACACTACCCTCTCTATTATTTTGACAGTATGACTTCCTGTAATATTACTGAGTATCTCCTGTCTCAGAAACAAAGGCTGATACCTGGGGTTTTTTTTTTCCTCCTCTCAACAATATACTTGACATTTAATGCATCATCAAAAAGTTTCTGAGGTTTTGGGGCTAAAGTTCTGAAAGTATTATTTCCTGTCCCAGCAGCAGCTAAGGTACCCTCGGCAGCCCCAAGTCTTCTGAATTAGGGCTGCTGCTCTGTTCTCAACTTCACCGGATGCTCCCAAAGATTTCAAAGCCAGCCCAAACCCTACCCCACCCTCACTGGGCCCTCCACAGGCCACTGGTTCCCATCCCAAACTCTGTCCCTTAGATCTCCAGGTTTTGAGCAAGTCACTTAACCTCTCTGCTACCCAGATCAGTAAAATCATGGTGTAGGGCAAAGTAATCTCTAGGGAATGTCCCAGCATCCAATTCTCTGTGTTTAAGTGCAGATCTGAACTGCCCTCGAGGCCAATCAGGTGACCTGCAGAGAAACTGCACATTTTTCCTAGAGGTAGGAAGAGTATTAGCTTGATTTTCCCACCTCCCTCCCCCAGCACCACGGGAATTCACTGGACCTGCTCTGTGAAGGTGGGATTTGCAGCCAATGAGACAGAAAAGCACCCGCCATTCACCCAGCTCCTCCTACTCTCTGCAGTACTTACTGTGCACAGGCACGGTCCAAAGCCGGGCTCAGGGACACAAGGACAAACACAGCACAGCCCACGTCCTCTGGGGACAGACTGCCCAGAGGGCAGAACAGCTGCCCACAAGAAGGGCTGGAGAAGGATATAAGGGTGCAGGAAAGGAGCCCCTAATTATCCCCCAGTGACTGGAGAGGGGGAGGGAAGGCAGGCTTCCCAGGGGAGCTAACACTCAAGCTGACTTAACATTTTCACAGCAGTTGGGCAGCTGGACATTCCAGGCATAGGCCACTGAAAAGGCCCAGGCCCAGCCCTAGAGAGCAGGGTGGAGCAGGGAACACCGCACAGACCCAGTAGGCTGGGGCCATGATCCACCTGGGCAGTGCTGGAAAGCAGACCGAGCCTTCTCCATCTGCTCGAGAGGGTGGCGAATGCTGGAAAGCAGGCCCAAGCCTTCTCCATCTGCTCAGGAGGGTGGCGAATGCTCATTTTAGGTTGTTAACCGGTGTGCACAGTGTAGGCTGCACAGCCTAAGGGTTGGGCACTGATTTGAAGGATCAGCCAGACATCACATCGTTGTCCTGCTCACAGTCATGAAGTAATCTCAGAAGAGATACTGAATCTTTCTAATCCTCTCTTCTCTCATCTATAAAATGGGCATAATGACAAGCACTTGTCCTCCAGATGGGGAGGGCTACATAAAATAAAAAAGTCAGGTACTGAGAACAGTGCCTGGTATTTAATTACAGCAGCTGGTTAAAAAGGAGAGGTGAGCTAGGAGTGGTGGTTCCCGTTTGTAATCCCAGCAGCACTATGGAAGGCAGAGGTGAGTGGATTGCTGGAGCTCAGGAATTGGAGACCAACCCAAGCAAAATCCCAACTCTATCAAAGATAAAAGAAAAATAAATTAATTAAAAAGCACAAGAAACTAGCCAGGCATTGTGGCGGGCGCTTGTAGTCCCAGCTACTTGGGAGGCTGAGGCAAGAGGATTGCTCAAGCCCAAGAGTTTGAGGCTGCTGTGAGTGGTGATGACACCACAACACTCTACCCAGGGCAACAGGAAAAAAAAAAAGGCAGGGTCTCAGTTTGTGTTTCTAGAATGATTACTCTATTTGGAGAGACAGGTTGGAAGGGAGGAAGACAGGGAGGGAAGAATCCAAATGCCCAGACACACTACTTGACAGTGGGTGTGAACAACATACTACAGAGAAGGTGTCGTTTAATTTGAAGGTGCAAGCAGGGAGGACTCAGGAAAGGGTTCACAGAGCAGGTGACATAGGACACGGGTCTGACCAGGAGGAGAAATGAGGCAAGAACAACACAGCTGAGGCCTGGAAGCATGAAAGTCCAAGGCGTGTGGGAGCAATGGGAAAGATCCAGAGCCGGCAGGTCCATGAGGAGGGGCAGGCAGGGAGGCTCTCGCGGGTCCACACTCAGGAAACGCTTGTTACCTGACCACTGTGTGTGCTGGGGCCAGGGCTGGTGTGATGCGTGGGTGCCAGACTGGAGCAGGCCTTGAGTTCCATGCTAAGGAATTTGGAATTTATACAGCAGGTAGCTACTCCTTAATTAGAATTATCTATTTCCTCTCCACTGCCCCACATAATGTTTTCAACAAAGGCACTGTGGCCACCAGCTCCTTGCTCTCCCAAGTTCAGGAAAATGAACCAAAGCACTTCTTGCTGTCTTGTGACCTGGGCAGTGCCCACTCCCTCACATGCACATGGAAGTTAATAATAACACCGGGAATAGCTAACTGTGCTCTGTTTCCAGTGCTTTTTCAATCCTCATAACAAGATACATATCATTATTCTCCCATTTGGTGGATAAAGAAACAAGACACAGAGCCATTAAGGAACCCATTCAAGGTCACCCAGTTCAACAACAAGTGACTGGGTTGTGACCCGGCAGCTCAGAACAGGAGCCCAAGGACTAGAGATTTTTCCACTAACACAGGACAGGGGCCTGGCACATATGTGGCCGAGTCTTCTTGAGGGGAAGTCAAGTTGTCATGTGAGGGCTCTTGGGGACAGAAGGAGTAAGGGGAAAGGTGCCACCCTCTGCTCCATGTGAGCATAAAAACGCCCAAGGTTTGTCTCATCTCCTCCATGAAGGACAGTCTGGTTCGTGTGTGACTGAGTGTTCCCCATGCGCGACAGCAGGCACACAGCCTGGAAAGGGCAAAGCTGTGGCCAAATACAGAGATTGTTTCCCCCTGAGGAACTGGATCTTTCTCCTCCACCTTCTGTTCTGAGTCTTGGGACTGTCCTTCCCTAAGATATTAGTTCCACCTGGGCTACACCAACCCAGAGGTTCTGAAACCATGTAGAAATAAGGCTAGGACGACAGAGTTTCTTTCTCAAGGTGGTTGTCTGATAATCCAAAGCCATCTGATCACTTTGATGATGCAAAGGATACTGTTCAGATCCAGGGAAGACTCCAGCTGGAAAGTTGGGTAGGGGTGCTCTGAACTCAAAAACTAAATTCCAAGTCAGCATAGACATGGGGAAGGGGGGGGGAGCAATTAAACAGTGATTTGGTGACCATTACAGAGTCTGTGACAGACACCTCAAGTCTATGATTAACTCATTCATCACCTCCACTTTACAGATGAGGAAGAGACTCAGAGTGGAACAGCCAAAATGGGAACCAGGAGCTGTTGATTCCAAAGCCCATGTCTCTTTTCCCTGCTGCCCTGCCATTCGGAAAGTCTTTTCCCAATATTTAATCTCTTTCTGCCCAAGAATGAAAGGCAGCTGCATCACTGTCTCTGCTTCCCGACTCATGCTGATGAGGAACAATCCAGGCTCAGAAGCACTGGGCACAGTCCTCATCCCCTTCTCTGCCACATCATGGGGCATCAGACCAAGAACAAACCTTACCTCCTCCAGAGGGGCCAGGACCAAGAATGAGAGGCTTCCTTGCTTTGATGTAAACTGGGAAAGGAGCGATGATCTCCCCCCCTTTGTTTTCAACCACCAGAGCCTCTGAAAAATCCAGTTTCTCCTGCCATTTGGCAGCCAGAAGCTGTCAGCACCTGAGAAGATCTCGGGATCTTGACTGTGGCAATCAGGTGCAGCAGAAGGTATGGCAGGGTGCACCGACCCCCAGGAGGGAGCCAGAAACACCAGGTTGAAAGCCTAACTCTGTCTAGGAGACCATCTCCCAGGTCCCCTGGGGAGTCATTAAATCTCTGCATCTTCCTTTCCTCCAAAGTAGAAAAGGGGTAATAATCTGATTTACCTCACCAGAGTGCTAAGTAGGAATAACTAATTAACGCTACTGCAGCACTTTTGAAACTAAAAAGCACTTGCAATAATTAACGTGGTTTCTGCTTTCATCTCGGGCAGCCTCACAGAGAGGCAGGCCCCAGATAGCAAGACGCGGGCAGCACGCCGGGCAGCCGGCTTTCCCGAGGAGGCATCAGGACAGCTCTGTCAGGACCATCAAAGTTGTCTCGGGGCTCTCGGCCACGGGAGATGGTTCCAAGCTGACAATTCCAAATCCATTTGCATCCACTTAGCTTTCCAGAGACAGAGGCATTTTTCAGTTACAGCAAACAACACATGAATGTGAAGCTCCGATCAGGGAGCACAGGGCAAAAAGGATGGGGGAGTCTCTGGGGCTGCCACTGATTTGTCTTGAAAAATCAAAATGAACTTTTTTCTTCAAAGACTTTGCTTTTATTCATCATCATTATAAAAACAGTCAAGTCCTTGAGGTCTGCAGCTGCGGTGAATGCATATGAAATGGGCTCCCTGAGAAAAGGCCCACATATAATAATGATGCTCTGACATCTGCTTGTGAGCAAAGCAGGAGGGGAGTCCGGCTTTCACCTCCCTCAGGCAAAGCCTGTCAGTTAGGGTGTGTGTGCCTCAAAAGGCATCTTCTGTAAGAGGATGTCCATATCTGGGGAGGGACCTTCCACAAGGTAGAAGCATCTTTAAGTACACAAACACCTAAGCCCTGGAGGACGGTATCTCAGAGTCTGGCAGCTGCTGCCAGCACTGCAAAATATAATACCAGTGTCATCAATGTACTGCAGAGAGCACGTTACAGGCAGGGGTTGGAGGTGGCTGGCCTGGCTGGATACTGTGGCACTGCAGGTGTGCGTGGCAGTGTGTACAGGGGCTGCTATGGTCTGGGCTGAGAATCACCGGCGTGATAGTGTTTCTTGGGCAAGTAAGTTCCCGAGTGGCTGCCTTAGGATCAAGAACATAAGCCACGTTAAGGGATGGAACCTGCCCAGCAACACTGACCGTGTCTTTCCCCCCAGGACTCAGAGGGGAGAAATGTGCTTATCTGGAATTTCCTTTGGATACATGGGGTTCCTTTGTGCCTTCTCCCTCTTCTTTCTCTTTCCCTTCCTCCATGGCCTTTTATTAGCTGATGAACCCCGAAAGGAGTTAGGGATCAGCTTTACTAGAATGGGGGTGCTGAGTGGAGGTATGCCTGGCTCCGTGGCCCTGCAGAACGTGTCTCCAGGCTGGAGCACAGAATGGACATGGGAGGAGGAAGGAGCTGGGGACTCAGGGAAGCCCAGCATGGGTCCTCACAGTCAGGGGCTTACGAAGGAGACACAAGGAGGGAGAGAAGATCTTGAAGCAAGGAGACATCAAGAGTCCTTCAGATGGAGAAAATCCCCGGGGCCCTGACTGTCACAGACACAGATGGCTGAGGAAAGGACAAAAGGACAGGGCTCAGTCCCACAGCAAACCAGGTGAAGGGACAGTAAGCTTATTTGATAATGGGTTTGGGATGAGCTTGAGTGAGAGGAGAAGGTACAAAATAAGTGGTTGGATTATGACAAAGATGAAAAGGCCGCCCTTCCTTCCCCAGGGAGAATGAATTCCTTCCCTGAGAGCCAAGCGGTGTGGCCCCAGGCTCTGGTCCCTCTGAGGGTCTCCTGGGAGCTGTGTCTGTGGGGGGAAGGCGGCAGTCAGGCCGGGACATTGCAACACTGGGGCCACATCCTTGAACTCCCCATAGAGCTTCCCTCAGAGTGTTGTGAAGGCCAGAAAAGAGACAAAGAGGCAGAAAAGCATACCTGTCCTCACCCCGATGAGCTGTGTGCTGGGGCTGATGTGGGAACCTTGACAATCTCAATGGCAGAGGCAGTGGCCAGCCCCAGGAGAGGCAGCCACAGGCAATAAATAGGCCAGCCTGTCCCAGGGCACATTTGGCTGAAGACCACCTCTCCACAGAAGTCTGAGTCAAGTCTCCTTCTTCTTTTTTTTTTTTTTTTTTTT
>NW_003852549.1:4207240-4209042 GCF_000181295.1 Otolemur garnettii
CGTGGCATCACAGCTCACAGCAACCTCCAACTCCTGGGCTCAAGCGAGTCTCCTGCCTCAGCTTCCCAAGTAGCTGGGACCACAGGCACCCGCCATAACGCCTGGCTGCTTTTTGGTTGCAACCATCATTGTTGTTTGGCGGGCCTGGGCTGGATTCGAACCTGCCACCTTGGGTGTACATGGCTGGCGCCTTAGCCACTTGAGCCACAGGTGCTAAGCCAAGTCTCCTTCTTCTAAAGAATGTTTTAAGATTAAATAAATGGCAAAACGCATAAGCAAATGGTGTCTGATGCCTTGTTCTACACAGCTTCACAGGAGATCATCATCATGATCTTAGGCAGGATGGGGCCACGTGAACCCCACACTCAAGAGGATTCCATGCTGGGTGAGTGTTGTGCTGCTGTTGCCAGCTTGACAGTCTTAATCATTCTGGACAAAGAGGTCCACATTTTGGTTTCGTACGGGAGCCTGCGAACTATGTAGCTCATACCGGCCTCGTGAGGTAAGAAACACAGTATTACCAACACCTCCATTTCCAGGGAAGGACACTGAGGGCTCAGCAGGTTAAATGACTCCCCTGAGGTCACCCCGCTAGTAAGCAGCTAACTCTGGCCCCAGATGTCCCACCTCCCAGAGCAGCCCTTGGTCTGATTCGTCAGGGTGATGTGCTTGTTTCTAAGCACCTGCCCAACTCTAGATGACAACTCCACCACTGCCCCACGCCTTCAAGGGCGAGCTCTCACCCAGTTTCTGCCACTGGAGGCTCTCACTGGCACAGCTGAGCCACGCTGAGCCAGGCCGGGCCAGTCAGGTTGTCTCTCCTGGAAACCAGCAGAGCCATAGCTGAAACAGAAGAATGGCAGGTCTGGGCCCGGGAAGATCACGCAGCACATTTTGTGTCTCCTCTCCATCTCCACACCCACGTTTGGGGCTCCCAGAGAGAAACAGTCTAAACCACTGTTTTTCAACCTTTTTTATCTCACAGCACACTTGAACCTATAGTTAAACTTCCACAGCACGCTTAAATTATGTTGATCAAAAAAAAAAAAGTAAAAAAGAATATATTTATGGTGCTTTGAACGTCTTTCACAAATAATTTAATTAATGATCTTTACAATTTTTCATGGCACACCTAGATCCCCTCACAGCACACTGGTTGAAAATCACTGGTCTGGGGAAAAGGAAGGGCTGGGGTTTCCCGCGAAGATAATCCAAAACCCTTAGGGGAAACTGCTGTATATGACCTCACCTTTGGTTGAAACCCGCCAGACCTAAGGGTGCAGGGAGCCCTGTAAGGATGGCGAGTAGTGGCTTGTTTATGCTGCTGCTGCTCCACATTTATAAACACACAGAGCACCTACCATGTGCCAGATCCCCTTCTAAGAGTTTTACATCTATCAGTTCATTCAGTTCTTCTAACAGACCCATGAGATAGGTATGACCATCATCCCCAGTTTATAGGTAAAGAAACTGAGGCAAGAGGCCAGGTCTAGGGGTTCACATTTGTAATCCCAGCACTCTGGGAAGCTGAGGCAGGTGGATTGCCTGAGCTCAGGAGTTTGAGACCAGCCTGAGCAAGAGTGAGACCCTGTCTCTAAATATTAGCTGGGTGTCGTGGTGGGCATCTGTAGTCCCAGCTTCTGGGGAAGCTGAGACAAGAAGATCACTTGAGCCCAAGAGTTTGAGGTTGCTGCAAGCTATGATGATGCTATGGCACTCTACTTAGGGCAACAGAATGAAATTGTCTCCAAAAAAATAAAAAATAAAAACACTTTCTTTGATGCTTTCTCAAAAAACAAAAA
>NW_003852549.1:4209132-4213596 GCF_000181295.1 Otolemur garnettii
AAAAATTCGCCAGGTGTTGTGTTGGGTACCTATAGTCCAGCTACTTGGGTAGGGAGTCTGAGGCAGGAGGATTGCTTGAACCCAAGAGTTTGTTGAGGTTGCAGTGAGCTAGGCAGCAGCCACTCCACCTAGGGCAACAAAGTGAGATTCTGTCTCCAAAAAAATAAAAAATAGAAATACTGAGGCATGCAAAGGTTCTGTAACCTCCCCAGAGTCACTCAGCCAGTGTGGGGTAGAGCCAAGACTTGAACCCAAGACAGTGTGGCCTCAGAGTCTAGGTTCTTAATCCTAGAGGTATTATTCTGACCAATCTGAAGTAGACAACATGCAATTTCCATTTTTACCATCCCAAAATGTAGTTTCTCAGAAGTTTGCCTACTTGAAATCAAAAAGGCCTTTGAGCAGTCAAAATGGACACTACAAAGACTATACACAAAAATGGGAGGACTCGGTCCTCATATTCATGCCCAGGCTCAGGGCCTGCTCTCTCTCTCTCTCTTAGACACACACACACACATGTCCTGATTAAGTTTTGTTATCTACTTTCCAAGTACCTAGAGGTGAGAAGGAAATGATAGTTTGCTGCAAGCCACCTTGCTGAGAGTACCAAGAAAACATTATTACTATGAGCCTGGCAATAAAAAAGGAGACAGAAAAACCTGACAAGCCATTGTAAACCTTACAAAGTGGGGCAGCTCACCTTCAAGCAGTAACATTCAGACAGCCCTAAGCCCTTTGACCTTCTATCCCAACTTTTTACTAAAGGAATATCCTTCTCTCCGTGGGTAAGCCGCTTCTGGTGAGTTCACCAGTGCTTTGCTGATAAAGGCATCCTGATTCAACGAGCAATGGCAAATACTGTGCTATATTCAGTAGGCTGTGTTTAAGGGGGCAAAGGAATAAGTACTACGTTTTTAAAAGCTTTGTATCTAAAATGATTACAATTTTTTAAAAGGAAATTTGAGACTCTAAGTGGGCAAGCAAACATTTTCATTTCTTTGTTGGCTGGTTGTTGGTTTGGGGTGAGGTGCTTGTAATTTTTGGTCTGTATTACATGTTAGCTTTTTTATTATTGTTAATTAGTTGCCCTTTAAAAGGGTCATGTGCTCTCCAGTTCACCACAGTGCCCATCCACCATTCCTTCTTCAAATTGAAGTTTTATTTTTAAAATAGTGGTAGGTTCACATGCAATTGTAAGAGATCATTTAGAGAGATCCCATGACACCTTGGAGAACTCTAGTACAACATCAAAGGAGGATAGTGACACTGGCAGGCAAGAGACTAACCATTCAGTCACCACAGGGTCCCCTGGGATAGCCACAGCCGCCCCCTCCGACCCCTCCGACGGCCCTGGCAAGCACTGATCTGTTCTCCATTTCTATACTTTTGTCAATTAGAGAATGTCACAGAATGAAGTTGGACAGTATGTAGCTTTTTGGGATTTTTTTCACTCATCATAATTCCGGGGAGATTCATGTAACTTCTTGTGGGGATCAGCAGTTCATTGAATTTGCTGGTTTGATGTACCCAGTCACCCAGTGAAGGACACAAGTACCAGTCTTCTTTGCTTTGTACCCTTGGTTACTTTCTTCATTCACAGGATGTGCCTTACCCTGTGGGCATTTAACTTGCAACCGCTGGGGTACAGCCTCACCTCAGATTGGGAAAAGGATATCCACACGACTCACTTTCTCTCTGGGTGGAGCTTTCAGTCTATTCACTGTGTGGATTATCCATGTCCACAATTTTGATCCCAGGAAAGAACTGTTCCCTGGCACAAAACCAGCCCTTCCTACTAGTTGGTGTGTGCTCAGAAAATGCAAAACTGGAACCAACAGGTAACAGGACAGCAGCTATTGACCAAAAGAGTCATCCTATAAGACACTAAAAGACAAATATGGGAATTCCTTTGGGGTCACCTCTGCTATGACATCTGCTTTCTGGTAGCTCCTCCTGTGAGCAAAGATAAGATGAGGTCAAGTCCATTCAGCACTCTCTGTTGCTTATCTTACACCCATCCTGTCTCTCATTGAACCCCATGACCTTAGAATGCTCCTGACAGGCTGGTGGCTTAAGCCTATAATCTAGCATGCTGGGATTGCCTGAGCTCAGGAGTTTGAGATCAGCCTGAGCAAGAGTGAAACCCCCATCTCTACTGAAAATAGAAAAGCTAGCTGGTCTTTGTGGTGCATCTGTAATCCCAGCTATTCAGAAGGCTGAGGCAAAGGATCATTTGAGCTCAGGAGTCTGAGGTTGCCATGAGCTATGATGCTACTGCACTCTAACCAGGGCGACAGAGTGAGATTCTATTTCAAATAAATAAATAAAGTTCCTGTATGATGTACTTCACTGTTTCTCAGTTAATTTTTACTTTTCCATACTTTTCCATGGCTAACTTCTGGGACATACCATCTTTGTTTTTAAGTACCTCATTCTTAGTATGCTATAAATTCTACCGACCCTAAAACACTTGAAGTATCTTCTTTAACATATTTTGTTTAGTAAATATTTTTAGAGCACCACCTTTAGGCCATGACTGTATTAATGATTCTATAAATTAAATATATTTAATAAAATTCTGTAATTCACAGAATCAATTTCTTTAACTCAGCCATGAATGGTCATAATTAGGGTTCTCTGGAAAATGGCCATCACATTGGGTGTCCTACTGTCAGCTTCTCATTCATAGTCAATGATTTAAAATACTCTTACTCGAATCAACTTCGCTAGGATATCTTTCTGGAATTCCTTTGACACTTACTAAGAACCTTGTTATGGACCAAACACTGGGAATTACAGCAAGAACAGCCCAAGGTGTACATTTGGTAAGATAAGTATGACCACAGTAAATACGTAAATACGTAAATACGACTAGGATTCCTGTTTTACAGATGAAGGTCCAGAGACATGATGTGACTTTCTCAAAATTTCAGAGTTAATAAGTAACAGAGCAGGAATTCAAACTCAGGTCTGTCTGACAGCAAAGCCCATTATCTAGAGACTTAAATAGACCATTTTCAAAGCCCCAAAGTTGGCTGGCCACCATAGACCAATGGTTAGAGTGCCAACCTTGTACACCAGGGTGGCAGGTTCCAACCCTGCCCAGCCTACTTACCAAAAAAAAGAAAAAGCCCCAAAGTTTTTAAAAAAGACTTTCATCCACCTTACTGAAAACAGAAATTTGTTTGTTTGGTTTTTTTTTTTTTTTTTTTTTTTCAAACAGAGTCTATGTCGCCCTGGGTAGAGTACCATGGCATCACAGCTCACAGCAACCTCAAACTCCTGGGCTGAAGTGATTTTTTTGCCTCAGCCTCTCCAAGTAGCTGGGACTATAGGCACCCACCACAATACCCGGCTATTTTTTTGTTGCAGTTGTTTAGTTGGCCCGGGCCAGGTTTGAACCCACCACCCTTGGTGTTTTTGGCTGGCACTGTAACCACTATGCTACAGGCACCAAGCCAGAAAACAGAAATATTTATCCCTCATCTTCCTAGAAAGAAGGCTCCAGTTTGGCTGTCAAAAATGTCCACTTCATCTCACCTTCTTAACACTGCAGCTTGGGCTCTCAGGTGTGTGCGCCACATTAAGTGAAACTGGCATTAAGAAAAGTCTGCATTGTAAACGGAAAGTTATTTCTTCAAAGAGAAGTAATACTGGTCTAGGTTTCTCGAAGAGGATGCTCCAAGTATATTCACGAAGAGTACCTGCCTGATGAAAGGGTAACCTTCACACTGTGGACGGGGATTACCTCGGAACTCTGTTACTTTCTTTTGCATATTTTTATATATTATTTGAATTTTATATAATGAGGATGTTTCATGTACATAAAAATCAGAAAGAAAACAGTGTGGGAGAAACAAGGAAAAAGAATAGGCTTCTAGGTGAGTTTATCTCTAAACAGATAAAACAGTAGAATCACTAAAACAAACAACAACAACAAAATCCCAACTCCCTGAACCTCTAGGCTCACTAGCAAGAACAAATTGCGGATTTGTGGGGCGTGGTGCTCAAGCACATTGGAAATCATTCAATTTGAAAATTGTTTCCTTCTTCCTCTCCCAGAGTCAGTGTTTCAGAAACAGTGTTAGCTATCAGGGCACCACTGTGACATCAAAGATGAGGACGCCCATGGGCGAGGACCCTTAAATCCCCATCCAGATGGCAAACGGACTCCCAGCAGGTCAGCCAGGCCCGCTGCAGCGACAGCGCCGCTGTGCCAGCTGTAAAAGGCGATGTCTCCACACCCCTGCCTCACAGGTTTCCAAAAAGTGATGACTTCATAATGAGACGATGAGACCTTTGCTTTAAAAATGTAAAAGACTATCTGGGAAGTTCAGGTGGGTGGATTGTTGGAGTTCAGGAATTCAAACCCCACCTGGCCAAGAGCAAGACCCTACTTCCACTAAAAATTAAAAAAAAAAAAAAAAACAAGAACAAAACAAGGCTCGGCGCCTATAGCTCAAC
>NW_003852549.1:4213906-4216205 GCF_000181295.1 Otolemur garnettii
CCAGCTACCTGGGAGGCTGAGGCAAGAGGATCACTTAAGCCCAAGAGTTTGAGGTTGCTGTGAGCTATGATGCCACAGCACTCTACTCAGGGAGATAGAGTCTGACTCTGTCTACAAAAAAAAAAAAAAAGAAAGAAACATGTGTTTGGTTGCCAACCTGGAGTATCTTTTCCTTAACAAGTTTTAGGGCAGAAAGAACCATGCCACCTTCCCATAGAGAGAGTAAAAACCACTTTTGCCGACATTAAATCCCATTACCTCCCTGCCACGTGGGAGGCAACTGTCTGGTCTCCATGTGTTTTTGGATCGTGGATCATGAAATATCTTAGATTTAATCCCAGAGCCTATGAATGAGCCTCTGTACTCAGGCCAGAACCAGAGACTCCACACAACACCCATAGGGCCCACAGCTCCAAGTTTCTACCATTTTTCAGAAGCTTAAAACAAGGGTGGGAATGCTCTGTCAATGACAAAGTGAATACCATTTTTAAGATATTTCCTAGGGTATTTAACAAAAAAAGAAAAGAAAATCAGTATATTAAAGAGACCCCTGCACCCCCATGTTCACTGCAGCGCTATTGACAATAGCCGAGATATGGAATCAACCTAAGTCTCCATCAAAAGACACATACATAAAGAAACGTGCTGTATACACACAATGGAACATGATTTACCCATCCAAAAAATAGAACTTGGCTCTGCGCCCATAGCACAGTGGTTGCCGTGCCAGCCACATACACCAAGAGTGGCGGGTTCAAACACGGCCCAGGCCAGCTAAACAATGATGACAACTACAACAACAAATAGCCAGGTGTTGTGGTGGGTGCCTATAGTCCCAGCTACTTGAGAGGCTGAAAAAAAAAAAAAAAATAGAATCTTGTCATTAGAAGCCCCCTGGATGAGCCTGGAGGACGTTATGCTAAATGAAATAAATCAGGAACAGAAAAGTTATTGCTGCAATGTCTCACTCATACGAGGGAGCTAAAAAAAAATTGAGCGCCTAGAAGCACAGAGTAGAATTACGGTTATTAAAGAATAAGAGGGTGGGTCAAGGGGAAGATAAAGAGAGAGGCTAAAGGGTAAAATGTTACAGCTGGATTTCCTTACCAAGGAGGCTCCGAGCACTTTCACAGCCAGTGTCTGCCTAGCTCTGCTGGGTGAACATAGTTAACAATAATTTAGTGTGCATTTTCAAAAATCTACACAAGAGGATTCTGAATTTTCACAACACAAAGAAATGATGAGTGTTTGAGGTGATGGATATACACTACTTACTCTGGTTTGATCATTACACATTATATACATGTATCAAAGTCTCACCATGTGTCCAATAAGTATGTATGATTATTATGTGCCAACTAAAAATAAAAGGGGAAAAAGAGGAGATATTCCTCAGCTAACAGCAAACATCCTATTAAAGGAAGACTAGATTCCCAATTTTGGTTTTTTTGTTTTTTAAATCGCCAAGCAAGATCTTCTAAAGCAAAAATAGCATCTTTGTCTAGGAAAAAACATGGTTTAATTCTATGGTTTGACATATTCCTGGAGAGGAGAGAAATGGAGAGAAGTTCATCATATCATGGAATCACCACAGTGAAACGATGACAAGCTTGGACTTCAGAGCCTGAAACCCTTGGGTCGCTTTCCTGGTTCAGTCATTCAGGTACTGTGTGGACACAGATAAGTTTCTTACCTTTTTGTCTCAGTCTTCTCAACTATGAAGTGGAGCTGACCTGCCTGACTCAGAGGTGATGATTAAACGAGCTCATGAATCAGAGTACAGAATAAACAGCCTGGTGCGTGGTGAGCACAGAAAACCTTAGCTGTCACCGCCATGATCAGCAGGCATCAGCAGCCAAACTTCCAGTCACCTGCTACATTCAAAGACCTGTCCCAGGCACTGAAGGATGCTCAAGGCTCTATTTAAGAATGTCTGATCTGAGAAGTTGTCAAGCATACCAATTAATTTAAATATATTCAAGGAAAACTATCATTATCATCACTTCTGAATTACAAAGCAAATAATGTTACAAAGCTTTAACCATACAAATAATTCCAATCTAACTAGCTGAAAAAGCAGGTACCAGCAAAGACGTCCATTTGCCTGGATGTTTGTTAGCTGGCGGCTGCTGTGCTTAAGTTTGTTGTTTTCGGGAGCTAGCCCATAATCCCAGTGAATGAGAGACTTAAAACTATAAGACTCTTCTGCTAATTTAATTTCAAAGTTCATAAAGGCAAAACTATAGCTAAATGGTAGTCCTTGTCACCATTAACTGAAACTTTTTTTTTTTTTTTTTTT
>NW_003852549.1:4216383-4239734 GCF_000181295.1 Otolemur garnettii
TTGGCGAGCCCAGGCTGGGGATTCGAACCCGCCACCTTAGGTGTATGTGGCTGGCGCCTTAGCCGCTTGAGCCACAGGTGCCGAGCCTAACTGAAACTTTTTATGGAAGCTTTATCCATGTCTCTGGTCCATTGTTCTCAGACACTCCCCCTTCTTCCTCAAACATGGAGTCATGTCAGCTAGACTTGTTGATCACCATACAGAACAGCCCATACCTCACACTGCAAGAATGTTCTGCATGACTGCTACCAACTAGTATCCGTTAAAGCACAGGATAGAATTCACATTTCCAGCTTTGGAAGAAGATAAAGCACTGACTTCATTGCCATTTGTTTCATAATTTACTCACATTACAGCCCTGAAAACTGTCTACTGTTTTGGCCCAAGTGGCTTCCTCAAGGCAGGAGCGTACCCTTTTACATGGGAACCACTGTATTAATTCTTGGGGTTAACCGAAGTCCACTCTGGCTCTGGCAGAGTTCCTAACAGCTGATGCTTTGTCCCCAGATTAAGGCCCTTTCCTGTCGATCGGCCATCCTCACCATCAATGCAGCAATGGACCGATTCGGAAGGGCCACTGGTCAGCTTTGTACTTGGTGGACAGTTACAAGATTAGGAATGCCAGCTGTACTTCTCAAACAGAGACCCAGGAGGCAGCAAGGCTGCTGACCTTGGTGTGCTACAACGCAGAGCAAAATGGAAATATTAATAGATTTATTATGAGACAGAAAGTCTTGAAGCCCAAAATTAACTTATTCCAAAGTATCCATCTTTGCTCCCAGTTTGAAATTCATTCAGTGTCACTCAGCCAAAGCCAACGTCTAGAGAATTAACATATCATTTCAGTTCCCATCTTGGTCATTCTTTATCAGAACGTAATTCTGTAAGCCCTCTTTTAAATTTGCAAAAAGGAAGAGGCTCTAATGTTTTCTATCTTTAAGTTCCAGTTCTTAGCACAAATGGCTGGCATGGAGCAAGCTGGTCAAAGATATTTGTGAAGCAAGTGACTGAGTGAAAGCAAACATCATACTCCAGAGTTTAGTTTTCTAATGAATTCCCAAGCTTTTGAGGAATGGTGGCGTGACCTTCTAACACCAGTCACACCATGACTAGGGATGAATGTTCGGCTTCCAAACACACACACACCTTCCTCTCCTTGAGGAAGGAGTGTCTATTGTTTCCCTAAACCAGAAGTCAAGTACGAGGACGCAGGCTTTCTGGAACGCACTTCTCTGGAATTCCCAGCATCTGTTGTTTCTGTGAGTAAGAGTCAGACTCTGTCTACCACTATCAGTCATCAGATAATATCCTTTTCCTCAGACCAGCCAACTGGATTTTGAACCTGAAATACCCTTAGAAGGATATTTTCATTTCATTTTGTAGCCTGGCTGCAGCCTGAGCCAGCCAGGCAGGCAGGATGCAAGGGTCAGCACACAGGCCCGCTGGCTCCGGGAGGCAGAGCCCAGGCCTCTCACCATCGAGGCCTTGCCAGCCAACATCCACCATCACAAAGGCACCCTTTTCTCTAAAGGCCTCGCTCACCAGCCAACTTCCCTTTAACCCTATTATTCTGAGGCACTTGGCTCACCCTTGTTCCTGCAGGGTGGCCTAAGTGGGTGGCTATTTGTTTCATGTCACAAGATGGCACTTGGTTTTCTACTGTCTGGCCTTCTCTGGTATGCTGCTCTCTCTTCTGGGTGATTTAAAACTTTCTTTCTTGAATGTGCTTTCTAGATATCTGCCTTCAGGGTGGGGCAGCAAGGATAGATTTCTGGTCAAAAATGTGCCAGGGTGAACACTACTGAAAGACGAGTGTCTCCTCACTCCCTAAAGATGCCTCAGCCTGGAGTAGGGTAAAGAGGAAAGCTATCAGTGGGTTCTCTAGAGTGAGGCCCCAGCAGGGACCCATCTTGCTGGAGTCTTGGGGGATAATCTAGATTCATACCTCTTCATTAATTTGATTGTAAAGAACTCAAGAGTATATCCATTACTTCTTTTCAAGGATTTTATCTTTATTATGTAGTATTGCTTTTATGATTGGAAATTTTTGTTACAAATCACTTGTTAATACCAGAATATTTCTATGGATTTCCTATGGAAATATATGAAAAATAGTTTTTATATGGTGTGTTTATAATTGCATAGGCTGCATTACCAAGTATACACTGGGCAGGAGAGAACTTCTATTTTGATAAGGCAACGATGAGAACTGAATCCTCAGCTTAAAGTTTTACATATCCAGCTGGGCATGGTGGCTTACATCTGAAATCCTAGCACTTTGGGAGAGTGAGGCAGGAGCATTGCTTGAGGCCATGTGTTTGAAGCCAGCATGAGCAACATAGCAAGACCCTGTCTCTAAATATAACTAAGAAAAATTAGCTGGGCATGGTGGTACACACCTATAGTCTCAGCTACTCAGGAGGCTGAGGCAGGAGGATCACTTGAGCCCAGGAGTTCAAGGCTGCAGTGAGCTCTGCTTATGCTACTGCACTCCCACCTGGGCAACAAAGAGAGACCTGCCTCAAAAAAAAAAAAAAATGTACATGTGTGATGAGAGGACTTTATCACAGAACAGGTTCCGGCTCCTTCCATTTCAGATCTTGACTTCCCTCTATTATCCACATGCTTCTGTAGTGCCTGCCCCCCGAAGAGTCAGCACAATGGACACTGGAATTGCTTCTGGAAACCACTCCTAGATAAGAGTGGCTAGAAACATTTCACCATACACAGAAGTGACTGTGGACCGCATAAATACATCCCCCTAACATCCAAACTAAATGTTTGCTCAACTCCATTTCCCTTAGACTGATCCCCCAAATGCCTGCAGTCACCAATTCCAGGCGGGAGTGTAACAGATACGAAATTACACTGGAAAGACAGAGTGGTCTTAACCAACTATAGTTCATTTACCTGACTTGTACAAATTTTATGAAAATATATGACCATATGAACACCTTATTGGGCCCTCACACAGCTATGAACGTGAAGGGGCTTCAGCTGAGGCTTTAATTATCTCAGCCACTCAGAACAGATGCCAGCTCGGTCATGGGGCCCCTGCTGGCCACACAAGCATCCTTGAACTCAGACTTCTGATGTTCATAAATACAGATGATAAATGCCCACAAAGATTCCCCCACTAGATTCTCACTCTAACTTGTCCAAGTTCTGTTTTGCCATCTTTTCTTTTATTAAACAGTTCCTTCATGCCTTCCTATAAATTCTCATTTGCTATATTCTCAATCCCTTTCACATTTCTATCATTGTAGGCTCAATCTGTGTATAGTAGAGATTTTTAAATATGTGTTGTATGAAGGGGCTTTGTAAGGATGAGATCACAGAATGTATCTATTTCCCCAAAAGGACATGAGAGTAGTTGGAATCAAACAACAAACTGTGCAGATCAGGAAGGTACTAGGCAAAAATTAATAAACCCACTGACCAAGCTGTGGAGAGTCTTAGGAAGCACTTCCCACCCTCAGCTGGAGTCAAGAGCCAGATGAAGTGTCTGTTTATTCGTTGGCTGGAATGTCAGTGTGTGGAGAACAGGAACCGCATCCTTCAGCTCCTGTGTCCAGCATGGTGCGTCTGCAGCCAGCTTTACTGAATGAATGACCAAACACGGCAAACGGCCTTTTATTTGGTTGATGGTTAGGAATCTCCGGAAACCTTGGCAAGTGTGATTCTGGCAAAGGTGAGCTGGAGGAAATCAGATCAGAGAAATTCCGGAAGAGTGCTGTTTGTTAAGGAAACTCAGCGCAATGCCTGCTATGGGACAAGGGAGTAAGGGCCCGAGAGGAATGCGAGGGCCAACCAGGGTTTTATTTTATAAAAGAAGGTATTCAGAAAGAAGGGCTGGGACCCAAAGAAAGGAGGAAGGGAGCTGGGAACAGAAGGCAGGGCAGGGAGGAGGTAGGCCGAGAGCAACCAAGGCGTCCATGAAGCTGGTGCCCTGACCGGCTGTGTGTTGCGAGGCCTGGGTCTGGCCCCCTGCTGGGAAATGCTCACCACACAGGCCGCAACACCAGGAGAGAAATCAGAAGGGAGCTCACCCGAGGCGCAAGGTGATGGGAGAGAGAGCATCGGAATGCCTGGAAAAGTCCTGCTGGGTGACAAGGAGCAGCTGCCTCAGCCAAGCTCACGGTCAGGTGCAGCAGCTCCTTTCAGCCTTCCTTCTAATCACAATTCATTCATTCATTCTCGCCAGCAACCTCCAGGAGGGCTATCCCCTACTTCTACTGAGGATCGATCCTCAAGGCAACAAAACTGTGGAACGGGTGGTTAGGACCAGACCTCAGGGCAGTAAGGGAAGAGCACAGCCACACAGACTTCATGGTGAACCCGTGGTTTATGTGCACCCAGTCTTCCTACTGTTTCACACCAAAGTTGACAAAAGCACTTCCAGAGATGGGTGCTTATTTGACCTAAGTTAATTAACCTAGAGTTGTGATTTTGTAATTTTGTCTTAATTAAATGCGTCTCCTTCCCCTTTGCCAGATGTATGTTGAACTTTAACATACCCTCCAAGGTACATTAAAAATGCCCGTTTTCCCACCTGACACAGTGTCATGCACAAACGGAAAGTCAGTCACCACCATCCACTCATTCAGATAAAAGTCACAGAAAGAAGGATGCTCATTGCCTGATAAAGCAGCTTTCTCCACTTTTCCCCCCTCCATGCCTATTTGATTCTTTGACCTTAACACAAAATGAACACAAATCTAGAAAGAGACTGAGAGAAGTTCATTTTAGAAGCAAAAGATAGAACCTTTTCCCTCTCACTGGCTGGAAAGAAGGCCTGAAACTCTATTGCCACGTTGCCTGGCAACCTAGGAAATATTGTTGTGATTAAACAAAAACTATCTGGAGTAAATTCACAATGAAAGGACAAGAAGCATTGTATCATCCTGCATTCCACTAGTGAGACATGAGCAGTAGACACCTTGCGACAGTTTATCACTCCTCCCCTCAAAAAGAAAAAACCCACAAAAACAAATATACTGACATCGCCAAGAAATGCCCTGGATGGGGATCAGGAGTCCTGGGCAAGTCTCATACCCTTTGGGGCATTCAGTTTTTTTCATCTGCAAAAAGAACAAGTGGAATTAATGAGCTCTGACATTTTATGATTCAAAAGAAATAGTAAAAACTGGGAGCACATCACCAGTCATCTTCGTGAACTGCAGCATTTATTATACTCACGTAGGCCATGAACAATGATGACACACAGGCCTAGGGGCCTAAAGTCATCCATCTCACCTTAGCTAAAACCCACAGTGGATCTGGCTGGGTTCCTATAAGCTATTGATGCCTCTGTTATTACAAGTAACTCCCCTAGATTAGAAAATGCAGAAGCTCAGCGTTATGAAAATGGCTCATCTCATTAAGACAAAAATACCTCCTAGAAATTTCTTTTTAAGACTATTATAACGAGCAACCCTGGAGTCAAGGAGCCTTGGCAAAATTAAAGCAACTTGTTTGTGGAAATTACAAATGAGGAGGCTAAAAAAATATCCAAAAAGAGAAGCCGCAGTTGAAAGCTGAAAATGGCAGCAACAAAGCTTTGAAGAGAATGAGTAGCGTGGCAGTTAAAAATCAAAGACTCTGAGTTCAAGTCTTGTCTCTACCACTTACCGGGTGGGCTGTTATTTAAACTCGCCACATCTTGGTTTGTCCATCTATAAGCGTACATACACGCCCTTCATATGGTTACTGCAGGAATGAAACAAGTTAGTAATGTGTTAAGAATAGTGGATGACACGTGTAAGCTGCTGTTGTTATTCCCAGCATGAGCCAATAATACCAGAGCTGGAGTCAGCTGGGCCTGGATTCAAAACCCAGACCACTGTTTGTTTATTAGCAGTTGATCTTTCTGCAAGCTTCCTAACCTCTCTGAGTATCAGTTTCTTCATATATAAGATCAGAATAATCATAATCTACCATAAAGAGTTGCAAGTATTGAATAAGATAATTGAATGTGCTTGTGCACACATTCCCATTAGCTCATTATCATGAATCATTATTGTCCAGGATTCATCAAGAACTCTCTCTGCAGTTTTTCTGGTTTCTCATTGTTTTTTAATACCATAAAAAAAATGAATGTGGCATAATTGTAAGACAGCAATTTTTATGTTATGTGTATTTTACCACAACAAAAAAAATTGAAAAAAAAATAGTATTGGCTGCCACGTCTTTTCAATGAGGAAAGAATAGTCATTTGAACAAATGTGTGTGGCAAACCAGATATCCGCCATACGAAAGAATGAAATTTGACCCCTTCCTCATACCATATACAAATCACCTCAAGATGGGTCAAAGACCTAAATGAAAGAGCTACATTATTAAATTCTTAGAAGAAATATAAACAAGCCTTATGGCCATGGATTAGGCAATGGCTTCTTAGCTATGATACCAAAAACACAAACAACAACCACACAAAAAATAGATAAATTTGGACATCATCAATATTAGAAATTGTTTTACTTTGAAGGTTACTATTAATAAAGTGAATAAACAACCCACAAAATGGTATAAAATATTTGCAAAGCATGTAACTGATAAGCGAGTGACTTGTATCTAACACATATAAATAAATTTTATAATTCAATAATAAAAATACAAATTACCCAATTAATAGATGGGCAAAGGATCTGAGTAGACATTTCTCCAAAGAGATATACAAATGGTCAATATGCACATGAAATATTCTAAACATCACTGGCCGTCAGGGAAAGGCAAATCAAAACCACATCAAATCACTTCAATTGTAAAGATAAGCCTACAACAGTCAAGCTGAGAATCAAATAAAAGACCTAATACCTTTCTCAGTAGCAACGAAGAAAATAAATACCTAGGAATACACTTACCCGAAGAGGTGAAAGACCTCTATAGAGAGAATTATGAAACACTGAGGAAAAAAGTTGCAGAAGATGTAAAAAGATATAAAAATATACCACACTCATGGATCAGCAGAATCAACATTGTTAAAATGTTGAAGTGATTTACAAATTAATGCAATTCTCCTTAAAATACCAGCACCATTTTTTCTTATGCAGATCTAGAAAAATTCGTTCTATGCTTCATATGGAACCAGAAAGGATCCCAAAATAGCCAAGGAACTCTTATGTACATAATAAGAACAAAGCTGGAGGCATCACTTTTCAGACTTAAAGCTACATTATACAACTATAGTAACCAAAACAGCATGGTATTGGCATAAAAACAGAGACAGAAACCTATTGATTAGAACAGAGAATCCAGAGATGAAATCATCCTCATGTTCCCATTTGATTTTTGACAAAGCAGACAAAAACATACTGGGGAAAAGAGTCCCTGTTCAATAAATGGTGCTAGGAAAACTGGATAGCCACATGTAAAAGAATGAAACAGGATCCACAGTTCTCACCACTCACAAAAATTAACTCATGATGGATAAAAGACTTAAACCTAAGGCAGGAAACTATAAAAATCCCAGAAGAAAGACTAGGCACAGTGCCTCATGCTTGTAATCCCAGCATTCTGGGAGGCCGAGGTGGGTGGAATGCTTGAACTGAGGAGTTCAAGACCAACCTGAGCAAGAGCGAGACCCCGTCTCTAAAAAATAGCCAGGTGTTGTGGCAGGCACCTGTAGTCCCAGCTACCTGGGAGGCTGAGGCAAGAGAATCACTTGGGCCCAAGAGTTTGAGGTCACTGTGAGCTATGGTGCCACAGCACTTTACCTATGGTGACAGAGTGAAACTCAGTCTCAAAAAAAAAAAAAAAAAAAGAATCACAGAAGAATATATTGGAAAAACTTAAAGATATCAGCCTAGGGAAAGACTTCATGAAGAAGACCCGCAAAGCAATCACAGCAACAACTAAAATAAACAAATGAGACCTAATCAAATTAAAAAGGCTCTGCACAGCCAAGGATGCAATCAAAAGAGCCAACAGACAGCCCACAGAGTGGGAGAAGATGTTCCCATGCTGCACATCTGATAAAGAACTGACCACCAGAATCTACAAAGCAAGTCAGCAAGAAACAACCGAACAGCCCCATTAAAGAGGGGGCAAAAGACGTGTACCAAAAAGTTTTCAAATGAAGATATACTAATGGCCAATAAACTCACCAAAAAATGCTCAATGTCTCTAATCATTAGATGAGATACAACCTAACTCCAATGAGAATGGCTCGTGTTAAAAAGTCCCAAAAGAACAGATGCTGGCATGGATGCAGAGAGAAAGGAACTCTTATACACTACTGTTGGGACTTCAATCTAGTGCAATCTCTATGGAAAACAGTATGGAAAATAAACTGTATGTTTATTTTCAAAGAAGTGAAAATAAACCTACCATTCGATGCAGCAATTCCAAAGGAAAACAGATCATTTTATAAAAAGGACACCTGCACTTGAATGTTTATAGCAGCACAATTCACATTTATAAGGATGTGAACAACCAAAGTGTCCACCGATACATGAATGGATTAATAAAATGTGGTATGTGCATACCATGGAGTACTACTCAGCCATAAAAAAATGACATTCTAGTATCTTTTGTGACAACCTGGATGGAACTGGAAACCATTCTTCTAAGTGAAACATCACAAGAATAGAAAAACAAACACATGTACTCAATCAACACTCAACTGCACATATGGAAATAAATCTCCATGAAAATCAATCTGGCGGAAAAGGGGGATGAGTAAATTCACACTGTTGGATACAGCACACACTATCTGGGTGAAGGGCTCACTTATAACTTTGACTTCCTCTGTACAAAAGTGAAGAATGTCAACAAAACACGTGTGCCCCCTAATATTCTAAAATTTAAGAAGTAAATAAGTAACAAAGACATAAATAAAAATTGTTGGTGAAGATAAGGAGAAAATGGAATCCTCATTCACACTGTTAGTACAAACGTAAAATAGCACAGTCATTTGTTTGGAAGACAGCCCGATGTTCCTCAAAAGGTTAGAGTTACATATGATCTCACTGTTCAATCCCCAGGCATATACCCAAGAAAAATAAAAACATGTCCACACAAAAACTTGCACACAAATGCTCATAGCAACATTATTTACAATAGTCAAAAAGTAGAAACAACTAAAATACCCATCAACTGATGAAGAGATAAATGTGTTATATATATAAAATGGAATAATATTCAACAATAAAAAGGATTGAGGTACTGATCAATGCTATAGTGTGGAGGAACCTTGAGAGCCTCGAAAGCAACCAGTCACAAAAGACCACATATTATATGATTCCATGAAATTGCACAATATTGTACAAAAAAACAATAGGCAAATCTATCAGGTGCAGGAAATAGATGCGAGGTTTCCCAGAGGCAAAGGTGTAGGGAGAGTGGTGGGGGATGGGGAGTGACTGGGGCTGGGCACAGGGCTTCCTTCTGGAGTGATAAAATGTCCTAAAATTGATTGGAGCAATGGACACACAACTGTGAATATACTAAAAACCACCGACTTGTACACTTGAAATGAGCAAATTGTATGTTATATGAATTATATCTCAATAAGTAATATTAGGCATTATATTACTTGAAAAGACAATAGAAATACTCAGAAGCCTCCTCAGCTTGGAGGACCAATTCTGCAGACCTTCAGATGGGCCCCAGACTCACATCCGGCAGAAGCAATAGGAGCTGGCAACAGAATGGCCTGGAAGGCCCTGAGCTAGAAAGCCTGGAAGAGACTCCAGATGCGTCCTTTACTAAGAGGATTTGCTCTGTGAAATTTGGATTCAGTCAAAAGGCTGCACTCAAGGATCCAGAAGGCCACGTGCAGCCCCAGGGCAGAGGTTCCCCATTCACACAAGCTCCTGGCATTCCTTCCCCTGCTGGCTTTCATATGTGAAAGATTCTGTGGAGACGCAGAGAGACTGAGCGCCTGGCCTCTTCCCCCGTGAAACAAAGAGGACACACTCCAAGCAACAGCTCATCTCCCTTGCTTGAGCCCCATCACGTGAATCCCGTCTATGAGAACCCACAGGAGCGGGCCACAGAGAGACTGTTTTGGAGGCTGTGTCCCAAGAGGTTGAAAGTGAGGAAAAGAAACAAGGATCCACCGGCCCACAATGTGCAAACTGTGCAGATCTCTAGGAGGGACTCGAAACTTACTTCAAAAAGGAGTCTCAGGGCTTTGAGTATTTAGATTTTTCAAAATGTTGTCTACACAGAGTATTGTTGCAAATTTTTCCTAAGAATCTCGTAAATTAAAATTTTGTGAGGGGGAATGTGGAGAGAGCTCAAAAATTGTATTAGAGCAGAAAAGTTAGACTCAAGACAGAAATGAAAATTGTTTTAAATATTCTTTCCATCTTTTTCCTTTTCCTTACTTCAGGCCCATTTCTTCTTTATTCCACTGACTCTCTTTCCCTGTTCTTGCACCCCCCACCCCATCATCCTGCTCCCCCATGTCTGCCCACAGCATCTGTCAGGAAGCAGTTTGTGAGCATCTCAGGAAACACGTGTCACGCTTGTAAACTGGAAACTACTGCAGGGCCGCACGGAGTGGGAGCTCACAAATCACGATGTTGTTTGAATTAAATGAAAGTGCACAGTGAACATTAGTTACACAAGTTAAGCCCAATTTCTGTGGGTTGATGCCATTTCCTTGGTATTTGAAGGAGAAGTCCTCTGAGGGATGTAGCTCAGACCCTACCCAAACCCTGATGTCTGATTATTTTCTAGGCTGTTACTATTCTTTCTCAGGTTATTCCTGGGAAGACACATCAAGGCCTCTCATTCTTCTAAGTTGGATGGAGTCTGTGACTCAGTATTTTCCAGAAATGGCCACAGCAATAAATATCCCATCCTTATAGTGTGATATTAACACTTCCCATTGAACCTGAGTGGATCTTTGTAACTCCTCTACGGATAACGTATGACTATGTGACCTCTGAGGGGAGGGCATCAAAGGTAATACAGCTTCCATCTGGATTGCCTTCTTTTGGGACGTAGGCATCGCTATCCATGAGCCACTACAGAAGAACTTTGTCCTTCAAAGCTTCTAGGATAGGGCAACAATGTAGAAAGACCACATAGAGAAGGAGCTTCCCAAGGAGCCCCAGTTGTCCCAGCCCCTGACTGAGTCTTCCCTGCCCAGGCCCGGACATGTAAATGAGTGAGCCTTCACATGACCCCAAGCCCCAGCCTTCAAGCCACTCCATACAGCCCTAAGGGGAAGAGGAACAAGCTATCCTTGCCCAGACTAAAGATTCATGAGCGAAATAGATGTTTCTAAGCCACTAAAGTTTAGAGGTAAATATTACAGAGCCATGGGATTGGAAGAGTATTCTCACCTCATAACCAGGAAGAAGTAAGCTATTCTCTGACGTTTATTTATTTTTATTTATTTATTTATTTATTTATTTTTCAGTTTTTGACCAGGGGCCAGGTTTGAACCTGCCATCTCCGGCATATGGGGCCGGTGCCCTACACCTTGAGCCACAGGCACCGCCCCCTTTTTTTTTTTTTTTTTGAGACAGAGTCTCAAGCTGTTGCCCTGGATAGAGTGCTGTGGTGTCATAACTCACAGTAACCTCCAACTCCTGGGCTCCAGCGATCCTCTTGCCTCAGTTTTTCTATTTTAGTAGAGATGGTGTCTCACCTTTGCTCAGGCTGGTCAAACTCATGAGCTCAGCCAACCTACCTGCTTTGGCCTCCCAGACAGCTAGGATTACAGGTTGAGCCACCTCCCCAGCTATTCTCTGAAGTGTAAATCTTTAGCTCCTCCTCCATCGCTCCTTAACAAGTGTCTAATCTGCTAGCGGCTGTCCTCTTGACAGAGCAGAATGGGTCAGTAGGGTGCCTGCCTCGAAGTCACCCTTAGAGAGGAGTCCCCCTGAAATTCCCCCCAGGTGCCATCCACAGCCTGAGATGTCTCCCGCCTAAGATGACTCCCTCCCCTGATGGAAAAAGGTCCAAGATAAGGCCAGCAAGGTGGCTCGTGCCCAAAATCCCAGCACTCTAAGAGGCCAAAGCCAGGAGTTCAAGACCAGCCTGAGCAAGAGTGAGACCACGTCTCTACTAAAAATAGAAAAATCAGCTGGACATCATAGCAAGCACCTGTGTCCCAGCTACTTGGGAGGCTGAGGCAGAAGAATCACCTGAACCCAATAGTTGGAGGTAGTTACAAGCTACAACACCATGGCACTCTAGCCTGAGCAACAGAGTGAGACTCTGCCAAAAATAAATGAGTCCAAGATGGCACTTACTAACCTTCCCATCTCTTTCAAAGGCAAAACCACTCGCCATGGATGACTTCTAGAAACTCAGTGTTGTATTAAAAGTACACAGAGGAAGGAAGAGGACGTATGGTAGATGCCATTTTTATAAAGCTCAATACCAACCAAACAAATAACATCTTAGGGATACAAACAAAGAGGTAGAATTATGAGAAAAAAAGCAAGAAAATGATCAATGCGAAATTCAGGTTAGATCAGGGGATGAAGCCAGACACGCAGGTGGTGAATGTTAAATGTAAGGGTGCTTATTTGACCTACTTTGTAACTTACATACATTTTACCTACATTCCTTTGTGTGTGTGAAATACGGCATAACAAAAAACATGACTAAAAATAAATATTAGGTTAATAAATGTTTTCAACTTAAAAAGAAACACAGCCTGTCTGGGAGCGGTGGTTCACGCCTATAATCCTAGCACTCTGGGAGGCCAAGGCAGATGGCTCACCTGACCTCACAGGTTGGAGACCAGCCTGAGCTAGGGTGAGACGCCGTCTCTAAAAGTAGCCAGGTATTGGCTCGGTGCCTGTAGCACAGTGCTTACAGCTGCCAGTCACATGCACCAAGGCTGGCAGGTTCAAGCCCAGCTCAGGCCAGCTAAACAACAATGACAACTACAACAAAAAAATAGCCAGGCATTGTGGCAGGCGCCTATAGTCCCAGCTACACAGGAGGCTGAGATAAGAGAATCACTTGAGTCCAAGAGTTTGAGGTTGCTGTGAGCTATGATGCCATGGCAATCTACCAAGGGTGACAAAGTAAGACTCTGTCTCAAAAAAAAACACCACTTGGCCTCATCCAGCGGGTTGCCCAGTCCTGCTCTCGATACAGCCTCTGTCCCTCTGTCTCATGTTTGTTTATCCACTCTCTCACGCCACCCATGCGACTCTGTCCACTTTCCAGTTCTGGTCCCCTCTTGCTGTGACCTTTGTGGCCCCCAGTCCATTTCTTCCACCCATCGTACACTCTGCAGTCCAGTCACTCTAGTCTAGCCTTTCATAGCTCAATCCCTTCCTGTGACACCTTGTGGCCCCAGCATCAAAATCTAAACTTTGTTGGCCCGGCAGCCAAGGCCTCCCACGATCCAGCTGCATATGGCTCACGCTGTTCCAGCGACACCTGCCGTGGCCCGCGGGAGCCTCATCATCTCCCACCTCGGGGTCTCTGCTCTGCAGTTTCCCTTTGCCTCTCTTCCCCTCCTTTCCTGCATTTCTATCATCGCAATCCTTGAAAACATAGTACCAATATCTCCACTTTCATGAGGACTGAACCGTCCCTGGGGTAGATGCCACCTCAGCATTCCCTCCGCCCAACGCCAGAGTGGGGACAGTCATCCTTCTGTCCTGAGCCCAGGTTTGCTGTGCCTGTTCATTTCCCCTGTGAGGTCACAGGTTCCTTTAGGGCAGGGGTCATATCTGATTCATTTTTGTACCTTCATAATTCCTTACACATATCAAACATTCAGTATTTTTAGAGTGAATAAACGGGTCACTAAATGGATGAGCCTATCATGATCTACCCCAGGAAAACTGTAAAGGGAAGACAAAACTTTCTTAGGTGTCTCCAGCCTACCTAGCCCGTCGCCTTCCCTGCTAAGAGAGTATGCCCTCCCCACCCAGCTACCCAAACAGAACCTGCTTTTGGAAAAAGCCCTGATAAACTCATTCACACTATTATAAAAACTACTGAGATTTTTGATGACATTGCTCTTTTTCCTGAGAAGCACTTATTTGGTTAGCAGAAGACCAGGCCAAAGACTATATCAGTACTGGGTTGAACAGTATCCCCCCAAATTCATGTACCCCAGAACCTCAGAGTGTGACCTTCTTTGGAAATAGGGTTTTTGCAGATGTAATTAGTTAAGGTCACATTGTCTTGGGAGGCCCTACGTCCAGTGAGTGCTGAGCAGCAGAGGAAAGACAGCCCCAGGAAGAGGCAGAGAGCAGCCAGGAGGGACCTGAGGATTGTCAGAGATACAGGCACCTGGGAAGAGGCAAGGGCAGTTTCTCCCCTAGAGCCTTTGACACTTCGACTGCAGACTTCTGGCCTCCAGGACTGTGAGAAAATTCATCTCTGTGTTTTAAGCCCAGCAGTTTGTGGTACTTCGTTACAACAGCCCAAGACACTTATGAGGCTTATAGTGCCAGCTTATCAGGCCCCAGTGAACCCACGGGAGGGGTATATTGGGACAAGGTTCTTGGTGCCCGAGAAAAGACCTGCACCACCTGTTCTACCTACCCAACTACAGGGAAGGGGAAGGGACAAGACTGAGATCTAAAAGGACCCCGATCCTTGCCACTGACAACTTACAAAAATGTGGGACCAAAGAATCCCCTCTTTTTGCACTGGGATTGTTGAGCTCCTGCTGGGTGGGTTAAGAACAGTGTCAGGTGCAGGCTACCAACACATGAGCCGAGGCAGTGGTTGTTAACCTTTGGTATCACTGGTCCCCAAAGAACACTGGTGTGATACAAGGACTTTCACCCCAGAATTTCACGCATATCCCCACCAAAATTTGAATACAGTTTCAGAAATTTCACTGCTTCTTGAAACCTCTCCATAGAAGCAACAACTTAAATCTTCTAAAACAATGATGTGTCCAAATTTAAATTTACAAAAGATGCACACTCCCAGTAGGGCTGAGTAGCTTTGTTTCTGCATAGGAGCATTAAATACAAACTAATGGTTCACCAAAACCCAACCCGACACTCCCCTTCATGAAGAAATATACTTAAATTCTCTCACCTCAGTTGTCTTGTCTGGAAAATGAGGGCCAGTGATACCTACTTCCCAGAGCTACTGTGAGGACCAAATCAAATAATGTCAGTATAGACCTGGGCTGCTTGTCCAACTGCTTTGTCCCTCCTAATAGTTCAACTGAGCCCTTGTTCTACGGCTTGCCACCTCGGGGGAATCATAGGCATCAGGAAAACTTTCTTCACACTGTATTCCCAGGGGCTGTATTACGCTGCAGACGGCGGGGTCCTGCTCAGCAGTGCCTGGCACATGGTGTGTGCTGGTAAGTGGTGGCCCCTCCAGGCAATGCAAGGCTCCCTGCTGAAAGCTTTGACTTTAGAGTCTGTCATGGAAATAAACAGACTCCGCAGAAGAGGAACCAGTGCTCTGTTCTCTGTTGCTATCCTGAGCAAAGAAGTAAGGGATTACTCCAAGACCTGAACAAGCCTATCCCACAAAGTGACAGGGACCAGCATCTTCCCTGGGCTTCTCCTCTAGTCCTGGTCCAGGCAGAGCTCTGGAGACTCGGCCTGATCTGTGCATCTGACCAGACAACACACCAGCTGCTGAGTGGGAGGCAGAGGCCCGAACCCTCTCCCAAGAAGGTGTTACTTTTGATTTCCTTCGAGTGTAATCGCGGTGGGTGAAGGGTGGCTGTTGGAAGGCTGGGCGAGTGTGGGCGGGCTGAGTCAGTGCGGGACAGGTTCCCCTCGGGAAATTCCCATAGGGAGGTAGCAGGTGGCAGTTGTCGGCTGGGAAATTAACCAGGCGTGACTTTAAGATCAATGGGTGGATTATGATCTGCCCACGGGAAAGCCTGGGTCTAATTAATGGATGGAACCCAAGGTAGAAGTCAGACCCTGTGTTTGGAACAAAGTCCTTCACCTTGGCCTTCTCTGTCTGCAGGTGAAATCCTCGCCACCAGTCCCACTCACAGGCATGTGATCAGAATAAACCAGTGAAATGATGAGTAGGTAAGTTTTAAAGCTGAAGAAATACTTATGGAGCAAACTAATGAAATATTACACAATAGAATCAGATAGATTTTCATGTTGTGTTACTTTTACAAACAAAAAAATTTTGATAAAAATACTGCAGAAAAATATTAATACATTAAATAATAATTATTATTTGTCTCTACTTGGCCCATAGGAGCAGATTTCCTCATTTTAGGGGACGCAGCCATGTCAAGAAATGAGGATCTTTGAGTGATTCCTATTTGATCAGCCATGTGACCTCAAGGTAGCAACTCCCAAAGGAACAAAGAACATCATCTCACCGCCCAACAACAGAAAGATCTCTTAGAGACATTTCATGCTTCCTCCCAAATCTTCATGTTTAAAATAAACGTGTATTTCAAATTAATACAAGTCCTACAGACAGACTAGCAAATTAAACTTGCAAAAAAGGACTAAAAAGCAGAAGTTCAGGGTGATGTGAGACCCTGAGAATAAATTTTAGGGACAGGGACTGATTCCTCCCAGACCAAGATAAATTCCCAAGGAAAACAAACTACTTCCACCACACAGAGACAAAGCAGGACTACTTCCCCGTACAGAAGAACAAGCAGCTGTTTATCAATAACAATTACCATTGTATTAGACATCAGCTATGCACTAATTACCCTCAAACAAGTCCTGGTTTATAAATGAGGTAGAGAGAGGATAAGCTACATGTAAGATCGCAAAAGCTAATGAAAGGCAGGCCCAGGGAGCACACCCGATCCGGCCTGCTGGTCAGCTCACGCCCTGCCTCAGCCCTGAGCCCCACAGGGGTGCCACTGCCCCCCCCAGGAGGCTGAGCACAATCCCATGTGGTCCAGCCAGGCGTTTTTGCAGGCTGGGCTGAACCTGTTCTCCAAACTGGGACAGTTACACTGCCAGAAGTTCTGCAGTGAGCTAGACAACTCATGCTTTCAGCTTCTATCCCGTAAAAATGAAAAATTTTAACCCGGACATGAAAAAATGTGTTTTTAAACTTTTTATTATGGAAATTTTCAAGTATGTGTGTTCACACCATAGTCAAGGAAGGGGTGAAAATTAACCCCCCTATGCCCACAACCCAGCTTTAACAGTTTGCCATTTTTGTTTCATCTATTTTCCTTGTTTTTTGGAATATTTTAAGTAACCACAGACCTCAAATCATTTCACCTGTGAATATTTCAGTATTGATCAACTAGATAATGACTTTAATTTAACAAGGCCAGATAATGGCTATCCAATTAGATAATGACTTTAATTTAACAAGGCCAGAAGTCCATTAGCATGACTATGAAAAGTAATAATTCCTTAATTTATTTGATTTTTCCCTAATTTTTCCCAAAATGTCTTCATATAATTAGTTTGAATCCGGTTCATACATTACAAAGTCTGGTTGTTTCAGTTCCAGGCAATTTCATTTCTGGAAAAAATACTTTATAAATAAGGGAACATGATTGGTGGGTAGTCAAAGATGCTTCCTTCACAATGAACTCAGGAAGACAGAACGACCCAAGCCAGGCAAACTACACTATCTCAGCAGTGTACTCCATGCTGGGTGAAATTATTTCAGTGTTATGAATTGATTTCTCTCATTGCCATAGGCACAGAATAGGTTTTCATGGCACCGGACAATGTGTGAACCAGTGAAGGAAACAGAACGTGCACAGAATGGATGAGAAGTGAATTTGGCCATTGTCTCGGCAGTTCATGAAGTTATTCCGAAGTAAAACAATTATTTCTAAAAAATAGGCTGAGTGTGGTAGCCCATCCCTATAATGCTAGCACTTTGGGAGGCCAAGGCAGGAGAATAGCTGAGGCCAAAAGTTTGAGACCAGCCTAAGCAAGAGCAAGATCCTGTCTCTACTAAAAAATACAAAATTTATCCAGGCATAGGGGCACACACCTGTAGTCCCAGCTACTCAGGAGGCTGAGGCAAGAGGATTGCGTGAGCCCAGGAGTTTGAGGTTGTTGTGAGCTCAGCTAATGCCATTGCACTCTAGCCTGGACAACAGAGTGACACCCCGTCTCAACAACAACAATAATAATACACACAGTATATGTAGCACAAACAATAATGGCGAATTATCAGTTGAAATAGGCAAAGACTGGATGGCGCCTGTGGCTCAGTGAGTGGGGCACGGGCACCATATACTGAGGGTGGCAGGTTCAAACCCAGCCCTGGCCAAACTGCAACAAAAAATAGCTGGGTGTTGTGGCGGGCGCCTGTAGTCCCAGCTACATAGAAGGCTGAGGCAGGAGAATCGCCTAAGCCCAAGAGCTGGAGGTTGCTGTGAGCTATGATGCCACAGCACTCTACCAAGGGCAACAAAGTGAGACTCTGTCTCTGAAAAGAAAAATAAAAGAAAGAAATATGTAAAGACTTCTTAAAACTAAAAACAAGTTTTTTTGTTTTGGGAGGTTGTTTGGGACAGAGTCTCACTATGTCGCCCTTGGTAGAGTATCATGGTGTCACAGCTCACAGCAACCTCAAACTCTTGGGCTTAAGCAATTCTCTTGCCTCAGACTCCCAATTAGCTGGGACTACAGGCACCCATCACAATGCCCGGCTATTTTTGTTGTTGTTATAGTAGTCATTATTGTTTAGCAGGCTCAGGTGGTATCAAACCCACCAGCCCCAGTGTATGTGGCCAGCACTCCAACTACTGAGCTACGATTGCTGAGCCTAAAAACAAATTTTATACTCTCTCTCTCTTAGAAAATATGGCATAAGTATTAAGGTCATTTTTGTGTTTCGTAATTAACACTCAAGAAGACCCATAACAGATAAACAATACCTGTACACTCTCTGGGCTTTGGCTTCAGAATGGTGGTGTCTGGCATTGAGGTGTTGCTGATGACTTCTAAAGGGCTCTTCAGTTAATCCTGTATATGAATCCTCTGGGGTGCCACCTGATACCCACTTCAAGACAGATACTCACACCCCAGGGTGCTTGGAGTCTTGGCAGCTGATTGTTCACAGCTAAGTCCCTCCCAGGAACAACTCTTGGCCCAAACACAGGGGCCATCCACCACCATTCTATTGCCCAGTTGCTGTGGAACCCATTGAGGCCTGGGCCGCACGGTACAATTAAGAAAGCTCTAAACGATTGCTTCAGAGCCCAGCTTTCCCCTCTGCTCGCTCCTGCTTCCTTTATAATGTTCAAAAGAGCACATTCCAGAAAGCTGCCTGCACACAAATCTGAGTCGCAGAGTTTGCTTCCTGGGGACTGACCTGCAACAGCTTCTGTGATTCCATGATCTGCCTCTGCAGATCATCAGCAGGGACCCTACCTTGTTTATTTGACTTCCAAACCCCAGTATTTATGGCTCAAGTGTAGCAGGCCGGCAGCCAGAAAGGAGGTGGCTCTGTTTCAAATATAAGAGTTCTAGAGCCCATAAAGCAGAGAGAATCATACTCAAGCCAAACTGGCAGCCCCAAGTTTCTTAAGAGTCAGATTATGTTCAAAATTCCGCACAGCGAAAACTGCCATCCACAGCTATGCACCCAGAAAGCACGTTAGCAAAACTCCCTAGAAAGGGGAAATGCAAGAATATTCCCATGTAAGAATTAACACAGCAGCCAGAGTGAACCTTTGAAAATACAAGTCAGGTCACGTCACCACCAAGGTTAGAATCCTCCAATGGAAAGTCATCCATCTCATATGACAACACAATCCCACATTTCTACCTCAGACTCCAAGACCTAACATGTTACTCACTGCCTTTCTCATCTCTTATCCTACCACATTCTTCATTTACTATGCTACAACCAACACTGGCCTCCTTGTTATTTCCAGAATATTCTAAGCCCACTTCTGCCTCCAGGCCTTTGCCCTTGCAGTTCCTTCTGCCTGGAGTGCTCTTCCCCCAGACAGCTACCTGATTCCACTTCCACTTCCTTCAGGTCTTCCTACAAGTGGTATCTTGTTAAGAATGCCTTCCTGCCTTTTCCATAGAGGGGTTTTGAAGGAGGGTACCTACTCCCAGGAATACAAAATCTTTCCAGCCAGGAGTGGTGCTCACACTTGTAATCCTAGCACTGAGGCTAAGGCAGGTAGATTGCTTGAGATCAAGAGTTCAAGATCAGCCTGAGTAAGAATGAGATCTCATCTCTACTGAAAATAGAAAAAACTAGCCAGGCGTCTTGGTGGGTTCCTGTCCTTGGGAGGCGGAAATAAGAGGATCTCTTAAGCCCAAGACTTTGAGGTTGCTGTGAGCTGTGATGACACCATGGCACTGTACCCAGGGCAACAGAATAAGACTCTGTCTCAAAAAAAAGAAAAAAAAAACTTTCCAAGGAATACCTATGTAGTTAGTTTTAAGGGAAATAATTTTCAGAGCCTCAAGTTCCTCCTGTGTTCTGTCCCTAAACTTGAGCATAACTGGGGCCAAGGGTCTTACAAGTTCCCACATCTCCACTTCCCCTTTAAGAATAGATCCTTTTCCTATTTTATAAAAGAAATTCACCTCTCCCTCATCCAAAATCTTATAATGATTCGCCATCTATGTAAAACTTCCATGCCAGGCAAATGTTAAGTTCCTTTGGAGAATGTGCAGCTGATTCTAATGATTAATAAAGTGTCTTCTCCAAGTTCAAGTAGTTTCTAATTCTTTGCTTTCAACAAAATGGATGGAATCTCTAATAGGGTTATTCACTACAGATATCTAAAAATAATTTTTGATGCATTTAACTCAGAAGGAATTCAGAGCACTGAGTGACATTTCTCTAACAGAAACTCTCCACTCCTGTCTACTTAGGTATGCAGACAAGATTTCTTAGCACTTACATCTATGAAAATCAAAATAGTAACAGAATTGATGTTAAACCTTGTACCATTCAAGCAATAAGTCATATTCAGCCATGGGTATTTGAACTAATTCTGCTCTTAAAAAGGAGACATGGTCTATTCATAACAAGATGCATTTCCAATAAAATTTTGCTTTTCATGTTGTAAGAAAGTGTTATGATTTTCAAGCATAAAAATAAACTTATTTTTATTGTTATTATGTTATTAAGATAAAATTCTGGGGGAGGAGTGAAATGGAACTACAAGTTCAAGGAGAAAATAGAATCTCATTAAACATTCTCACCACTAAAAATGGTAAGCACGTATCTTATCCTTTGTGTTAAGGAATAATTGAGGATGGCTAATTATAAAGAAAAGAGATTTATTCATTCAGCTCACAGGTCTGCAAGCTGTACAAGAAGCCTGGTGCCAGCATGTGCTTCTGGTGAGGGCTTCAGGAAGCTTCCACTCATAGTGGAAGGTGCAGGGGGGCAGGCATCATATGGAGAGAGAGACAGAGAAAAAGAGAGGAAAGAAAGGAGGAGAGGACAGACTCTTTTCAACCACCAGTTCTCTCTCACTCCCACAAGAATGGAACAAAGCAAACCATGAAGGATCTACCCCTAAGACCCAAACAGCCACCACCAGGCTCCACCTCCATCATAGAGATCAACTTTCGACACAGTGGGGACAAACCAACCATATCTAAAATGCTGCAGTATGTGAGGTAATGCATATGTTAATCAGCTCAATTGAGCCATTCCACTGTACGTAGATGATGACAGATATCAAATTACTAGGGTATTTAGATTCCATTAAAAATATTTTTAAAATTAATCATTTAATTTTCCAGCAAAAGTAATACATTTTATAATATGCAAGAAGTCATAGTTTTTCAGGATTTTTTTAGGTTTTTTTGTTGTTCTTGTCTTTTGAGACAGGGTCTTTCTCTGTCACCTCAGCTAGAGTGCAGGGGGATCATCAAAGCTCACTACGACCTCAAACTCCTGGGCTCAAGCCATCCTTCTGGCTATGCATCCCAAAGTGCCGGGGCTACAGATGTCTACCACCATATCGTGCATGAAGTTACAGGCTTCATAACTGCTTGCGATAAAATTTAGAAGTCCATTCTTAAATGTTATGAATTGTCACTACTGACTCCATTAATATTTTTAAAAAAGGAGTATTATGAACTATCCTATATCCATAAATTTGACATTTAAATGAAATGAACCAATTCCCTGAAAGACACAAACTACTAGAAATCACAAAAGAGAAATAGATTATCTGAATCGGTTTATGTCTATAAAAGAAATTGAATAAACAATTAACAACCTTTTCAAAAAGGAAAGCACTAGATCCATACGGTTCCACTGATGAACTGTCTGAAACATTTGTGGAAGATATGACACGTATAGATTCTCTACAAACTCTTCCAGAAAACAGAAGTAGAAGGAACATTTCCTAATTCATTCTATGAGGTCAACAATACTTTAATACCAAAATGAGACAAAGATATTACAAGAAAAGTAAACTACAGACTACAGGTATAATGCCTTAATACCAAGATGAGAGGACAATATTATAAGAAAAGTAAAATACAGACTACAGAGCCACAGGGCTATCCAACCCGTGACCCTCATGCCACATGTGGCCCGGGATGGCCATGAATGCAGCCCAGCACAGAATCATAAACTTAACTTAAAACATTATGAGAGTTTTTGATGATTGTTTTGTGGAACTCAATTGCATGGTTCTTGAACATAAACCTTGTAGACAACAATGCCATGCTTCATATATCCCACTCACACTATTTTTATGCATGTGTGGCTTCAGTTTTACAGTAGTGCAAGACTTCCAAGTGCAAAAAGTCAAACTGACATCATCAGACGTTACATGTGCTCATGGTGACTTGGCAGGGCGTCCACTATCAATAATCTTTCAACCTACCATTGTAGCGTTAGGTGTTCAACGCTATTTAGGAAGCAGGTGAGCATTCCCAATTGGTCCTCCCACCCCTTGGTGGTGCCCCACCACATTGCTGCCACACTTTACAATCAGCCTCCACCTCACCCTATATCAGCAGCTGAGATGCAGAAGGGCCCAAAACTTGCTTTCTATTTTCCTGTCAATTAATTTTCATAATAAAAAGTAAATATAGCCCCTTATCTAGTATTATTTCTTAATCCCAGCATGGTTTCTACAATGTCTCAAAAGAAAACAGAGAAAATGTACAGAGGAAGGAAGATTGTTCAATGATAAGTAGACAGAGGACTACATTTTTTATAGAGGCAAATAGTAAGTCACTCTGCTTAATTTGTAGGGAATTTATGCAAGTTTTCCAAAACTATAATTTGAAAAGGCATTATATGCAAAAACATGTTGCCAGCTCAGCGCCTGTAGCTCAGCAGCTAGGGCGCCAGCCACATACACTGGAGCTGTTGGGTTCGAACCCAGTCCAGGCCTGCCAAGGAACAATGACAACTACAGCAAAAAAAATCACCAGGCCTTGTGGCACATGCCTGTAGTCCCAGCTATTTGGGAGGCTGAGGGAAGAGAATCACTTAAACCCAAGAGTTTGAGGTTGCTGTAAGCTGTGACACCATGG
>NW_003852549.1:4239928-4244659 GCF_000181295.1 Otolemur garnettii
TATTTAACAGCAAAAAATCAAACCATTTACTGATGATGAGTTTATTAAGCCATGTATGGAAAGTGTGGCAGATATAATTTTCTCTGAAAGAAAGAGTATATTTCTAAAATCGGTTTGTCTCACCAGACTATAGTCAGGTGAACTGAAGAAATTGCAAAATCTATTGAAAGAAGTCTGGTGAGTAAATCTGCTAATTTTAAATTTTATGCTTTGGCAATGGATGACAGCACTGATGCTACAAATACAGCTCAACTTGCCCCTTTTATTAAAGGTATTGATAATAAATATAATGGCACTAAAGAAATGGCATCTTTCATGTCATTAAAAAACACAACTAGGCTCAATGCCTAAGGCTTAAGCGGCTGAGGCACCAGCCACATACACCTGAGCTGGTGAGTTCGAATCTAGCCCAGGCCCACCAAACAATGACAGCTGCAACCAAAAAATAGCCGGGTTTTGTGGTGGACACCTGTAGTCCCAGCTATTTGGGAGGCAGAGGCAGGAGAACGCTTGAGCCCAAGAGTTGAGGTTGCTGTGAGCTGTGATGCCACAACACTCTACCTAGGGCAACAGCTTGAAGCTCTGTCTCAAGAAAAAAAGAAACAACTAAGTCAAGAGATTTATACAAAGCAGTAAAAATTTTGTTAAAGCAATATTCTTTGTACATTGTCAACATTGTCTGGTGTAGTTACTGATGATGTCCCAGTGATAGTAGATAAAAGAGAGGGAATTCTCACATCTCTAATCCTAGCATTCTGGGAGGCTACGGCTGGTGGACTGCGTGAGCTCATGAGTTTGAGATCAGCTCAAGCAAGAGCAAGACCCTGTCTCTACTAAAAATAGAAACATTAGACAGGTGTGGTGGTGGGCACCTGTAGTCCCAGCTACTTGGGAGACTGAAGCAAGAGTCTCTTGAGCCCAGGAGTTTGAGGTTGATGTGAGCTATGGCGCCATGGCACTCTACCCAGGTGACTGAGTGAGACTCTAAGTAAATAAATAAAATAAAACAAGAATGGCTTTAGAATGGCTAAAAATAAATTTTAAGTTGAATTGATTGCTAGTGAGGATACAGAGCAACGAGAACTCTCATTCACTGTTCTAGGAATACAAAATAGAACAGCCCCTTTCAAAGATAGTTTGGCAATTTTTTACAAAACTAAAAATAGTCTTCCAAGATAATCCAGTAATTGCACTTCTAAATATTTACCAAATGCATTTGAAAACTTAAATCCAGTTAACTTCTTCTTAACTGATGACTCCATACTGAACCTCAGAGTCAAAGCATTATGGAGTCACACTCCTTATCTGACAATGTGAATGTTACTTTTTTTGCATAATTATGATTATTATTATTGCTCAATATTTCGTTGCAGCAATCATTTGATTTCTTTTCTGAATGTATTTATCTTCATTCATTCTTTACGAGGTTTTTGTTTCTAGTCCTTATCTTAAACATTGTTATTATTAATAAATTTTAAGTCTTTTTAATTTTGTGAAGGCAAAAAGTAAAAACCAAATAAATACATGTGTATGGATAGAGAAAATTTTTTAAAAATTTAAAAAAAGCAAACTTAAATCCACAGAAAATGTGCATGTGTCTGTTTAGAGCAGCTTTATTCCTACCACCCGAGACTAGAAGCAACCAGGGATCTTTTAATAGGTGAGCGCACAAGCAAACTTTCATACGTTCAAGCAATGAGATGTTATTCAGTACTAAAAAGGTATGAAGCATGGAAGCACAAAAAGACATGGACAAATCTGAAATGCATATTTCCACATGAAAGGAGCAAATCTGGGAAAGGCAAATCTGTAACAGTGATAAAACATAATCAGCAGTCGCTAGCAGTTTGGGGTGGGAGGGGGAAAGATAAACAGGTGATGCCGAGGTGATTTTTAGGGTGGTAAAACTATTCTGTGTGATACTGTAATTGTGGATACATGAACGAATAAATGGAGAGAAGAGACAGCTCTCCTGAGCACAGCAATTTGATATGTAGGGACTCCCCCTCAAGGGCTCAGTGCATCACTCCACCCTCCTCATGTAGGCCCAAGAGTGTATACACAGTATAGAAAACGGAGGGTAAAAGACTAAATTTACAGTAGAAAATTCTAACAAATACTGGCTTGGTCAGGTGGCCAAGGTCAAAATCTGCAGTGACAATTCATGTTGATAGTATGTACTTTTGTTACCAAATGATGGGAATGGCCATTTACCACTGTGGTCCTCCTCCACAAAACCTAGAACTCAACTCTAAACATGAGAAAAACATCAGAAAAATCCCAACTGAGGAACACTGTCATGGTCAGCAACATGACAGTGAGAAACCGTCACAGCCAAGAGGACATTTAGGGGACACGGCTGCAAGGTAATGTGACCAGAGAAAGAACATTAGGTAAAAACTAAAGACATCTGAATACAGTTTTTGGACTTCAGCTAATAATGCTATATCAGTATTGGTTTATTAATTATAATAAATGCACTCTATGAATATAATATGTTAATTACAGGGAAACTATAAAGCTATAAAGTATATGGGAACTCTCCGTACTATCTTCTCAATTTTTATGTAAATCTCAAACTGTTGTAAAAAAGAGTCTCTTTTTTAATCTTCCCAAAATAAAAATCCCAGGCCAAGACAGTTTTCACTGGTGAACTCTACAAATTATTTAAAGAAAAAAATACTAATCCTTCACAAACTCTTCTTAAAAACAGAAGAGGAGGGCACCCTTTCCAACGTATTCAGTGAAGCCAATTTAACCCTAATACCAAAGCCATCACAAGAAAGAAATTATACTAACCAATATCTTCTATAAACATAAAAACAAAATCCTTTTATATAATAACTTTTATAAACATAAAAACAAAATATTAGCAAACTCAATATAAAAACATATAAAAAGGACCATACAACATAATCAAGCAGTTTATTCTAGTAGTATATTAAAATCAACTAATGCAATGCTCTTGATTAATAGATAAAAGACCAAAAACTACATGGAAATCTCCATAGTAACAAAAAAAGCAGTTGACTATATGCATTTATGATTTAAAAACAAACTCTCAACAAACTAGGAATAGAAGATAACTCTCATTTACAAACAACAACAACAAAAACAGGGCCAGGTGTGGTGGCTCACACCTGTAATCCCAGCACTCTGGGAAGCTGAGCTCTTAAGTTCAAGACCAGCCTGAGCTAGAGCAATACCCCACCTCTAAAAATAGCTGGGGCATTGTGGCTGGTGCCTGTAGGCCCAGCTACTCGGGAGGCTGAGGCAAGCGAATTACTTCAGCTCACATCCGACCTCAGGAGTCTGAGGTTGCTCTGAGCTATGATGCCACTAGCACTCTACCAAGGGTGACAAAGTGAGATTCTGTCTAAAAAAAAAAAAAAAAAAAAAAACTCTTTGAACTAGAATCACACTTACCATTGAAAAGAATGGATCTATACTTTTCTCCTAAGAGAAAGATATTTACTCTCATCACAGATACTCAATTTTGCTCCAGAGTTTCTAACCAGTGCAATAAGGCAAAGAGATGAAGGAGGGAAGAGAGAGGAAGGAAGACAGGAAAGAAAGAAAAAGAAGGAAATTGTACATTGGGAAGGAAGAAGTAAAACTGTTTCCACAATCAGAATAGTCCTGTATGTAGAAAATTCTAAGGAATACACAAAATAAATATACAAAAAAATCTATTGTATTTCTATAAACTAGCAACAGTCTGAGGACAAAATTAAAGAAAACAGTTACACAGGAGCATGAAAACAAATAAAATACTTAGGAATAAATATAGCCCCCCTAAATGTTCAAGACATGTACACTAAAAACTATGCAGTATTGGTAAAAGTAAAGAAGATCTAAATAAACGGTGAAAATATTACATGCTCACGGATTGGAAGACTCAATATTATTAAGATGACAACACTACCTAAATTCATGTCAGATTCTATGCAAACCCTGACATAAATTCCAGCAATGTTTCTGCAAAAATCATCAAGCTGATTCTAAAATTTATATGGAATGCAAAGGAGAATAACCAAAACAATATTGAGAAAAGAACAAAGTTAAAGATTTATATCTCCTGATTTCAAAACCTACCACAAAACTATAGCAACCAAGACAGCATGGTACTTGTGTAAAGATAAATATACATATGGATGAAGGAGAATTAAGAATCAAGAAATCATTATCCCTATGGTCAATTGATTTTCAACAAAAATACCAAGGCAATTCAATGAGGAAAAGAGAAGCCTTTCAACAAATGGTGTTGGATGCTTTTGGAGGTAACAGAAATGTTCAGAATTAGATTCTGGTGATGGCTGTACAATTCTATAAATTTATTAACACATTTAATTGTACACTTAAAATGGGTGAATTTATCATATGTAAATTATATCTCAAAAAGCCTATTAAACAAAAAAGCACTTTGGAAAAACTGAAGTGAAGCCAACAAACTCAAACACTTATCATTAGTGGAATAATCACACGGCTTATTTTCAAGTAACATTAAAACTCGGTGATGTTGCCTGGCATGGTGGCACACATCTATAGTGCCAGCTATTCAGGAAGTTGGGGTGGGCCGATGGCTTGAGGTCAGGACTAAAGTCCAGCTTGTGCAACACAGTGAGACCCTCTTCTCTGAAGCAAACTCAGTGATGTTATTGTACATTCCTTAGTAGAAAATCCGAGAAAAGATAAAAAACACCACAACTTTTGAGCGTTAAACCTATTTTC
>NW_003852549.1:4244994-4267409 GCF_000181295.1 Otolemur garnettii
GCACTCTATCCAGGGCCACATAGTGAGACCCCATCTCAAAATAAATAAATAAATAAAAATAAAGTCAGTCGTATGGTCCTGAATTTGAATTGGAGGTAATAGTATGAACAAATGATGTATTTTATCTGAAACGTTCTTCTAGCTTTATCCACTAAAATCCTAGTGGAAAATGAACTATCCCATACTAAGGAGCCCCCTAGCTCTCAAACTGTGGTCTCTAACACAATTTTCCACTCAAATGAACCAACACTTCTGGAAGAAGTGACTGATTCCTGATCTGTGGTACAAAATGTACCAGACCAGATAATCCTGGAAATTTTTGCTGTATCATAAAGAAAAGGCTACTAGACTACCAGAATCATGTCTAAAAGAACTAAGGTGCTGCCAATTTGACTAGATTCCTACTGGCCAAAGATAAAACAATTGAGCATCAGCAAGGATAATAACCACAACTGATCAAAATGCTTCAGAAGGTGTAAACCTCAACACTTTACAATGACACTAAAAAACAAAACAAAATTCACCAGTTACCCTTAGGGGATACTAAGGAATGAAATTCATTCTTTTGAAAAATGGTAAATAAAGCAAAAGAATTAAGCATTTATTTGGCCTTACCTATTCACATTAAACTTTAGAATTACTGAATAGTTTAAGAGAAGTTTATCTTTAAAGAAATAGCCCAAGTAATAAAAGAAGAAGGAAAGATGTAATAAAAATCATCATTTTGCAATCCTAATGGAATAAGGGATTTAGGCGATAATGACTCAAGGTTGCTAATATCAGAGAGATATAATCGCGCACCTGGCATCCTATTGGAAGTACAGTACACCATCTATAACATATGCAACTGTACTAAAAGCAAAACAAAAAATTTAACCTGAATCTGCCTCTAAACCAAATTTATAGAAAATACAGGGAGGGAAGAGGGACATGTTAAATAACACTCCAATGATGCAGTTGACAAAATCCAGACTTCAGACTTGGTAATTCTTTTTATTTTTTTTTTTTTGAGACAGAGCCTCAAGCTGTCCCCCTGGGTAGAGTGCTGTGGCATTACAGCTCACAGTAACCTTCAACTCCTGGGCTCAAGCGAGTCTCCTGCCTCCGCCTCCCAAGTAGCTGGGACCACAGGCACCTGCCACAATGCCCGGCTATTTTCTGGTTGCAGCCGTCATTGTTGTTTGGTGGGCCCAGGCTGGATTCGAACCCGCCACCTTAGGTGTATGTGGCTGGTGCCTTAGCCACTTGAGCCACAGGTGCCGAGCCCAGACTTGGTAATTCTAAAGACAAAGACTCATTTCATCTCTAAAGAGAAAAAAAGAAGGCAAGGAAAAAGAGGGCAAACCCAAACCAACAGATTAGAAGAGACTCAAAAGACAGCCCATCGTTTGAGATATAATAAAATCCCAATGCAAACAAACCATTAAAAATATATGTATGTTCAAAAACTGGATTGTGGCAATATTTGTACAACTGTATAAACTTACTAAATATCAAACTGTGCAGGTACAACAGGTGAAGTTTATAGTTGATCAATTATGCCTCAAGAAAACTGAAAAAAATTCAGACTATCAGGAAAATACTGAACTATCAGAAAAATATATAACAACACTAAGGAATCACTGTTGATTTTTAAGGCACAATTATCATACTGTGGTTTTTGAAAAAATAATTCTCATCTTTTTAAGATAAATACTGAAATACTTACAAATGACGACAATTCAAAGCATTTTGCTTCAAAATACTACGGTGTAGGGGAGATTAGAGGCAGCAGGTACTGAACACAGAGGGATCATTAAGCTAATCTACATTTGTGCTGTTAGAAATTCTCTAGTAAAGAGTGGGGCATAAAAAGATGACTTGAAAAAACAAAAAGAAAAGAGAAATAGTAGCAAAGAGAAAGTCTTTCAATGAATACTTTGCTCTTCCTTAATTATAGTAGAACCTCTGTAAATTGGCCAGCCAATGGACTGTAACAAATTAATCAACATATAGAGATGGTCAACAAAAGGAACTCAGTTACTGACACATAACATGTGATGTACATATCTGTGAAAATTAGGTCAACTTAACGAGGTGGTCATTACAGGGAGGGATCTGTAATGGGATCCCTCCCATTACACAGGGATCTCTGAGTTCTTAACTTTTCACCTTTGATACTAATGCAAATGTTACGTGAGAATAGCTAACATATAAACAATAACACCATAACTCATGTCCCACTGGTTTAAAACTATATGGAGTTGGAACTGCTAGCTCCCATTTCAGGGATGTTGCAATGAAAATGGAAACCAACCACCAATATCTGATCATGGCACCACAAATGGGAGATGAACTGCTACGTGGTGAAGTGGGCACATTTCAGTCCTGGTCTGTGCATGCGTGATACTACACACCAGCTGTTCCTTAGCATCACATCATCACTCCAGTCAAGCTGTTGAAGTTATAGCCCCAGACTTGTTAAAGTGGCTGCTTTCTCAGGAAAATTATTTATTTTTAATTATTTATTTTTTGAGACAGTCTCACTCTGTTGCCCTGTGTAGAGCACCATGGTATCATAGCTCACAGTAACCTCAAATTCTTAGACTCAAGAGATCCTCCTGCCTCAGCCTCCCAAGTAGCTAGGTCTACAGGCACCCACTACAATGTGCAGCTATTTGTAGAAATGGCGTCTCACTCTTGCTCAGGCTGGTCTTCAGCTCCTGAGCTCAAGCAATCTACCCTCCTCAACCTCCCACAATGCTAGGATCATAGTGGTGAGCCATTGGGCCTGGCCAAGGAAATACTTTAAATTGTTGCATGAAAATCAGCCCAGACACATTTATGAATATGTGATGTTAGGGCAGGAAGATTCTGAGTAGAAGTGAGCTTTCCCTGTAAAATTTGATATAGTAGCTCTACAAAGTCTCTAAGGCACTACAGTTTTGCAGTTGATTATTGGTTTACATAGTGGGTTTCATTCCAACTCTCCTTTTTTCTTGAACCCTGGGTTATTTGTTCCAGATTCATCTGTTCCAGAAAAGAGTTTGAGAGATGCCTTTCAATCCAGAATAGTATGGACAGATGGGTTCTGTTCAATAAGATATGGTAAATTCTTAGCCTTTCTAATAATTACAGGCTCCTCTTCAGGAAAACAGGAATAAAAATATCTTCCTTACAGGGTTGACACGGGGATTAAATGAGGTAAGACAGGTAAAGCTTTAACCTCCATGCCTGGCACCTAAGACTTTCAAACCAAAACCAGTTGCTAGGATTGTTCGTAACACCAAGGCTTGCAGGAGATTGAATCAGAGCTGGACCTTGCAGCCTGACTTACTGGCAAAAAAAATAAAAAACAGAGCACTTGGGCTGCTGGATGACCTGGCAGGGCATATATCTGACGAGCAGAATTTTCCAGTGATGATTCCGAAATGGCGAAGAAGTTTTAAAGAGCTTCAAAGGGCTGTGGCAGTCTCTCAGAGCCCACACAGGCTGGTGGGCCCTGTCACCTCCAGAGCAGACCCGGCGTCACGGAAAGAGCATGGAGGGAGCAGTCAGGCAGCCCTGGTGTCTGTGTCCAGGACCCCACTAACTGTCGCACTCTGGGCCAGCTGCTTCACCTCCATTTCCTGTCTTGCAAATGAAGACCCTAAGACCTCCCTCATGGAGAGGACTAAGAGAGCCCCCAGAAGCAGAGTGGTGGGTGCTGACCGACGGACACCCGGCAAGCCTGATGCTCACTGCGTCTGGAAACAAGGGCTTCTTATCCCTTTTTTAGCAGTGAAGAAAGGCAGGCTAGCTTGGGGCAGGCATTTGCCTAAGGTTACATAACTCGGGGAGCAGACAAGCCAGGCTTTGACATTGAGTCTGTGTCAGATTCCAAGCCCTGTTAACCACTCCTTCCCCTGCCTCCCACTCAGCTCCGGCCTGGGACCTAGGAAGGCTCAGAGCCTGCACTCACGACAGGACATGATTCTCCAGGTACTAATCCCCACATTTCATCAATCCCTATCACAGTTGCAAGGAAAAAGGGGTAGCTAAGGCCAGGCCAAGCTCCTTCCCCAGCGTGACTTCTAATTTTCCATGAAGGACTTAGTTGGATGGTATCCAACAGGACCAAGTAAAAACATTAGGCTCCCAGAAGATCAAAGGGATATTTACTTGGTATCTAGGGGTCAACTCCCGGAAGAAAAAATATGGCAATACACCTAAAGTCTATTTCTTCAGAAAAATCTACAATCGCAAGTGATTCTCTTAGCAAAGTCTCCGGAACTGAATGTGAACCAACTATGTGGGGGCTAAGGGCTTCCTTTCTTAAGTAAGTGCTGTTTCAGTGCTTATATTCTTTAAAGCTGAAGTTCTAGTCTCAAGACCCCAGGATTAACCAAAGTCCAAAAGTCCTCATAGCTGTTGTTAGGCTTTGTAGCTGTTGTCAGACTGTTCAAACACAAACAGAGCCAAACATCCTCCCAGCCAGCGCTGACCTGCTCCGGGAATCATGTGCTGTGGTTTCCATCACACTCAGCCATAAAGTCCTGTTTCAGCTTGTCATCCCTCGAGCCATGTGACTTCTGGCACCTACCTGGGTCACATTTGCCACTTCCTTGGGACGCAGTTTTTGCAAAAAAGTCACTAGCTGAGATGAGTCAGATGTTCCTCAAATCTGACACAACTTGGGAGCAAAGAGAAAGGGGGAAAGCAAACAACACACACCTAGGCTGAGCCCTAGAGCTGCAGTTCCACGGGGAGCGACAGCAGCCGGGCCAAAAGTCACACAGCCCCACAGGCGTTCCAGGTGTCCACAGCACCCATAGAAAGAAGTTTCCTTGACCACCCCTGACCCCAGGAATGCTGTTGGGCCAGTAAGCTGCTTCCCAGAAAGAGTCTGAGGAGATTATTTTCTCTCTGAGCAGGTGTGGTTCCTTATACCACAGGGAGACACAGTGCAGGCCACAGCCAAGGCCAGGGAACTGAGGCTGGACGGGCTTCTCAGGTGACCCCAGTGTCCACAAAACAAGCCCTCCTGTGGGATCGGGACCTTGTGCCTGCCTCTCTAAATACCCACATCTCCTCAACCCCCTCAAGCCCTCCCAAATGTGCTACTTGTTCCCTGCACAGTTACTTCTCTTGAGCGACTGGGGACAAACTTAGTCTCTGTGTCCCTGCTACTGTCTGGAGTGGCAAAGCCCCGGGGCCTTGCAGAGGGCTGGCCGGGCAGCTCCTACCGTCCTGCTGCACTGAGGATCCTGGGTGCTCTGCTCTACTTCCTCCCCCAGGCCACTTTGGTCCAGACTTTTTTTTTTTTTTTGAGACATAGTTTCACTCTGTGGCCCCAGGCTAGAGTGCCGTGGAGTTACAGCTCACAACAACCTCAAACTCCTGGGCTCAAGTGATCCTCTTGCCTCAGCCTCCCAAGTAGCTGGGAATACTGGCGCCCACCACAATGCCTGGCTAATGATTCCACTTTTTAGTAGAGACGGGGGTCTCGCTCTTGCTCAGGCTGGTCTCCAACTCCTGAGCTCAAGTAATCCACCTGCCTCAGCATCCCACGCAGAGTGCTGGGAATACACCTTGCCTGGCTTTGTATCTTAGTTTTTAACAAAAGCATTTAAAAAATTAAAAATAAAAAATAAAAGCTATGAAAATAGAAAAAAGCTCATAAAATATGAAGGGCAAACAGTTTTGTAAAGCTGTACAATATGTTTGTGTTTCAAGCTAATTTATTACAAAAGAATCAAAAAAATTTTAAATTAAAAAGTCTATAAAGTGAAGAAGTTATAGCAAGCTAAGGCTAATTTATTATTGAAGATTTTCGTTTTTTATAAAGTTAGTGTGGTCACATATGCCATGTTTATAAAGTCTAAGGAGCATCCAGTAATGTCCCAGGCCTTCCCACTCACCCACTGACTCACCCAAGCAACGCAGCCCCACAAGCTCCACTCGGGATAAGTGTCCTATACAGGTGTGCCATGTTTAGACCTTTATACTTATTATTACTGTACCTTTCTATGTTTAGATGCACAGACTCTTACCACTGTGTCACATTTGCCCCCAGCAGTCAGCACTACACCATGCTGTGCAGGTGTGTGGCCTGGGAGCCACAGGCCACACCATGCAGCCTTGGTGTGCAGCAGGCTGTGCCATCGAGGTCTGTGTCAGCAGACTCTCGGATGTTCACACAAGGACCAAATCACCTACCAACGATTTCATAGACTATGCCCCATTGTTAAGCGATGTGTGACCAGTATGAAACAAATTTAGCCATGAGTTGATAATTATTCAACCTGAGTAATGAGTAGTACACATGGAAGTTCATCATACTTTTAAATTGTTCTACATTTTTGGGTTCTAAATTTTTCATAATAAAAAAGAGTGAGGCAGAGAGAGAAGAGGGCAAGGAAGGATCTAGGGGGAGGAAGAAAAAAAAGGAAGGGAGGCAGGGAAGGAAGAGAAAGCAGGAAGGAAGAGAGGAAGAGGGATGGGGGAAGGGAAGTAGAGAGAGAGGAAGACAAGGGGGTGGGAGGAAGGACAGAACCAGCAGTGGGATACCTGTCGATCACACTGAGATCTCTGGACACCAACTCTGCCCAATCACACACGTTCCTAATGATGACTGCGTCATCAGAAAAGTCAGGTCCAATATGGACATGGTTCCATTTGCAACAGAGACTGAGTTATGCCCTACTTTGGGGGACATTTTACAACCAAAATTCCAAAAACTCCAGGTAACCACAGGGGCAGTGACTTCAAGTGATCCATGGAACAGAGCTCAACCCGAGGACACCACCCAAATGAAGTGCCACATGTTATCATCATAGGGTATCTGGCCCTGCCCTACCCTGAAGCTATCCCAGGCCTGCCCAGGAGTGGGGCATGTCACCCAGCCAGGCCACCGTGCTCCTGACAGCAAGCTCATCTCAGTTCCAACAGCTGGGCCAGCCTACGTTCCCTCACAGATCTTGCATGATGAGCTGCTTCTCTCCTGCAGCTACTAAAAAAGAGGAAAAGGAAAGAAAGGCCTCATTTCCAGTGGGAAATAGACGCTTCTCAGCCTGGGCCTGGAGACAGTTAGCTCAGGCACAGGATCCCCTGGATCATGTCAGCTGGGCCTCCAGGCCTGCCTCATGGCTCAACTGTTTTCATGCCAACCCACGGTGTTATTCAGGGGCCTGACCTTCATGCTGCCAAGACAGAAGGGGAGGCCAAACCAGGCCCGGATTTGTAAGCTTCTAGGGAGGGGAAGGCCAGGCTGTCCCCACCCACAGCAGGTCAACAGGGAAAAGCCTCTGATGAATGATGGAAATTTTAGAATTCCAAGGCCAGTATCAGCCCAGTATTTATTTGCTCCAAGTTGCCTATTTTTAAAGAATACTTCACGACTGCTTTCTGCTGTCACTACACACCTGAAGCGTCTGCAGAAGGCTGCAGACCTCATGAGGAAGGATGACCCATCCGTCCTACCACGTAGGCTATCCCTAGACCCCACAGAGGGCCTGCTAGGCGGCAGGCGCTCAACAAACTGCTGAATGAAGGAGTAGCAGAAAACATGACGTTTCCACAGACTGCGAAAGTTCTCCAACTTCAGTTTTCAGAAAAATCACCCAGAATAGTTAAAATACAGATTTTTTCCTTCTTGATACCCCCTATCCAGATTCTCATAGGTCTGGAAGACCCCAGAATTTGCATTTTTGCAAATCTTCCCAAGTTATCCTGTTGTGTTAGTAGCTCACACTTAAAGAAACACCATTTCTCATTTCTGAAGTTCCTTTAACAGGTTCCCTCAGGGTCTTGGGTAACTAAACTTCTCTGCCCCCCCACCCCCACCAGAAACTTCCAACTAGTTTGTGGCCCACAGCAAATGGTTTGCTCTACTCTCTTGAGACAGAGTGTCACTTTGTTGCCTGAGTGGAGTGCTATGGCATCATAGCTCACAACAACCTCAAACTCCTAGTGTCAAGCTCCCAAGGACCTGGGACTACAGGCACCTGCCACTACACCAGGTAGTTTTTCTATTTTTAAGTCTTGCTCTTGTTAAGGCTGGTCTCAAACTCCTGAGCTCAAGCAATCCACCCACCTCTGCCTCACAGAATGCTAGGATTACAGCCGTGATGCTCCCCTCTTTAATTCAGAGGGAGGCCAAGGAATACACATTGGCAGAAGTGGCTGGTATCCTCTCATGGAAGGTATTACAAATGCAAAATGCTATTAAAATCACAAAACCTTTTAAATGAAAAATCTTCCCTAATAATCCATCCACCTTTCTTAATTATAGTTTTTCTTCCACAAGTCTTAAAACTGCCCTGGGGAAAAAAATACGTTTATTCAGAAAAACACCCAATTCTAACATTGCTTTGCTGTGGTGGATGCCCAGACTTGCTGCTCTTACACATTTCACACGAGAGGCTTTATTCTCTGGAACTGGCACCAGACAGCAGCAGCCTCCACATCAGGGGTAAGCCTGAAGCTCTCTTCCTGGACAGGACATTTGAGGCAAGGGCAGTTCAATTTTGGAACAGCCCCTTTGGGGTGCAAAGCTGATTCAAACTTCTTGCTGTCAATTAAGAAATTCTAATCCCAGAGGGAGCATTATTGTCTGTAACAAAGACCAGATTTTCATTCCTGCAATTCATATCAGTTTCCCCAGCACTTAAATGGGGTGAGGGGGTTGCAGAATGGCTGGGTTTTGAGCCAACTCTCTGAGCAATGCAAGGTAACTCAAACTCCAAAAGCATTACATAACAGCATGCCCAAGCCTGGAAACATTTTGAAGCCTTTTTTTAGTTACCCAGAAATGACAAAGGAAATTATTTACTCCAGAAAGGTCTGCAGACTGGTGCGGTGGAAGGATCCAGAAGGCATTTTTCTTGTGTCTTCCTCCCTCTTCCTAACTCTTGCCAGTAACCAAGTGACAACAGAATTATTGCTAGTCATCTATTTTTTTTAATCATGTGATTTTCTTACAAAAGACAAGGACAATTGCTCAGATTGTTGTTTCCAAAAAAAGGCACATGATGGTTACATGAGATTCCATACAGCTGTTAAATGCTTCTAGCCAACCCTATCCAGGGTTTTAAAAATTATATCCATGCTTTTAATGGAATACCAATTACTATAGAAAGTAAAAAATAAAAGGGAACTAGAAAGTTAAATATCTAAAATATAGCTAATAGGGCTAGAAGAAACTTCTAAAGAATGAAATTTTCTAACCAGGGTTTTTATTACAATGTCACAAATTTTTCCTAAACAGAACTGCTTGACGTAAGGATGTGCCCTTTTTTTAACTAAGCCACTGTTTGGTTAGGAGAAAACTTTTATCTTGCAAAGAGTCGATTATCTTCTTTACAAAAAATAATGTTTCATTTTAAAATGTTTCAAAAAAAATTTCAGTATTTCATACATTTCAAAATAATATTTTAAAAAATCAGAACATGAACTCTACATATTTTATCCAGTCCCATTTGGCTAGGGAGAAGTGGACACGGCAGGGACATAGTACTAATGCACAATCCACAGATGAGAGTTCTCGTGTCCTCGTCAGGTAAGGAGGTGCAGAAACAAATCAGCTATTTAATGAAGAGTGGCCACCTGCTTTTTTTTTTTTTTTTAACTCAGAGGCTATAGCTGTCCCAGGATTAGCACCACACAGCTGTTTCTATAGCACAAAAAAGCTGTTTCTATAGACATGTAACTCTTTCAGAGGGAAGGTAGACAAACTGGCACTTCAGTTTTATTAATGGCAGCTTTGGAGGTGGGAGCCCAGAGCCCAAAGGATGGCTCTGTTCCTTGAGTGCAGAGAAAAGACGTATGGAAAGGGAGGCCTTGGCAGCTGTGAAGACACACGCTGGAAGGAAGGCCAGTGATCTTTTTGAGACATTTTATCATTGTTCATACCCTTCTCTCCTCTTTGTACTTGCCTTGGTTAAAGAAAGCAAATAGCAGCTCCAGACTTGTTAAAATACTTGGGGCTTCTTGGTCTGCTTTTAATTTGTTGGAATGTTGGCAGCCGCAGACCAGCTCACCAAAGAGGAATGCCTTTACTATGTCCAGTGGTCAAGTGCACTGGCCAGTTCCCTTAGACTCACCAGGAGCTTGGTGATGACCCAGGGTCAGGCAGGCCCAGCTCTGTGGGATGGCTGTAGGGCCACCTTGGGATTATTGAGGATTACTGTTTTTTAGCCACAGCTAAGCATGGCCACATATCGATTATTTGGTAAAGGAGGCCTGAACCCATCGGCTCACCTGCGTAACAAGTCTGATGCACACACAAGGGCTTGCAGTGGGCTTCAAGGGCAGGGCTTGATTGACAAGGAGCAGAGGTGAAAGGCATTCCAGATAAACAGACCCTCTAACAGCCAAAAAGGCTGGAAACATCAAAGCAAATGAAGTGGGACTGGTGCACAGACTGAAGGAGATGAAAACGCAAAGGAAGGGTGGGAAGGACCTTGCGTGCTGCCCTATTCAGGCAGCTACAACAAAACACCATAAACCGGTGGCTTGTTCTCAAGAGTTCTGGAAGTTGGGAAGTTCAAGATGATGGCCAGTTTCCGGGTAGACAGTAGGCCGTAGTAGCTGGTGCTTTCTCAGTGTTCTCACCTAGGGCCAGGTAGCTCTTTTTGGTCTCTTTTTTGAGGGCACAAATGCCATTCATGAGGGCTCAACCCTCATGACCTCACCACCTCCCAAAGGCCCCACTTCCTAATACCTTCAGCATCTGATTTCAACTTTTGTGAATCTGAGGGGGAACCAAAGTCCACCATAGTATGCCATAGATTAAAGACTGATCTTCCAGCCCATGACAGACTCCTCCAAAGGGCTGCCTGTGTCCTCCTGCCCACTGGAGGCCCTTGGTATGTCCACTGTGAGGTGAGAGCTCTAGGAATTAATTAAGCAGCAGCCCTACCCATGTAATTAGCCACCCAAACCTGAACACATTGAGTGTGACAAGAGGAACCTCCAATCATCATGCAGGGACAAGGAAGTCAGAATGTTTGGTCACCCCTATTTTGTGAGCCCTTTTTATGTGCTGGCACTTGGATGGGGTCACTTAACTTCGGTAGCTGAGTATAATTACTCCCATTTGACAAACTTTGAGTCTCCAAAGCAGAGCTGGCAGGCGTTCACATTCCTTCTCATTCCACCCTAATGTTAAAGGCCGTGTTGAGGTGCACATTACCTGGCCACCCTACTGTGTACTGTTCCCAGTCACTGACGTCCACCTGCTGGTACCTGCTGGTTTCTCCCCCAAATCAAAGGCTTTGGCATCTGCACGTGACTCCCTCTCCACCCAAGCCCCACTGTCCCCTTGCTTAGCTCTGAAGTGTAATGCATGTCCCATTCATCTTGAGAACTAATCAGTCCCTCCCAGGGATGGAGCACCTGCAACCTCAAGGCCACATGTGGCCCTCCAGATCCCCAAATGCAGTCCTGCAACCAACTCCAAACATCCCTTTCAGTCACCTGCCACCATGGCCACACCCCTAGACCTTCCCTCAGCCATGTGTTCTCATTCCCTTATTCCTAGTCTGTTCCTTGAGGTCATCAAAATTACTAATTCTTTAATCCCTTCATTCAAGTCTGTATCGTGGTAGTAAATGTTTTCAACATTTGCTCTGTGGGGAAACGTTAACAATGTAAGCCTGTAGATATGTAAATAAATTTATTAGAAATTTGCTGATATAGGCTTGGTGCCTGTAGCTCAGTGGCTAGGATGCCAGCCACATCCACATAGGCTGGCGGGTTCTAATCCAGCCCAGGCCGGCCAGGCAACAATGACAACTACAAGAAAAAAAAAAAATCACCAGTTGTTGTAGCAGGCGCCTGTAGTCCCAGCCACTTGGGAGGCTGAAGCAAGAGAATCACTTCAGCCCAAGGGTTTGAGATTGCTGTGAGCTGTGACGCCATCATAGCACTCTACTAAGGGACATAGTGAGAATGTCCCCCCCCCAAAGAAATTTGCTGATATAAAAGATGAGTAGCAAATAATTTATAAATAATAAAATATGCAAATATTCACTCTTTCCAGTGAATTCTATTTTCACAGAACGCTTTCACTGATTTTTGCTGGGTTTTTTTTTTTTTTGAAGATAGTCTCAAATTGTCGCCCTGGGCAGAGGGTAGAGTACTGTAGTGTTACAGCTCACAGCAACCTCAAACTCTTGGGCTAAAGTGATTCTCTTACCTCAGCCTCCCAAGTAGCCGGGACTACAGGTGCCCGCCACAACGCCCCACTATTTTTTTGTTGTTGTTGCAGTTGTCATTGTTGTTTTTTAGCTGGCCTGGACCAGGTTTGAACCGCCAACCCTGGTGCATGTGGCCAGGGCCCTACTTACTGAGCTATGGGCACCACTCAATTTTTGCTCAATTCTTATTAACTGTGGCCAATATAGGGTGGCAATTCAACTGGGATTTGACAAATGGACTTGCAGCCTAGTCTAATAACTTTTTTCTCAATAAACCCGCAACTGATGTGATTTAACTGTTAAACTATTTCCTAGCTTCACTCAAATTATATTTGTGAAGCTGATTGTGCTCAGCGTCAGCACGGCTATAGCACACCATTACACAGTGTCCCCACAGAGACAACCGACATAAACAGCCTCAGTGGCAGACAAGAGTGAAATGTAGTAATTAGAAAGTGATGATTTTTATGTTTTTCTATCTTGTCTTTAAATATAATTTAATAGTAGCTTATCTAATTGTTAGTAACAGAGATATTTCAGCTCACAGAATTCCTGCTCTTTGACCATTTATTCTTGTGAACTGGGCAACTGGCCTTTCTTTCCCTCTCCTCTCTTCCTTCCTCATCTTCCAGATGGATGAGTGAGAACGGGGGCGTGGAGGTGGAGTCCCAGAGTCTACTCAAGACTGGGTGAGGCCAAGATTCAGTAAGCTAAAATGCCTAGTATTTCCTTATTACAGGTCCACCATAGGGAACTTCTTGGGAAACAAGTAGTTTGCATTGGACATGTAACAGGTTTGCAATTTACTTTTGATAATAATTCAGAGTTGCTGAGAAAAAAAAGGCTACTCACTCTCTTGGAGATGGCTCTACATGCTCTCCTGCTTAAGAACCAGTAAATGGGAATGCGGAAAAACATTTGGAATGAATCAAGCAGCTCTCCTGCTCATCCTGCAGGGAGCTCTGACTGTCTGAAAGCCCCAGTAAGGAAACAAATTTCCAAGGCCTACTGTCACCTAAGCTAACACCAACTCCCCCATGAAGGTTTCTCCCAGACGCAGACGGCCACTTGCAGACGTGACCTCATCCCTTTCACCTCACATCAAACCTGTGTGGCAGGTACAGAAGTTACCCTCAGTTGCCCTGTCTTTGAGGACTCGCTGCCCAAGCAACAGAGCAGTTCACCCCTCTGCAAACACTCAAGTGTCACCAGCATCAGCACAGAATGAGTGGTGGGCATCTCTGGCTTATTCTGGAACCAAGAATTAAAATGCAAACAGACCTCCCCTCTATTCCATTTCATCAGGAAGTAAAGCCTGGTTTAAAAGGGCCCTCTGCGTGCCTCCCTTTAAATAGCTGTCTCATCTAAGGTCAACTTGGGCAGCACTTTCACTAACAACTCAGGTAATGTTTGCAGTTAACTCCAGTAACTACAAGAATCCAGCCTGGTCCCTATGTTACCATCTGCAATGTTCAAATTATGTAGAAATTCTGTAAGCTGCATGTCTGGGGCTGGAGCTCGTGGATGTAATGTGCAGGGAATGATCAACAAGTCATCACCCAGTTGCCCTCCTCCTGAAGGATGACACCTCTTACTTTCCACCAGTGCCTTCCAAGCAAAGAAGACTTTCACTTTGGATAGATGTGAACATGACAAAACTCCCTTTAGTCTTGGAGTTCATGGAAAATACTTGCGGATGGGAAGTGTCCTCAGTGAAGCTAAGAAAAGTTGGCCTCAGTCTTTTCCCCGTCCTCTTATAACTAGTGGATGCCTCTGTATAGAGCTTCCTCCTCTCACAGCCAAATTGCCACAGTGCACAAAAGCCCCCTTCTCCCAGTTAGCTTCAAAAATTAGAGCTCTCTTTAACTTCTAAACGCTCAGTAACAGCCTGCAGCTTTTTCCAAGGCCCACAGCTCCGCTTCACATCTTGCTTCCTGCTGTGTCACCCCCACCTCCCAGGACCACCTGCCCGTCTCCCGCCTCAATCCTGGCACACAACTACCTCCCTTTCCACTCTCCCAAAACTACATGTTTTCCCAGTTACTTAAACCCCAAACACCTCATAGTCCATGAAGTTATCAACAGAGCAATTTTTACACCCAAATAATAAATTACAATAAATAAACCTACCATGAGTACACCTTCATTTTAGAGGCCACGCAAGCTCACTGAGCACTAGCACATACTTTGGTGCCAGGACCACTGTGCGTGTGATGCTATCAACTTCCACAACTGCCACTTAGCACGGGACATCTCCTGAACAGCCCTCCACCTTCCTAATCTAACCACACCAACAGTGTAAGTTTAACTAGTACCATCATTGTTACAGGTCACCCCAAACATGGTGAAACAATAGCCAAGGCCAAGTCCTCTGATGTGTCTGGCTCACAGGTCAAGAAACAATCCTAGGTACACATCTGGATTCTTCTGTCACCTCTGGTCACAGCAGGGGCCCAGATACTGTCCAGCGAAGTCAGTCTCTCCCCGTAAGGGATAAATCCATGAGTTCTTCCCAAGTCATGTAAAACTTGGACACTGATCTCAAGCGATGACATTAGAGGCACGAGTTTGAGTGTATGCACAGAAGGCTGTGAAACGCCAGCTGGCGGGATGACTGGAGCATCTTTCTGCATTTGGACTACATCAGCAGTTTTCAAATGGATGGACGCACGAGCTAGGGCCTGGGAGTAGATGCTTTTATCGGATCTACACGCTGGCCTTCTGACTACCACACATTTTTTTAAAAGGCTTCCACCACTGAAAAGGGGGGAGAAATAAAACTACAACTGGGAAAGCTCAAGGGACCCTTCTGGTGTGTAAACCAATAACCATTAGAATAACCTACTTCTTTGATACTCCAATTCATTCATTTACCTGCCTGGTCAGAAGCAAGAAGAGACTGGACTTCATACTGCTTTAAAAATGCATTTTAACCATGTCAATCTAATCTTAGCTCATTCCTCAGGCATCTTCTGAAAAAAAAAAATGCAAACATAAATTTCTGATCTGCAACAACTTAAAGGAGGGCTGGAACTCCTCCCTCAGCAAAGTGGGCAGGAGGGGCTGGAGCCCATTCGGTCCCAGAAAGCCACACCATCCAGTGTCTGCTCTGTGACCTGGCAGTCAGACCCTAACTTGTCCTCAGGTGTTTTTACCTTCAGCACAGTCTGTTCTAACGTGAGATTTAAAATGCCTAGTGATTTATTGGCCCAGATGTACTTTTAGACTTTCCAAAGATGAAGTAACTCTGGAGTTGTGACCAGGGATTGTGCTTGTTCTTTATCTCAAGGGGCTATGGTTTGGTCCCAGACTGACTGTTCCCCTTTCCTCCAAAGGAAATACCAGCCCTGAATAAACCATGACATTATGGCTGCTAACATTTACACTCAAGTACTTGATAGCTGTACATTAAAAAACATTCCTAATAAAGAACTTATTCTATACAATTAGAAAACACAGACTCCAGACCATTTAAACATAATTTATGTACATTTATGGCTTTATACAATTATAGCAAAGATTGTTCTTGTGTGTGTAAGTACATCAGCATCATCAGGCACTTCTCAGAGTCTCAGAACAGGAACACGGGTCCTGCGCTGCTACTAAACTCAGGTAGTGAGAGGTGGGAGGGTACGACTACATCCTGATGGGATTTTCGTGGCCATTCCGCCAGGCTGTGCCCTGCCTCAAGGAGGGGCCCATTGAAATGTCAGGCTGTTTGGTTTGTAGAAACCATACTGCATTTTTTACTAGAAGATTACTCCCAAACTAAAACCACTCATTTAAACTTCCAATTTAAAATCAGGTATAAAGAAAGAACTCTTAAGAGGCAGATGTAAGAATATTAAGTTTGGGGCCGAGTGGGGGTTACTGTCAGTATATATCCAGCAGTTAAACAAGTCTAAACTGTGTGTCTTTGGAGAACTGTTTCCATTCTAAGTGTCTTTATCATCTTGGGATATTCCATTAATTTACTGCTTACACCAGGATACAACATGTGCGCATTAATTTAGACTTTGTCAGTTTGTCAAGCAGAACTTTCCAAGTAATGTATCTATTACCTAAATAGATTCCATACATCTATATTACGGAAACAATACATCTTTATATTTAAAATATCTGAATAGCTCTATAATACAATATGCTTTTAATAACAGTACAAACCAAAGGGAATAAATCAAACAAGGCTGCATAGGTGATAATCATTTGCACATTTCACAAAGCAATCATGTACAGTAACTGATATACTCATTACTCCAGAAAGTCAGTATTCTTATAGAAAAGAGCTACCAGAGGCCAAATAATGTTTGCTTTCCAGACAGACAAGATGCCTTTCTTTGGACTTCAGTGTACCAGGAGAGGCAGGATTCATGTTAAGATTTCAAAGCAAAGAAAAATTGAGGGGGAGGGGGTTACAGAGACTCAGGAGGAAAATGCACCACTCTATGAAGGGTTGAGATTTTAATAGTTATTTCAGCTGCAGCTGCTTCTCTAATGAACAAATGTGGGGCTCTGAGGCTCTTGTGTAACAGTGCAATAACCATACAAAAGAAAAGTCCACAGTAACGAGAACTGAGAACGTGAGTACTCTGGCACAAAAAATTCCATTCCACACAGGAGGTGCTGCTTCAAGGGGCTAAAGTTTCAAAACCCAACCATATCTTGGTGTGCCCTACAATGAAGATGGTGGGCACCGGCTGTACAACAAAATTTATTTTATTTATTTTTGAGATAGAGTCTCACTATGTTGTCCTCAGTAGAGTGCTGTGGCATCACAGCAACCTCAAACTCTTGGGCTTAAGTGATTCTCTTGCCTCAGCCTACCAAGTAGCTGGGACTACAGGCACCCGACACGACCCGGCTATTTGGAGGGGGTGGGGGGAGGTTGTTGTTGTAGTAGTTTAGTTGGCTGGGGCCAGGTTCGAACCAACCACCCTCGGTATATGTGTCTGGCGCCATAACCACTGTGCTAGGGGCACTGAGCCTGCACAACAAATTTATTTTTAAAGAGTCACACTTGGAAGCTTATAATAGTACTGGCCTCCTACAGGAAGTCTGTCAGGAACACTCATCTTCTTGTCATACACGTAGGGAAAACCAAGCCAATGGAAATGCAATTGGCACACAAGACAAAACCAGTATGATCTGGGCTGTGTACACAGAAATCAGACCCTTCTCAAGAAGGCAAGAGGAACACCGGTGTGTATCTCTTCCCTTTATTCTGATGACTTTGGGCTTTCCACATGACTTAAAAATACTGACAGATTGAGTAGGACCCAAAGCCAATTAACTTGGTCTGTCAGTTACAGGTAATTAGAAATTATTAAAATATGATTAGAATTTTATTTTAGGTTTCTACAAGGCCGAAGAAATTTTCAAATTCTTAACTTAAGCCAAGGCTTTTAAAATCAATTCAAATGCACAACTTACAGCTGGCTTGCTGGTTTTCAATTAATTGCCCCAATTTTTAAACAAGCTTTATTCCATTTTGGGGTCATCTGTACTTATAAACACAAAGCATTCTACGCATCACTCAAGTCCCATTTTTTAAATTCCCTCCTTCAACTTAAAACTTCCACAGTGTCCTGAGTAACCTGCAGGCAGAGGGACGAAGAGGGCCAGCAGCACTGCTCAGGGCACAGCCACAAAGCCGGACTTCCCCGATCAAGTCAGAGCACAGGATTGTGAGGGGAAAGTTTTGCAGAAACTAAATTCAAAGAGAGGCTGATGAAGACCCACAGTCTGACAAGCAGCATCATTCTAGAGGCATCACTCCCTTTCTGACTACAAACATTATGAGGCCTCCCAGGAGTAACTAGCAACGCAGCACACAGGCACCCACCAGAAGGCCTGACACTGTGTGATGTGCACGGTTCACCAGAAGCAGATGAAATTTCTTTAAAATACACACATGAGAACATACTAAGTTCTCCTAAATAGGAAACACAAAGTGTCCAAAACTATACATCACTTTTCTGGCCAAATAGGGCCCAAAATGTTGAATATCCAAGTACTCATTACAATGATTTAAGATTAGTCAGAAACATCACCAATTAGCATCCCGAAGTGTACAAACCAGTTACGGTTAAGCATGTATAAAATTAGTACTAATCCAGTTAGAAATACAAAATGAAAATTATGAATGTTGTCCCAAATACCTGTGATTCCACAAATTTACAAGCAGACTATGTAACAAGTAGACTCTAGTTTTTAGGAAAAAACATTACAGTTCAGTATCTATTCCAAAAATGATCTCAAGTCCCAACAATAACATCAAAAATCATTTATCTGGAAATTAGAACCATTTAAATGTTTGTACAAATCTGCAAATAACAAAATAAAAAAAAATATATAGAAAAGACCTGTACAAGGCTGGCATTTAATTTATTTTCTTGTTTCTTCCAAAAGTTTGACAAGTCCGTTAATTCAGCAGATTGGTAACAGGCTACTTGGTTCTCATGTGAATTCTGTGGCAATGTGAACAGGCCCAGAGCTGTTCAGTGGAGGCGCAGAACAGAGATCTCAGTTCTGTGTGATCCATCAGCTCAGCAGAACACAGGTAGTACAAACAAAAGTTTAAGTTATCAAGACATGAGACCATCACAGTATTACAAAAAGGAGTATAAACTGTCTTGGACCAAATGGATATTAAAAAAAAAAAAGAAAACAAAAACACACACACATACAATTCTGTATCTACTGCTTATATATACAAAACTCAAAAGCACACCAGGATCCGAAAGTCTTTTCTGCAATTATATGGTGTAGTGAGTTTGGCACTTCATTGTAATGAAATTTCCAATGGCACAGTCCTTATCTACAGCAGCACATAACCTGCAAACCTCGGGCAAACATCCTGTTCAGGAAAAACGTCTTTGCTGCCAAGTCTGACGAAAGGAAAAAGAGGAAGGTTTTTTGTTGTTGTTATTGTTGTTGTTTTTAAATCAAGAAAACTAAAGGGGTTGGTGAAGGACATCTTAAGGACATCTTTGGACTGCTTCTCTCAGTTCCTGCCGGCAGACAATCTGAAGGACTTTTAAGTGTAGCCTGGGGAGGAAAAAAAAAACACATACAACACATATACACAATGAAAACACAACTAAATTAAAATCAGTTCAACTTACATTCAGTGACAGACATACTAGGGGCAAAAAGTTCGAGCTTTCTCAACGAGCTCTAAAATCGTCTGTGGGGGGAAAATTCCACTTTACAAAAAACCCTTCAGCATTTGATTTGTATCAAATATATTCATTTATTAAAGAGCTACTAAAAAGAGGCAGCCATCTAACTGTCAAAAAGAAATCTTTAAAGCAGTTAAAGGAAGCTTCCTAGGCTTAAGCTCAAAAGAAAAATTGATAAGCTGCAAAAAGCACAGAGAACGAATGATAAAGATGCGTCTCTGCAAGGGGCAGTCAGCTGACATCAAAGTCCTGGCCGGGGGAAGGCACCTGGCAGGTGACAGCACTCCTCTCTTTTAAGCTCTATCTTTCAAAAGGTCTTTTGATATTGGGGTGAACTTACCTGCTCACTAACTCTTAGCCTGACACCCAGCTATGTGTCGTCGTCTTGACGCTGTGTGGGAAGCTTTGGTTGGGCAACACATTGTCAAAGTTAAAATCCAACGTGTCTCCATCCATGAGGTCATTCCGGATGATGGATTCCATGTCACAGTCCAAGCGCTCAATGAACATGCCGTCCAAGTCACTCGGGAGCTTCTCCTGATGGAGAACGCCCATCCTGCCATAGCCATTGCAGCTGCTCACTGAGGAATAGCCCCCCAGGGCATTCATCTGCATGGGGTGGGGCAGAGGCACTTGTAAAGATGTCTTCACTGGGGTCAGACGGTTCATACCCGAGGTGTGAGGCATGGTGTTCACTGCATGGGGCAGAGCACGCCCATTAACTGCAGATGTTTGCTGAGCATGTCCAGGATGGGTGTGGGAGCTGGAAGTCATCATTTTGTTATGAGATGCCTGACTGCCATAGGTTGACATGACCGAATTAGGGCCCATCATCACATTCTGGCCCAGAACCCGGCTGCTGGTTTGGGCTACCCCAGCATCAACTGAAGCCATAATGTCATTGTGGGGAGGAGAGTCAGAAGTAAGCAACTCTTTTAACAGCCCTGGTGCACAGTTATACTGAGTCATACCTCCATAACTGGATTTGTTGTCCTGAAGTGTTTGCATAGGCATCTGGGGCAAAGGGCTCATGCTGGATTGGCCATATGTATATTTCTGGTAGTTTGGGCTGGGTGAATTCAGACTGGTGTTTGGCGGTGCAAATGAGTAGCAAGGTGTCTGCTGCATCATAGTGCCAGGTGAAGACTGGGTTGAAACAGTTAGCGATGTTGGTGATGACAGAAGGTTGAGATTATCCAAAAGGTTTTCCATGTTTTCAGGATTGCTTATCTCAGACAGACTGGGCAGAGTGGAGGCCATCTTTGAGGCAGAGGGTGGGTACACCATCGAATGCACATCCCCATCTCCAAGATCATCCTGTTCAGTCATGATGGGGGAAAGTCTCCCGCTAATAGTACTAGCATTTGAGCTAGTTCGAGGGCGAAATGTACTCCAGTTATCAAAGTCATCATTGCTGTGAGAACCAGGGCTTGCAGGCCACTTGGAAAACTGAGATCCAGGGCTGTCCCCGCCACCCTCCTGGCCAGACTGGAGGGATGCTTTTTTCTTGGCAGCCCGGCTTCGGCTCTTGGCAAATTTGCTGTTGTTGTCCATCGATGCAGCCCTCCTCCTGGGGGATTTCCCACTCTTGCCGCCCTCTGGATTGAGCATCCACCAAGAACTTTTTCCAGTTCCTTCATTCTGCACGCGAATGAACTTGCTGTGTAGGGACAGATTATGACGAATTGAATTCTGTAAAACAAAACATCATGTTAGAAGTACAATACTTCTCCACTTGGAAAACTTACTACTCTACATGTATTACAAGAAAGACACATAAAATTTTAGGCGTTTACAGTGCAGACGGAAATCTGAACAGTCATAATGACTCTGAACCCATTATAAAAGATCTCAAACAGCACAGATAAAATGGTTTCTTAAAAAGAGTATCTGTATCTTAACTTAATGAGGGGACAAAATTAAATAAGCATTACTGCATATAAACATGTTATTTTATATAGCAGTATATTTTACAGGGAAATTGCAAGAATTTGTTTTAAAAATCACTTAGATTTTGCTTAGCTACAACTCCATGCAGATAGTTCTCACCCCAAAGTGCTATCAAAAATCCCTTCCATTCTACTGTCCCCTAAACTACTAACCAATTGCTGCAGATTGAACATGCCATTTGTATAAAGTGAGAAGTTTTCTTTTATGGGGTCCATATGATTATAGAAAAGAAAAAGATGAAGCAGGATATATTTATTCCTAGTCAAAAATTAAAAGCCACCAAATTAGTTAAGACCTAGGTTTCATTTACACCTTTAAAGCCCGTTAAGCATATGTAAGTGAATAGAGAAAACAAATCATTGGTTTTCTATTTGAGAAAGTTGGCGCCCCAAAACTTAAATTCAAGCAGTACCCCCACACCCACACCCCATCCCTGACAGACAGTAGTACGAAGAATATGCACCAAAAAGCTCTGGGTAACACATCAGAGGGTTATGATCTGTCCAAAAAGGCAGCTTGGGAGTGGGAGGGACAGGGAACAGGAGGCAGGTGGGCTCTCAGAGCAGGGCCCTGCTGTGGAGCTCTTTGTCTCAGCATAGAACAGGACACACACTTACTCCACTTTGTTCATTCAGGAGCCTATTCCTCAGGTGCTCAAGTCCAGGAGTGGGATTCTGGGTGTCCTAGACCCCAGGGGCAGTGCTAGGTGCATAGCCCCCACCCCCACTCCCACTTCCCTGGACTCCTCTGCCAGCGGGGTAAAGGCTCCACTGACTGAGCACCCTGCATCCCCCTCTCCTCAACCACAAAAAGGATCTTGCTGGATTTGTGGTCACCCAGGGACACAGCCACAGTGCCTACATCCTCACGCCATTGACATGGGACACAGAAGCCTGAGTGCCAACCTCTGCCTGGAGCAGAGGCTCTGCACAGCAGGATATGGCCTGGCTCTAACACTGTCCAGAGCTCAAGTCTCTCCTCATAAAAAGGAGGGAGAAACCAAAACGGGAGTCTCAGGGACTGAGAAATCCACATTTGAAAATGCCCTTTGGGCTCGGCGCCTATAGCTCAACCGGCTAAGGCGCCAGCCACGTACACCTAAGGTGGCGGGTTCAAATCCCCAGCC
>NW_003852549.1:4267640-4285833 GCF_000181295.1 Otolemur garnettii
TCCAAGGCACACAGTGAGTGTCCCTACTGGATGCTGGGCAGGTATGTGATTGTGTGACCATCTCCTATCCCAAGACTCTCCCTCTTTCCCACCCCATCTGTGATCTATCTTCAGCTCAAGACAAGCTGTAAGGAAGACTCAAGGACTGTGACTCCCAACAAAAATCCCTAAAAGACCTTGAGGCTCACATCCCCCTACCACATTCTCATTCCTTAAGATTCCCCAAACCCCACAGGGAAGGCCCTAACATAGCTCACCAGGCTGGGCCTCATCTACTATGCCCACCAACCCCAATGCTAAGCTCTCCACCCCTCCCTGCAAGCATCAGGCCCGCCCCTGATGACACGGCCCAGCGCTCTGACCCTGCAGCATTCTCCACATGCTGCAAGTCCAGGCATTTGCACAATATTCCATCATGACAGTTGTGTTCCTTGAACACAATGGACACACAGATAAGTGCTGATGAAATAAATCTCTGGAGGAAGCCTGACTCCTGCCCCTGTCACATTTAGTTAATGATAAAAGGGGAAGAAAAAAAGGGGGAGGAAAGACCTGGATGTCTACACTGACTTTGGGGAGAGAGCGGTGCAGTTCCACAACATCCATGATGACTCTGTCAGGTCCCTGACAAATACAGTTGGGGAACATTCCTTACAAGACTGCAGAAGACATAATAATGAAATCTATTTTTTTGTTTGTTTAATTTTTTGAGACAGAGTCTCACTTTGTTATCTTGGATAGAGTGTGATCCCTTTGCCTCAGTGTCCCAAGTACCTGGGACTGCAGGTATCCACCACAATGGCCTACTAATTTTTCTATCTTTAGTAGAGATAGGGTCTCAACCTTGCTCACACTGATGTCAAACTCCTGAGCTCAAGCAAGCAACCCACCTAGGCCTCCCAGAGTGCTACAATTATAGGTATGAGCCACGGCACCAGCAATAAGGAAATGTTTAAACACTTCAAGAAGCATTCGCTAACTTGGGTGCAATATACACTCATTCACTACTAGACTTAAGAAAAGCCACAGTAATCACTTGCTTATCAAAACATCATATTACGTATTTTTCTAAGAGGACATTTCAGGTCACTCTTTTGAGTAACAGAGCTGTCTCCTAATTTTGCCAACAATTAAAAAAAAAAATTTCTGAACAGGAAAAGGTTTTCTGTGCGGGGCTTGTTACATAAATTCCTGTTTTTCAAAGAGCCAGTAGGACATTAAAGCAGCTATGATCTCTCAGGGGTGGGGCTTGAAGAGGTAAATCTTGTAAAACTCTGTGTTACTGTTAATGGCGTTGTGTCTGCACTCCTCTGCTGGACGTGGCAGAGGCTGGATGACCACGCAGCTCACCAGTGCGGCCCTGACACAGAGCCGCACACCACCGGCAGGGCTTGAACTCTCAGGGTGTGAGGACAAGGCTCCTGCACTATCACTTAGCCAATTCCTGCATTTCTGAATGACGCCATCAGAGAAAAAGACCATCTTCTCACCTCTGGCTGTATTTCTCTGCAGTCCAGGCCTTCTGCTGCCTGGACCAAGCTCTGCAAGCAAACTCAGAAGCCTCTGTGCACACCCTCTCCGCCATCTGCCTGGCCGCCCCGAACGCGCAGCATGTTATTGTGGAGACTGACCCAGTGAGCTCCAACTTGGGGGGCAGGGGTGCCCCCACACAGTGTGCTTGCCTGTTCAGCCTGCTCTGCTGGCTGTTCAGAGGCATTCCACGTGCTCTCCAGACCAGATTCGGAGCTCCTTACAGAGCAAGGGAGCTAAGCTTATTTTTAATTTCTAATCTCTTCACCACTAAGCAATGGTCTGCACATAAGATACATTCAAAAAACATTTGTTGACTGACACCCAAAAACATTCCACAGAAGACGTGATACTTACACGCTATACACCTTTTACCCATCAATTCATATACCAATTTGCACCAACTAACATTTATTGGAAACTAGTCTGTGCAAAGACACAGAAGCAATTAGACAGAGGCTGCCCTCCAGAATTTTTGATCTATCTGGGGAAAAGAGGTCCACATAAAGGGATGCTCAATAGGACAGAAATGACCCACACAGGACCGTCAAATGTCATCATCAACCCCCACTGCCTCTGTCTTAGAGCCAACTGTCCTCTCCAGAAGCATTTCTTAATAATCTCATCCCCTAGAGCTCTAACAGGGGGGCCCTAATTTACTCGCTACAGTTAATGATTCTGCTGTGTCAGGTCCCTTGAGCTGTGCCTGGCTCCCCACCACAGTGCGAGCTGCTCCCATGATCACAGTGAACACAGAGACCTGGTCACATATCCTCGTAGCACCATAACCAGGAGATACCTGGTGAAGTATCTGCTGAATGGATTAACACTTCCTACACTTAGGGGACTGTTGTGCAGATTAAATGAGGTAGTAACGTGTAAAATGCTTACCTCAATCATTAGCTGACGTACTACTGAACCTACCATGCGAACAGCATCTATGAAACACCATACCTGTGTTTTACAGACTTTTTTACATCATAAATAGTAATCCCACTTCTACATAATCACACCTTGCACTGTTCCCACAAACATGAAGCTTTACATGTAAAAATGACTAGCTTGGGGGACTTACGGAATTTTCTCTACACACTAGATTTTGCTCAGAACAAAAGTCAAAATACTAAGACTGGTCTGTCACCTGCTGGCCAGTGTCAATGGAACCCTTACGTCTTTCCAAGATGCTGCAGCTGAGCTGCATGTGTGGGCATCACACATGTGCTGGGCTAAGGAGTATCAGGGCTCTGGCAAGGCCAGTGTGGAGAAGCAGTGGTGGGTCAGAGCAGGGCTACTTCAGCAGGCCATGGACTGGAATTCCATGGCCACAGAGCACCCCTGTTCTACCACTTTTTCCTGCTCCACTTTATGGCTGAAAGAAGTCAGGCACTGAGGATGGAGCTAAGAGACCCCTAGGGGACGGGGAGGGCCATCTGACAGGTTTCCTCCCCTGGACGTGCAGAGTTCCATTGTCTAAAACAATCTTCAGACAGACAGTGAAGTGCAGGAGAAAATCTTTACAACTTCCATTTACTTTAAATTTTGTATCTCATTCTTTGAAAATTCAGATTTGTGAATGTGTTATCTAATGTACATAATAATTTGACTTGTATAAACAACATGCTATATCAAAAAGGGTACGTGGTGATTTTAAAAAATGAAATTTAGAAACCACTAGTCTATTACAGTAGACTCCCAGGAGCCTGAAGGACCCAAGAAAGACGCCTGAGAGCAGAACAAGCCTTAAGTCCAGTCTAGAAAATTCTACTCCTGGTCCTGTCCTCTGCCTACAGTTCCCTGCCTGAGAGCCAGGCCTGGCCTCTTTCCTGGCCACTCGCCCCTGAATTCCGACTTCCGACCTGGGTCGCTAGTTCAGGTGCATCTAGCTCTCAGCCCGTGCTTCCAGCTGTGAGCAGGGTCTTTGCATCACTGTTGCGTCCACTTTTCTTTCGCTTGCTCCTTCTGAGATTACCTTGGTTTTTGTGTTTAACCAAATACAACACAAAACAGCAACTTAAGCCGAATAGGAGTTGCTCATGAACCCCTGGTCTTCGTACCATCTATGTGTGTTTTATAGTTCACTGTTTTCAATACAGCTCATTCCATCCTTAGAACAGCCCTATAAAATAAACATTATGGCATCATTTTAGAAATGGGGAAACTGAGACTTAGAAAACAACATGTCCAGTCAGAACTCAAAGCAGAGCTGTGTGACTCTAGCTGCATTATCGCTGCCTGGAAATTCACCCCTCCTTCCCCCGTGGCTTGTCCACCATTAAGAAGAATCAAGAGAAGACACTTAAGACGGAGGTCACACGTGTACACCTTGAAGGAGCAGAGACAATTCTGTTTACTAGTTTAAAAAATTCATTTTCTGGCTCAGCGCCCGTAGCACAGTGGTTATGGTGCAAGCCACATGCACCAAGTCTGGTGGGTACAAATCCAGCCTGGGCCAGCTAAAAACAACAATGACAACTGCAACAACAAAAAAATAGCCAGGCACTGTGGCAGGCAATTGCAGTCCCAGCTACTTGGGAGGCTGAGGCAAGATAATCACTTGACACCATAGCACTCAGGTGAGTGTTGCCCTCACCAGGGCAACATAGTGAGACAGGAGGGAGGGAGATTAAAAAAAAAAATTGTTTTCTACCATAAGGGTGACATGATAAATCTACATGCTATGATTTGCTCTTATTCCAGTGGGTTCCTCTTTGTGGCAGGAAACCACAGCAGCTGAGGTATGAACTTCAGATGAGAGAATCACTGGGGAAAGCCTGTGGAAAGAGCCGGGAGGAGGGAAACCGGAAAGGTCCCCAGAGAACCCCCTGCCTGGACGCCCCACTGCCCCGTGTGCAAGTGCTGAGCAAAAGCCATCAAGCCCAGCAAAGACCTTCACGCTAAGAAATTTGGACACAAGACTAAATGAACACGTTCCACGAATTCTAGAAATTCTTTCAAAATGCTAGATAAACTAGATTTTCCACGGCACTCCATATCTAGTTCTTGTGAACTTTCGCAACACGGGTGCTGGTTGTGCAGACTCCTCGGTGGCCTTATCCCTCCTGCCCCTCCTTTTACACCAGCTTTTCCTGCACATCCACAAGTGAAAACAAACGAAAGGGAAAGTAGGAAAATCTTTATTCAACACAGAGCTCCCAACAGAGTTGCTAATAAAACAACTTTTAAAAATAATGTGTTTTGCCTGCAAACACGAGGAAAACACGTGACCTTTGGCCAGCTGTTTCTTGTACAGGAGATGTCAATAGGCACATGTTATCAAGAGCCAGCACGTAAATCAACTTGAAGAGGTGTCGTAACCCAAGATTGGCTAAGAATAGCTCATCTGTGTGTGCACTGACACTAGGGTCCTTCCCAGAACTGAACATCCCAAAGAACACTCCACACCAGCCCCCCACTCCCCGGGCACCGAGGGCTCAGCACTTTACACCACTCCAGGGCTGCCGACAGAGACTCGGATCTTCCTGTAACCACAAAGTATTGCAAAGGTCATCTGGTTTAAACCCTTTGCTTTATGTTAGGGAAAACAGAGTTCAGAGAGATTTAAAATGCAGATGTAGCTGACAGGTGTCCATTTACAAAGAGTAGAACTATATAGGGCTTTAATCCTAGAATCAATGTAAAACATGTACCAAGAAAATGCACTATTCTACCCCTGCCCCAACCCAACCCAGTCCCTGGCTACTGAGTCTCAAACCACTGCACATAAGCTTTTAGCTCTACGCAACTTTATTTCTGATGCGAATCATTCTAAAGGAAGGAAAATAAAGCAAGCCTCCAAATCAAAGAACATGACATGGAGATTATGTCCCAGGTAAAGCTATACCCAGAAGACAAATGCACCAACTCAAAGGTGACCCAAGAAGCTGCATGGATTTGGGAGGAGCCCTAGGGAGGCAGGACCCAAGGAGTCAGCTCTGGAAGCAGAGTTACTGCGAGGCCAGTCTGAGTAAGCCCCACTAGCCTCGGTTTCTCCATCTGTCAGCCAGGTGTGAGCCTCATCAGAGGGCTATGAGTGACTGAATGGTGTAAGATGCAGGCAAAGTTCTCAGTGCATCACCTGACACAGGTGGGGCCAACAAACACCAGCCGTTTTGCTATAGGAAGTAAAAGGAACTATAAGCAGGAATGTGTGAGCGAGCAGGACCGGTCACAGCTTGATTAGAAGTTGTCCTTCACTAACCCGCCGTTAACAGGCACTGTGTTCTTCAGGCTTTCTCCTGCCCACACAACTGAGCTGCAATTCTTTATTTACAGGAAAACTACATTTTATGTCCTTTAAAGGTTATTAAATTTCACGATTTGAGCCTTTAGTGTATTCTGTCAGGTTTTTGATGACCGGTGTCAGAGCATGCAGGCATCCGTGCACTTGCTAAAGCTGAGGGGACGCAGCAGTGGCTGGGCATGGACTGTGTGTCCAGCGTGGTCATGGTCACAATGCTGCTCTTTCTTACCTCCCTGCAACAGCAGTAACCCAACAACCACCAGAACACTAGAAGAACCTCCAAGAGGTGAGAAGTTCAAGAACACACTGCAGAAGGAATGTGGGCAAGGCGGTGAGAGACAAGCAAGCAGGACCAACCACAGCACCTAGGAAGGAGAGGGCGCGCGGAGGCCCTGCTGCCTGCAAGGCCTGCGCGGGAAGCTCTACAGCGGAGAACGGCGTCTTGCCGGATCTGAAAGCCTGAATACTTCAGAGTAATGCTTCAGCCAATAACCTCCTACCATGAGATTTAAGGAAAAACCTCCGGGGTTAGAACAGAAAATGTACTTAACTGTATTATACTACACTAAGCCTTTGCTTCTCAGAAGATAGTAATTAAACAAGCACAGCACCCCCCCACACACACACACAATTTAGCTGTGTCCCACAGGAAAGCCCCGAACTGAAGGAAGCTACAGTTTTGTGAAAGGAATGACAGAGCCCTTAATCTTCACCAAATGAAAATGGAAGTCTCCTGTACCATCCATGCACTATTATCAGAAATGAAGTGCCCCCACAAAGACGAACCCATAAACAATCCAGGTGAGGGCGAAGTAAGTGGTCCCCTGAGATGCGAGCGTCTTCCCTTCTGCTCCAGATTTATTGAATCTTAATCATCTTCCTTCTATAACCTTGGCATAAGGTACTAATGTAGACCTGTTTGTGGACCTATTTAAATGAAGCCTGGAAAACAGAAACTACCTTCCCGTCATACGCTTGAGCCTAAGTCCACCACACAAGCAACAGCTCAACTCTCAAATGATTGTCATCAACCCTGGCTAATAAGGTCCCAGTGGTGGATACTCAGACACTAAATTTCATTTAGCTAAAATTCTTTTAAATGCCCTTAAAAAAAAAAAAAAGGCGGGGGGGGGGGACTATGGGCTACCAAGGACTTCCAAGCAGAGCGTGCTTCCCCTGGGATCAATTAGTATCAGCGCAGCATGCAGGCATCCCTGGTGACCCCTTAACCCACTCACCACCTCCTCCCCAGCCAGGCACAGAGACCAGGACTGCCAAGTCCACAAGGGAGAGCCACAACTCCCCTACCCTACCTGCTCGTGACCTAAAGAAACCTTTCTGAAACTTCAATTTAATTAACTTCCCAGAATATGAACTCTTTTTCTACTCTTGCCTGATGGTTGCCTCAGACACACAGGGCCCCACCATGGGAGAATATATTAAGAGGAAACTCATTTGTTGATGAAGTGACTGTTTCCTAATGAAAATCTGGGTCTATTTTATAGGCCATGTAATTTTTTTCCAACCTATAATGGTTCTATAAACACACAGCTTTACAATGCAATTAACTTATCTATTTGGCTACCAGAATAATCAGGCAGAACAAAATAAAAACTGAAAACAAGAGACATATTAGGATCACTAACGAAGAACTTAAATTAGGCACAAAATGAAGCAGAACGTATTGACACTTGTATCAATTTTAAAGTTCTCTAAAACAGCAAAGGACTAAAGTGAGTTTTCAGAGTATTTTGTCAGTTACAGTAATGAGCCCATTAATCCTGTTCATGTCACGTAATGTATATTCAAAATATACAGCCCAGATCCACCAAACAACAGTGACTGCTGCAACCAAATAATAGCTGGGCGTTGTGGTGAGCACCTGTAGTCCCAGCTACTTGGGAGGCGGAGGCAGGAGACTCGCTTGAGCCCAGGAGTTGGAGGTTGCTATGAGCTGTGATGCCACAGCACTCTACCCAGGGGGACAGCTTGAGGCTCTGTCTCCAAAAAAAAAAAAAAAAAAAAAAAAAAAAGATATATAGCCCAACTGTTTACAAAGTCAATGAAAAACTATGAATATAAATTCAGAGGCAAAAAAACACTAAAACTCTCACAGATTAAAATCTCTAGAACAATATTCTATCCATAGGATGGGCTGTCTAGAATTGCTTTTCTCCTAAATGTTCACCGTATGGAAAAGTTAGGGAAGAATCTACTGGACATATAGTCTACTCACCAAAAATTGCGAAATCTTAGTAAATATAATTCAAGTACAAAGGCTAGGTTTATATGGGGTTTCTCCCGCTATTTCGGGACCCAGGTACGATATCCTTGATTATGAAAAGAACAGCAAATTGCAGTAAAGTAAAACACCCTACATTACACATTATTTGCAATGTAGCTTTTCCTGTAGGGTTTATAATGAATATTGATGCTACCTCGCTCATTACTCTGGCGAAGAAGCCCAATGCAACAATGACTCATGACTGCTGAGTAGATACATTGTCTGCAGGTTACATTCCCCCAAAACTTCTTAACAGCTTGTCCCAAATCAGCTATCAAAGTGACTAGCTGACCTAGGACTAGCAAAACAAGGTGGACCCAGAATTACTTCCCCTAAAGTAAAATTTCACCTACCAATGGGACACTGAACCCAAGTCAGGTCTCTTCCTAAGTTTCCCACAGACATCAGGAACCCCCATCAGGAAGGAGACCGTAACTCTGCTCAGACACAGTGGGTCTGCCCTGTTAATACCCTACTCTCCCTGCCTTCCTTTCAAACAACACTAAATAAAGACACATGGACACCCTCACAAGCTGCTGCTCCCTTAGCACCACCAGAAGCTCTGGTGTGTTCAGAGTTTCCAAAAGAACTGCACACAAATGTTTCAGAAACACTGCTTTCATTACTTATCTAAAAGCCCACATTGGCTATGACCCCGCGAGGCCCTCCACAATGCATCCAGCATAAAGCTACGTCTCCCCATCAGCACAGACCTAATAAGAATGACACTTTGCTCATCTGTAAGACCAAGTTACAGCCTAAGAAAAGCACCCTTGCTGTGAGTACCATTTCCACATCCCTATGAAAAAACCTGGTATCCATGAACAGAAAAGCAGTCTGAGAAGTGGCCTCCTGCCCCTGTGCAGTCACTGGTACTCTGCCAGAAAGAAGCACATTTGTGTCATCAATGCCCAAAGGACTTACAGCTGCAATCTGGCCTCTGGTCTAGGCAGGCCAGACCAGGGAGAACTGCTCCCCCAAGATTATTCCTGGGATAAGGGGATTATACAAGTCTCCAAATTGAATCTGTCCTGGGACCACATTCAGCAGACCTGGGGAGCACCCTCTGTGAACATCAGGAAGGACGGAAAGCAACACAGAACCACCACTTGGGGCTCCCCTTGGATGAAAAGCAAACCTTACACCTGGAGTTTTCCTTGTATTAAATTTCCCTTTGTATTTTACTCTAATGCTGCAGTTTGAACTCATATCTTTTTTTCGAAACATGCATAATACTACAGTAATGAATTAAGAGCATAAGACTGTATCTATAAACTTCCAAAGACAAAAATCTCACAGTGACCTCGGAAGTTACAAATAGCATTTTGAGGAAGGTGCTGATCTTTTAAAATGCACTGGTTCCACACAACACAGACTGTTTGGGGTTGAAAAACCAAAGAGTTCTGTTTGTAATGCCTTATATACTTAGAGGGAAACTAGGAAGAATGAATGAATAAATGATCAAATGAACTATTTCTTAGAATGATTCAAAATCAATGGAAAAACTAAAACTTCTCATACGAGCCAATAATCAGCGATGATATACCTTCCACTCCTCCTTGGAATCTTAGTCCCCGTTGTGTTCGATGTTATTACTTTGAATTTCCTCCAAAAGGGAACTGAAGAGTAATTACTGGGTCTGGAATCTTACCCAAGTACCAACTTTTTTATCCCTTCCAAACTACTATATTCACGGATACTCTGAACCAGGCATCCTCAAACTACAGTCTGCAGGCCACATGCGACCCGCCGAGGACATTTATCCGGCCTGCTGGGTGTTTTTGCCGCCGCTGCCTGTCCTGCTTAGCAGCCGACTCTTCCCGGGCCTGAAGTCCGGCCCTCCAACGGTCTGAGGGACAGTGAACTGACCCCTGTTTAAAAAGTTTGAGGACCCCTGCAACTATGACTACAGTTTTCTACCACTATCTATATATATACAAATACACACACACTCAGGGATGCCTTTTCTCTTCCTTTTTTTTTTAAACTAAGTCTCACTATGTCATCCTCAGTAGAGTGCAGTGGCATCACAGCTCACAGCAACCTCAAACTCCCGGGCTCCAGTGATTCTCTTCCCTCAGCCTCCTAAGTAGCTGGGACTACAGACACCTGCCACAATGCCCAGCTATTTTTTTTGTTGTTGTTGTTATAGTTGTCATTGTTGTTTTAGCAGGGCCCAGGCCTGGTTCACATCCACCAGCCCATGTACGTGGCCAGTGCCCTAACCACTGAGCTACGGGAACCGAGCCTCCACCTTTCTTAAATTCATTTGCCACTATTTGTTTAGTAGAAAGAGTACCAGAAGGGAAGGTCTCTATGTCTCTGTCCAAGGCAGGTTATGAACTCCACATGTGAATCTGAGTTATATGATCCCCTGGTCCCTCAGCACCACAGAACCCAAAGGTACATCATGAAGATTAAATAACATGTTCTGAGGCTAAGCTCAGTGGCTAGTGTAATCCTAGCACTCTGGAGGCAGAGGTGGGTGGACTGCTTGAGCTTACATGTTCGAACCAGAATGAGTTAGAACAAGACTCCTTCTCTACTAAAAACAGAAAAACTGAGGCAAGAGAATCAGCTGAGCCCAAGAGTTGGAGGTTGCTGTGAGCTATGACACCAGGACACTCTACCCAGGGTGATAGCTTGAGACTCTATCTCAAAAAAATAAAATAAGAACATGTTTGGAAAACACAAACATTTTATAAATGTAAAGAATGCTGACAATTTCAAGCATATTAGAAAATTCTTCTACAAATTCATGACATTCTAGAACAACTGTTTCTAACCTGTGGGTCGCAATCCAGAGGATTAAATGGTATTAAATGGTTGCGGCATTAGGAAGGTTGAGAACCACTGTTCTAGAACAAAGTGCAAGGTTTTCCAACAGCTCTACTGTTACAGTAAAAACAAGTAAGAGGTGGGCAGTGGGATCAGTCTAGCAGACCACCTCAAGATGAACTTCTACTGTTCTCAGAGATTACTTTCTCCTGAACCAACATGCCTCTTCAGTATTTCAACTTATTTTATTTTTATTACTGAGAAGAAATTTAGTCAAATTCTAAAAATCCAATTAAATTGCAATAAACAATTTAGACCTGATACTGGTTGAAACATGCTTAAAACAAGCATTCTTCAGTGAAACCAACCATCCCCAAAATGTGTTTTATATTTTAATCATTAAAAGTCTATAGTACATTTCTGTCCAATAAGTCATGAACATAGACACCAATATTTTTAGTCATGTGAGTAGCTATAAATTAAGATAGGAGTGCCAGGCAATTTCAGAACAAAATGCATTTTCCTTCAGAGAGTTTTCTAGGTTAGATTATGTAGTTGTTTAATTATGTAACACCTGGCTGTTCCAGAGGGAACATTCAGAGACTTGGGAATGGAACAGAGTCTGTCTAGGTTCTGCCGACACCACGGCCAGAGCACTGCTTTTGGAGTGAGGAACGCCAAGGAGGACAGATCTCACAGGACACTGAGTTGGGTGTGCTTATGAGGAATAAAAACCCAAGATAAAATTTAAGCTTCATTTTTGTCACCAAAAAACTCCATCTAAAATTAATCAAGAAACTGATCATTGATGGGAGTCCAGTGTAAACTATTTCGAGTGACTGACTGACAATCTCAGATATTAATTTATTTCCATTCACATTCACAAAACAAAGACCTAACCTGGAATGGGGACACAAAGGAAAGGCAGGGCTTGGTTTGCTGAATCTCACGGGGAGGGAATTCCTGACCTAAGGGCAGAACATGAATCAAAGGAGTGGGGAGAGAGATGTGGTGAAGAATGTGTGGTAAAGAACCACCAAGGCCTGGATTCAAACCTGGTTACCGCCTGAGTGGTCTTGGACAAGGGATTTGTAGCAATTAGCCCATGGTTCTCTTCTTTTAAGAAGGAAATACTTACTGAATTGCTGAGTATTGCTGAATATTAAATGTTCTGCAAATACAAAGTGCCCCAATTTAGCTATTAGCGTTTGTAAGAAATTTTTTTTTTGGTGGGGGAGGTGGGGGCTGGGTTTGAACCTGCCACCTCCAGCATATGGGGTCAGTGCCCTACCCTTTTGAGCCACAGGCGCTGCCCATGAGGAAAATTTTTTAAAAAACACGACACAGGCTCGGCGCCTATAGCTCAACCAGCAGGCACCAGCCACGTACACCTAAGGTGGCGGGTTCGAATCCCCAGCCCGGACCCGCCAAACAACAATGACGGCTGCAACCAAAAAATAGCTGGGCGTTGTGGCGGGTGCCTGTGGTCCCAGCTACTTGGTAGGCGGAGGCAGGAGACTCGCTTGAGCCCAGGAGTTGGAGGTTGCTGTGAGCATGATGCCATGGCACTCTACCCAGGGGGACAGCTTGAGGCTCTGTCTCAAAAAAAAAAAAAAACAAACATGACACAAAGCTCATCTGAGTAAGAGGTCAGTATGTCTGTGTCTGAATTTAGACCCAGAAGGACACAGACACCATAGGGGCTTAAAACAGAAGCCAGGAGCGTGTATTTTATCCCACATCCAACAAACAGGAGAGTGAGAGCAGAAGGCAAAAGAGAGAAGTTAGAATATGGAACCTGAAGGGAAGCGCGAAACTGACCTCCCCACCCAGATGGTGCGGGAGAAGGACCGTGATTTCTCACTATTTAAAAATTTAAGTATGTGTAGGTGTCTGTATTTTTATGTGCACATAAATTCTCTTGGTAAGAAAAGCATCTCCAGGAGCTGCTGTGCTGCTGTCTAATGTTTCCCCAGCCTGAAAGGCATCCTAGGTTCCCCTCCCTCCTCACAGGCTGCTGCTGCCCGTGAGGAGCTGTCCCTCCTGCCTGTGAGGAGCTGAGGGGCTCTGGAAACAAGTGCCACCTTCAGTGCTGTCCCTCCTCTCCCTCTTCGATTAGCTATGGGCTTCCGTCTCAGGACTTAAAGGATATTTGGTTGTTTTAAAACTTACAGCAGCAGCTCTAATTTTTTCATAGCTAGACGAAGGCAGGATGCTGAGGCAGGGACCATTTGTTTTCAAAACAAATGTTGAAGTCCTCCTTCACTAAGTCGGCATTTTATCCGTCATTCACCACATTTGGCATACACATTCAGCTCCTACATTTCAAAGGTTTATTTTTGTTTCTTAGAGTCATTGTCTAGGCTTGACCATAACATCTCTCAGGTTGTTTTGAACAGCTAAAGGAAAAATCAAAGGAAATAATGCCCTACAATGTAACCATGGGTTATTCAATATAAACATGGATACAGCTACAGCAAATTACTCAGAAGTTAGTCAACATGTCCTGGGTACATAAGAGATCCAGGGCCAAGACCTTGAATGACCGCAGGGGTATGAGGATAAATTGAGATGGTACCTGACTCTCCCATAATTAATCCCCTCACTACCCAACACTGTGTAAGTAACCAAACTCCCCTGAGTCCCCACACACTAGAAAGTGAGAGAGCTAAATCCTCTTTTTTAATTTTTAATGGGTTGGTGGCCTCCCCCATCAGAATTGGATTGTATAAGCAGGCGCGATTCTGATGTCAACCTTACCCTCTGCAGATCTTCCTCACTTTTCTTGTTCCACCAGCCAGATGCCCTGTCCTCTAACTGCCTCCTTCCTCTTCCTATTGCAAAACAAGTTAGTGTCATACAAACCTATAACTATGTCTAAAAGTCACTAAGTGATCTAGTATCAGCAAGCAGTTCAAATATTTTGAATGTTTTATTAAATGAAGGTCATAGAGTCCGATGCTGCGTCCACTAACTTTATGAATGCTGCTGAGAGGAATGCCGCGCAGTGGGCTCACTTTCTCCTCCTGTTTCATAGCACTTCGTCTCGCCATCCTCTCTACTGGGATTCATTTTCTTTTCCCCACCAAACCAAACAAGCAAACTAACTACCTCCACTAATTTAGAGCTTCTATCTTCCAGATTTTAAAATACTGTAAGTGCACTTTTGATTGACACTCAATTCCTGGAACAAAACATATCAAAAAAAGAGAAAAGATACAGAGAGATATCCATAACCAGTTCTAAGAAGTTGTACTGCTTCCCTGGTTTGAGATGTCAAAGCAAAACAATGTATCATTTCTGTTGGTTGGGCATTGCGGCAGGTGCCTATAGTCCCAGCAACCTGGGAGGCTGAGACAAGAGGATCACTTGAGCCCACAAGTTTGAAGTGGCTGTGAGATATATGATACTAAGGTACTCTGCCCAAGACACAGTGAGATTGTCTCAAAAAAAAAGAAAAGAAAGAAAGAAAGGAAAAGAAAAAAAAATAAATTCTACCACTAAAACCAAGTAGGAGAGCTGATAAAGGGAATGGGTGCTAATCTGCCCCGGCAGCTGTACCACCATCCTCTCCTCACATCAACTGTCAATCAAATAAAAGCAAAGACCACACACAAAGGTGATTAAAGAAAAGGCAGTGAGGGGAAGTTGAGGCAGAAGGCCTCGCTCACGGTATGTGTCTCAGCAAACACCATACCAGAACACGCTATTCTGAGTCCAAATTTCTTAAGTCCATCCTTGAGCTGCCAAACGTCACAGCTATCACTCAGACTATAGTCATGTATCCTTACCCAGACAAGCTGACAAATGATCTTAGAGTGCTGATTCTGTAGATTGAGAATTTAGTGCATTCTGGTTAAAATCCTACTGAATATGAAATACCAGAGGCACAGTCTGACAGGGACATAATGGCACAGTTTTCCTGTAGCCAGCCTCCCTTCCCACCCTGCCTCCTGAATCGTCTTTATTCCCAAAGCGTCTCCAGTTACTGCCCTCGGAACAACATCCCCTGGACTCTCCCCTGCAAGTTTCCCAAATAACAGATCTTCCTCTAGCCACGGAGGTCTCCTGTAGCACCTCCAAAGTAATTCTAGCAAAAAGCAGCAAACTTCAGCCTAAATAGTGGTTCCTCTTAGGGGGAAAAAAATTCATTAAAGAAATACTTTGGGACACACAGAATTGAACAGGCTTCTAATTGCAGGGTTTTTAGAGCCTTTATTATACTAGTTTCATGTTAAACACATAAAACAAAGCAAAACAAATAAAAAAGGCCAAAACTTCCATTAATTTACTTCGTTTTGTTTTGTGGGTGAATATGCACTCGCGCGCACACACACACCCCCTCCCCTGGATTTCTCTGACTACATTCTGCAAAATGCTGATCTAATGGCAAGGTGGTTAAGAAGAAGACCTGAGTCTGGCTCTCTCCTCGTGTGTATGACTTGACAAATGTTATGTCCTGTATGTCTCAGCTTTCTTGTTTTTATAGTGGGAAAATAACACCTGTCCATGCAGGAATTGAATAAAACAGCTTCCAAAAGCATAAAGTACTATGCATTTGTGAGGTTTTATGATTATGCCCAGGGTAGAAGGAGAGCTCTGCCCACACTTCTTACCAAAAAATGTACCTGCCCTCAAGGTATCTCAGAGGCCTCGCTGTTGTGTGGGACTTACTGCCAGGAATTACTGAACCGAGCCTCTTACTCTCTGCAGGATGAAGGAAACAGACTATCCATCTCAAGTCAAGTTACTCAGTGTGAAGCAGCAGGCTTCTCTCTCAAACCTCGCACGCTAATATCAGCATCTTCAAAAATATACACGGCAGAGGGCAGAGTTACCAGGGGAGAAGAGTGGACCGAAGCTTCTCTACTCCCTGAAATGCTTGTGTAGGAGGAAGGAAAGCAAGTAAAGTAGAGCAGGGAATCAGAGAAAGAGAAAAGACGACAGAGCAAGGGTTCCAGGGAGGAAACTCACAAAAGAGTGAAAAAAGTAACATTTTTTTGACATTTCTCCCAGGCTAGGAAACACTGTCTAGTTGGAGCTGTGGCACCCCACCCCACGTTGTAAAAACCACAACATGAGCACAGTGACAGCCTCCAGGGCCCCAGAACGGAGCCTGGAGGAGGAGGAGGAATCTGTACACAGGCTTTCTCCATCAGGGTAATGAGCAGTAGAACTCGTGTGGGATCCAACCGGGCAAAAACACCACACCTGACGATACACTGCAATCACAACATCCCTGAAACCTCTACTGCACGCTAACTACAAAAAAGGCGCTTTTTCTTACCAAGTGGTAATATATGGGCTCTGTATGGTCAGATATTTCTATGACAAGGCAATCTTGGTGAATGTGATGATGTTTCTGAACGTAACAAGGAATTTCATTTTACCTATTACCTTTTCAGTTGTTAAAAAGCATGCATATTTTTAAAAATCAGAATAAAGCTATATTGTGGGGGGGAACCCCAAACCTGTGCTTTTTCCTATTTCATGCATTCGTTCAAAAAAATAAGACTTCCTAGCAAAGACTATAAGCAAAACACCAATATATAGATGTGTACACACACAGAGCTAAGAATGTGTGTATTTATTGGCAAAACCAAATAAAAAGTTGTACTTTGTAAACTATATCCTAAGATTTCTGCTATTCTAGGTAACACAAGGTCTTTCCTTAAGCAAGAGTGGATGAAAAGGACCATGGTTTTACACGAAACTGGCAGCGTACAGTGACTGTTGTCAGATAAACCTGGAGCCTAGACCCGCTCTTATCACTTAGCAAATTCATGACCAGGACTGAGTCATTTTTACCTCTCTGGGTTTCCAACTTTTTATCTGCAAAATGGGGATCATAGCTGCCATCTCAAAGAATGTTTGTAAGGATTAAAATGAGATAATCCTACAAAGCACTTATCAAATATTAGATACTATGGATATAAAATCTCAAGCAAACGTCTAGCCCCTGACTCCAGGCCAGGCACACCTCATCTGACCTCACGGCACCTCCCCGCACATTCAAAGAGAACCAAGTGCTGCCATGTTCTTTAGGCAAAACACATACAGAGCACTCATTCTTGATGTTTACGCAACCACTATTAGCAGTAGCAACAAGACGCTGTCACATGAAGGTGAAAGTCACGGGGTCAAAGCCAAGCAAAGTGAGTTCAGAAGTCCCAGACATCTGAAGCCAGAAGCTTCAGAACCAAGTGAGTCTTCACAGCACTGCCTGGCTCTCACCTACCATGAACATACACACCTTCGGTGAGGGAGACACAGGGCTTCCTAGATTATGCTCAGGGCAGCAACACTTTAAAGCCCACCAGGATAAGGGGTTGGGATAAATAAGAACAAATGCAAAATTAAATCAAATGTGTGGGCACTTCCTTTGAGAATCAAGGGCTTTTTTGGGCCTTCCTGGGATACAACAGGTGTCTAGAGTAGCTGGAGCACCACTGAAGACGCTGGCCAGCGGTCGTGGTCCCGTCCCCCTTTTTCTTAGATAACCCCCCAAATAGACACTTCTTGAAAGCCAAAAAAAGTGAACACAAACAGTGCAACAACCTTCACACTTGTTGCTGAAGCACTTGCCCTCACCTCTGAAAGCCACTCATAAGAACTCACAGGGCTGTCCCCATACAATAGCACAAATTGTGTTTAAATTGGGAAACCAGCTGCTCCCTGATCAGTCATCCTTTTATCGTCAACAGAACTTTAATTAGCCCTCATCTGTTTCCTGTTTAATGCTACAAATCTTAACTTTCACCTGTTTGGACTAAACTGCAGTAACTACACCCACAGTAAATTAAAACAATTAACTTTTCATACAGCACGCAATTAATTCTCATTAAGCTGATATTAGGCTATTTGAAAAAATGCTGAATGCACATCAACTAGTTTCCCATAAATGACAATGTTCTATACACAAATTCAATAGAAACTCGATCCCACCCACTACTTCTTGCATTTTTTCCATTAAGAAGGTTTTCAAGCTGTCTGGCTTCAATTTCCTGATTTTACTCTTAAGTATGGGGCCACGTCAGGTCACGTAACAACAATGAATAAATATCAAAAACATAATGCTGACTTTTAAAAGAAAACCAAGTTACAGAAATGATATCTTACATTAAATAACATTTACATAAAGCTTTTTAAAAAGGCAACATACACAGTCTTTGGATCACATCTCTCAGACCAGCCAGGAGACAGCCTTCTGGTAGGAAAGACGCCCTCCAGCACACCAACTCTGGAATTAGTGGCTACCTCTGAGGAGGTTAAGAGGGCTATTTGGCTCAGCGCCTGTGGCTCAAGCGGCTAAGGCGCCAGCCACATACACCTGAGGTGGCGGGTTCGAATCCCCAGCCCGG
>NW_003852549.1:4286020-4290153 GCF_000181295.1 Otolemur garnettii
TCTCAAAAAAAAAAAAAAAAAAAAAGAGGGCTATTTATGGCCAGATGGGTGGTGTCTGTTAAAACTGGGAAGTGGAACATGAGTACTAATTATATCGGCCTCTGTGCCTTTCTGGATGTTTGGAATGCAGACATACCTCAGATACTGCAGGCTGACTTTCCAGACCACTACAATAAAGCAAGTAATTTCAATAAAACCAAGTCACATGAACTTTTTTGTTTCCTAGTGTGTATAAAGTTATGATTACGCCATACTGTAGTCTATTAAAGTGCATAATAAGCATTAGGCCCGAAAACAATATACATACCTTAATTTAAAAAGACTTTATTGGTTACAAATGCCAACAGCTGTGAGACGTCAGGGAATTAGAATCTTTCCACATGCAGAAGATCTTGCCTCCATGTTGATGGCTGCTGACTGATCAAGGTGGTGGCTACCAAAGGCTACAATGGTGGCTTTGGGAATTTTCTAAAACAAGACAATAATAAACTTTGCTACATGGATGGGCTCTTCCATGAAAGTTTTCTCTGCAGCATACAATGCTGTTTGATGGCGTATTACCTACAGAATTTCTTTCAGAATTTGAGTCAATTCTCTCAAGCACTGCTGCTGTTTTACCAACTGAGTTTATGAAATACTCTAAATCAGTGGTTCTCAACCTGTGGGTGACGACCCACAGGAACTGTACTAAAGGGCCGTGGCATTAGGAAGGTTGAGAACCACTGCTCTAAATCCTTTGTTGTCATTTCAACAAAGTTTACAGCATCTTCACCAAGAGTAAGTTCTATCTCAAGAAATTACTTTCTTTACTCATCCCTAAAAAGCAACTCTTCAGTTATTTAAGTTCAATCATGAGATTGCAGCAATTTGGTCCCATCTTCAGTTCCACTTCTAATTCTAGTTCTCTTGGTATTCCCACTGCCTCGAGTAACTCCCTCCACTGAAGTCTTAAATGCTTCAAAGTCATCCAGGAGGGTTGGAATCATCTTGTTCCAAACTGCTCTTAATGTTAATATTTTGAACTCCGCCCACGAATCATGAATGTTCTTAATGGCATCAAGAATGGTGGATCCTTTCGAGAAGGTTTTTCAATTTACTTTGCCCAGATCTACCAGAGGAATCACTATCTATGGCAGCTATAGGCTTACAAAACGTATTTCTTAAATAAGACTTTTAAAAAAAAATAGGGCTTGAAAGTCAAAATTACTCCTTGATTCTTGAGCTGCAGAATGGATATCCTGTCAGCAAGTCTGAAAACAACATCATTAATCTTCTTCTGTATCTCCTTTACTGTGGTTAGGTGACTAGGGACATGGTCAGTAAGCAGTAATATTTTAAAAGGAATCTTTTTTTCCTAAGCAGTAAGTCTCAACAGTGGACTTAAAATAGTTAGCAGACCATATGTTGTCTATAAACAAATGTGCTGTCATCCAGGCTTTGTTTTTCCATTTAGAAAGCATAGGCAGAATAGATTTAGCATAATCTTTAAGGACCCTAAGATTTCCAGAACGGTAATGAACACTGGTCACCTGCTGCAGGAGACTCCCTAACAAGAGAGTCAACTTGTCCTCTGAAGCAAGGCATTGATTGTTTTCTCATCGCTTGCTATCAAAGTCCTAAATGGCATCTTCAAATAGAGGGCTATTTCTGTCTATAGTGAAAATCTGTTGTTTAGTGCAGCACCTGCACCAGTTATCTTAGCTACATCTTCTGGATAACTTGCTGCAGCTTCTCCATCAGCACATGCTGCTTCACCATAAACCTCATGAACCAACCTCTACCACCTTTAAATTTTTCTTCTGCAGCTTCCTCACTTCTCTTGTCTTCACAAAACTGAAGAGTTAGGGGCTTGCTCTGGATTAGGCTTTGTTGAAGCCGGTATGATCTTCTATCCAGACCACTCATACTTTCTCAGTATCAGCAGAAAGGCTTTTTTGCTTTCTTATCACGGGTATGCTCACTGGAGTAACACTTTCAATTCCTTCAAAAAAAGTTTCCTGTGCATTTACAACTTGGCTAACTGGTGCGAGAGGTATAACTTTTGGCCTATCTTGGCTCTTGACATATATTTTCTCATTAAGCTGACATTTCTAGCTTTTGAGGAGAGAAGACAGAGACAGATGGGAATGGCCAATTGTTGGAGCAATCAGAAAATACAATTATTGACCAATTAAGTTCTCTGCCTTACACAGCGCAGTTCAAGGAACACCAAAACGATTTCAAGAGTAACATGCATAGTCACTTATCACCCACAGCTCACCATAACAGATAGAATAATGATGAGTTTTTGATATACTATGACACAGTAAGCACAGACTGCTGGAAAAATTGTCCCAAGAGACCTGCTCAGCGCAGTAGCCACAAACTTCAGTTTATAAGAAGTATGATGGCTGCAACACAACACAAAACAAAGTGCAATAAAATGAGATCTGCCTGGATTTCAAAGGTCAAGTGGCCAGCAACCAACAAGGAAAGAACTCAAGCTGGCTCCCTCCACTTTTTGATGTCACCACACAGGCACAGGCCTTTCTGACAGCTGGGGCAGCACCGTATATGGCCCAAGAGAAAAGCCCAAGGCATTCCAATGCCATCTCCCAAACTCATCCTCTGTGAGAGGTTGAACAACAACCCACACACCTCTGGACACAGGCCCTGCTCACCCATCTCAAATCAGTACCTGAGATGGAAACGTCATTTGGATGAATCAATAGACATGATAAGAGGATTTCTTGTTCTGTTGTCAGAACTAGCCCAATAGCTAAGCACATGCAGGCAACTTTCCTTTCCTGCAGAAAGTTAAATGAAGTGAGTGATTACAACTCCAGGCTAAGGGTCAGAACTTTCTGGGCAGTTTCTGCTATTAGAAGTGAATTGGTATGGAGTACTCCCCAGAAATCTATATTAAAACAGTCACGATACTGCTGTCCACTAGGTTTGGGAACACCTGAAATAGTTTTGTGTTCAAGATTCTTCTCAGCGCTAACATTCTAAGAAAACAAGGCAACTACATTGTTCCATATGGACCTGGATTTGATGAGGGCAAACTGAGGATATTCTTAGCAATTATCTCTTATGACGGGCAAGTTTGAGAAACACCATAATAGGTCGTTCAGACATTAACACCAAATAATAAAAGGCAATTCGTTAGATAGATATTTAAGAAAGAATGTCTAAAAAATATAAGGCTGTGGATAAAAGCCAGTTACTTTTGGTATCAATTTTTAAGTTATTGTTTTTCAGAAGGAAAAACAAGCTGCACTGAGTGAATGAGGAATTTCAACTTCACCTTTCAATTTCCTGGAATTTTCCTCCCCCGCTTTCCCCTTTTAATGTAGAGTATTTCCTTTGAACACACACAGAGCCAACGCGACAATGGAGATTTGATAAGATTACTGCCCCATAAGCCAACGTGCAAGTCAGGAACTCAGCAGGAGGTCTGGGGGGAAGGTCCTCTCCCAGCCAGCGCACACCAGCCTCAGCTGGTCTGGATTTGCAGAGAATGGGTGAATAATTTCTATCAAACACTGATAATCATCCCAAACTCCTTTATATTTCTGACAATCCATCTGACTTCAGAGTGGAAGCTTAACTCATTATTTGCCCTGAAAAAATGAAAAGTAGAATATATTTTAGGGGGATCAAAGCTTCTGGAGACAGCTGAATCAGGTGATCCTGAGTCAGGCTAATCTTGAAACCTCACCCAGTGACCAGGCAGCTGCCCATCTCCAAGGACCGAATGAAAAATCTGAATGAGGTTCTCTGCAAAACTCCCTTCTGGCTAGTGAATCACATCAGGGCGGAAGAAAACAAATGATGTCTTTGTGGGCTGTTTAATTTAGCATATGATTTTAACTAGTTCTGCATTTGAGACCAATCCAGAGAGGGGCTACTTAACTACTCATGCCGCCAGACCTCTCGGTGTCCAGGCGACCTGTGAACTCCCTCCTCGCTGCTACCCTGTTACCAGTCCTCTATATCTATCGCATCTACCTCTGTCCCTGAACGTCAAGGCTGTGGCCACAGCCATGACGGTCCTGGAAGAATGCGGGTAAGCGCACAGGCTGAACTCTGGATCTCGATCCATAAAGTAGTGAAATCAATTTAGATGATTATGGCCAGCATTTTTTCTTTTT
>NW_003852549.1:4290343-4304326 GCF_000181295.1 Otolemur garnettii
CCAGGCTGGATTTGAACCCGCCACCTTAGGTGTATGTGGCTGGCGCCTTAGCCACTTGAGCCACAGGCGCTGAGCCAGCATTTTTTCTTAACAAAATAGAGCAAGCACATCTCACATAAATGGCTAAGTACAGTACTACTTTGTACGACTCGTGTGTGCACAGGTGTGCTGGTCATACTGTAAAACGGACTTCTCACAATGCATCAAGATGGGAGAAAATGAGAAAGCCACAAAAACAGAAGGGAACGTGCTACTTGCTATAGAACATGCTTTATCTAAAAGACGCTCAATAAGGAAGGGCCAGTAAAATGGAGGGAGAGCTCCATTCCCAGGGTTTTTGGAAAGATCCTGCACCCTCAGCAAGACCCTACCTTGCACAGGCAATAGAAGCACCCTCTGCAAAGCTGATGGGCAACCTGCACAGAAGATGTGCAGGAAGGAGACCAGATGGGAAACAGCTGCCCAGAATCATGTTGGACAATTTTACCGACCCTGTACTTCTAAGTGATTCGTTTTCTTATCAACAGAATGAACATGACATGTTAAACCCCCACAGGTTTCAATTTTAAAGAAATACTATTAGTTAAGCCTAGACAAGGCTCTCCCTCCATCTTTCACTGGGTGCAGAAATTATTGAGTGCAGAGTCAGCACAAGGAAACCATGGCTTAGGGAAGAGAGGAAAAATGAATTTAGATTATGTTTACAGCGAGAGGAGGAGGCACGCTGAACAATCCTCTACTGGAAACACTGCTGAAGTGTTTTTAAACTGAAGATTATACCACCACTTAAGATATTTTTTCTCAAGCTATTTTGCCCAGAACATTACAAAACTGCATCTAGGACTGAAATAGCAGATTGCCTCAAGAGCAAATGACAATATTTGTACCAGAAATGTTGGCAACCAGTGGCACAGATGGGTCTCTGCACAGCAATCTTCAAACTGGGGCTCCAAGAATAACTCCACCTACTGCGCCAGTGCTAAGCTGTGGAATCCACAATCAGAGGGCTCATTATTCCATATTTTTCCACCACCTTCTTCCCAAGGGCACGTACCTGCCTGACCTCCTTTGCCTGGGAAGGGCTCAGAACAAAGTGAAAAAGGAGACAAAGGGGAGCACAGTGAGAAGCAGCCACTGGCAGGAAAGAAGACAAAAGGCTACAAAGCGCAGATGAGCAAAACAGTTATTTACATGATCAGTTTTAAACTTCCCCTTTCATTTTCTCACCAAAGCTGGGTACCTTTGTTTGAGGAGTCAAAGTTATTTTTGCTAAAAAGAAATAGTAATCAAGAAGGGATAGAGAAGCTGGTGTTAACTATAGTAACTACTAGGATGGCCCCAGACGCAGTCCCAAGAGGACAGCTCACCAGACAAAAAACCGAATCCCCTTCAACAGCTTGAAGATCTCCACCTTCCTAGGAAGGATCAGCCCTGTGCCTGGTGTGCCCTGCAGTGTGTCCTGTCTGCTCACAGCCTCTACCAACAGGTGTGACCGAAGTGAGCGTTTCTCCAAATGGCTGGGAAAGGCAAAGGAAACAGGAATCCTCACAAACGGTATGTTAAATATGAAACCCATGCAATTAAAGTACTGGCTCTGGTATTCATAGCATCCTTTCCTCACCTTTTAAAAAGAACCAGAGGTGGGTGGGAGGAACCAGGGTGGTTTATCCTGGACTGACTCCCCAGGGTAAACCATAGGATCCCCTATGTACTAACTTTTTCTGGCTAGTTTTTCAAATTATTTTCTAATTACATAAAGCAAAGTGCAGAAAGCAGCATTTGCTCCATATCCTCACATCTCCTATGGAGCAGGAGGAAGCCTGGGAAATTAAGGATTAGATTCAATTAACAAAAGGTTAGGGGTTCAGGCAAACACAATCCTACATTTAAATAAATGGCCACTGTACTGTAAAGAAACTGGGTGGTGGTGGCTATAGGAGTGCTCATCTTCCATTTGCCCCTCCCAGTGATCAGGGGGCTCCGCAGACAGGCTCAGATTCTAATTTCCTGGACTGTACACTCAGGAAGGTTGAGTTTATTTGCAGAACAGACCTCTCCACCTTCACTACCAAATCTCAATTCACCTGAATCTGGATAAGCCACATACTGTCACCAATGGAACAAAATTCCCAGCCTAGCCTTACTCTCCCAAAGTGGGCTAAAAACCTAGCAAAAATGAGGGTGTGAATCTCTCCACAATCAACACTAACAGTACAAGCAAATTCTCACAGAATGCCAAAGTCTAGGAAAAAATATTTCTTCAACTTCAGAATAAAAACTTACCCTACGAAGAGCCTGCGTAAAGAGGCTGGTAAGCAATCTGATTATTTCCCTATCGTCATCTAGGCTCCCCAGCTAGCAAACCTCAACCAGATCTGCTCTAAAGGAATTCAGAATAAGCAGGTCTGCCAACAAAAAGTCACCATGAACAGCGCCAACAACACAAGAGATTTGAAAGTGCTGCTGACACTGGATGTCCTAATAGTCAAGGCAGACCATCAAAAAATGGCTGCGAGAATATACCACATTAAAAGAAATCTAAAAAATTCTTATCTAACACCTCAATCCAATTCTTGCCAATGTGAAAAAAGATACTGGAATAAATTTATATTTTCTCCTAGAACAAAGCCTTCCTTGTTAGCAATGAGATAGAGTTATAATTTAAAAGAAAAACTTCACCTAAGAATAATCTGTATTAATTTTTAGAACCAATTTTCCATTTTGATTTACTTAAAATTCAAAACTTGCTAATAATAGAAAGTTTTTAAGTATCACTAAAATTGGATGTTGCTGCAAAATAGAATGGAATATTTCAGAGTCAAACTCAAGGATCTGTGTTGTAAAATATTTGGTCTGTGTTACTCTCTCAGCACTCAGTTTATAGAAAGGAACATGTTCTAGTTTGGTTAATTAACCACTAACATAAGTCAGATAATGAATGCTGCTGCCTCCTAAATAAATCAGAACAGATTAACAGAATCCTTTAAGTTTACTCAGTTTCAGAACAAAATTCAAAGCTATGACAGTAATTCTGGAAGCTGAGAGGAAATGTGCTTCTTCCCGCTCACAGTGTTAAGGGTTTTCAGGAGCCTGTTTTTCCAGTGGGGGGTGGGGGTGGGGGCTCAGCTGCTTTAGACTGGCAGTCCAGACAGGAAGAGCTGCCAGGCTTCTGGGGCTGGTCACTAGAGTGTGAGGACAAGATCAGATACAGCAGATGTTTACAGGATGCTTGGAAACAACCACGTGAAGATGGGAGTACTGCCACACTTAACTCTTTTGTTATACTTTGCAGTCAAGAAACAAGATTGAACAAAAGTCTGAAAGTCTGTCTTACAGCAGCCTCTCTCCCATCTCTCCCCAGTGCTGTGGCCCCTACCCAAATCTTCTGATAAGCTATCATTATAAAACCTCTATAGCAAGTCTTAAAAGGTAACATACAGATTAAAAAGGTATCATTTCTGGGTGACGCCTGTGGCTCAGTGAGTAGGGAGCCAGCCCCATATACCGAGGGTGGCAAGTTTGAACCCGGCCTGGCCAAACTGCAACAAAAAATAGCTGCAACGTGGCAGGAGCCTGTAGTCCCAGCTACTTGGGAGGCTGAGGCAAAAGAATCACCTAAGCCCAGGAGCTGGAGGTTGCTGTGAGCTGTGATGCCACAGCCCTCTACGGAGGGCAACAAAGTGAGACTCTGTCTCTTAAAAAAAAAAAAAAAAGTATCATTTTTGTCCAAGAATGACTACTCCATCATAGTGCCACAAAGAGAAGCCCACTCAGATAAACAAAAAATTTATTTTTGTAAAACAAGGAAGTGGATTAGACTAATAACATTTAATAACATCTAAACCAAATGATACAAAACAAAGCAACACCAGAAGAATGCATCCATGACCTGAAGTCCACAGAGAAATCTTCTCCCTGAGGCTCTGGTCCTTTCCTACATAAAGATCGCAGGCAGTTACTGTCTCCAAAAGCTTTCTTTCCAAAATGAGTAAGTAGGGAATTAGCCAGGCCCAGTAGCTCACACCTGTAATCCTAGCTCTCTGGGAGGCCAAGGCAGGAGGACCACTTGAGGCCAGGAGTTTGAGACTAGCTTGTATAAGAATGAAAACCCATCTTTACAGAAAAAGAGAATTAGCTGTGGTGGGTAATCCCACCAACTCAGGAGGCTGAGGCAGGAGGACTGCATTAAGCCTAGGAGTTTGGGGCTATGGTGAGCTATGACAATGCCACTGTAACCTTAACCCAGATTATAAAGCAAGACAAAGAAAAAGAAAAAGAAAGAGAAAGAGAAAGAAGAAAGAAGAGAAAAGGAAAAAAAGAAAAGAAGTCAGGCACTATCTCTCAAGATTGAGAGAAGTAGGCTAGGCATGGTGGCTCATGTCTGTAATCCTAGAACTCTTGGAGGCCAAGGTAGGAGGATTTGAGCTCAGGAGTTGGAGACCAGCCTGAGCAGGAACGACACCCTGTCTCTACAAAAAATAGAAAAAAATAGCCAGGTGATGTAGCAGGTGCCTGTAAGCCCAGCTACTCAGAAGGCTGAGGCAGGAGTATGGCCCAGAAGTCTGCAGTTGCTGTGAGCAACAGATGCCACAGCACTCCAGCCTGGCAACAGAGTGAGACTCTTATCTCAAAAAAAAAAGAAACTTGAGAGATACATTCATCTGCTAAGGATGTAAAACAGAGCCAGAGAATGCCTTTAGCTTGCTTTTATATGACACAGCTGCAAGCAGAGGGCCCTGCTCTACCTGGTGTGCGTGACTCATAGCCTGGTGGCTGTGACACAGCCTTCACTCTGCTGGGCAGGGCCTCCTCTGTTGATCTGAGGTCTCCAAAGACCCTTGCACTTCTCTGAGTGTCAAACAATAGAAGCCTTTTTCAGGAATCTAATCAAATTTAAGAGAGGGGCCTAAGAATACTCTGTAGGACAGATACGAACCGTCCCTCCCAGTTAACCCGTGACTTAAAATACGGCACCTCAAAATCAGAACAGCTGATATACCAAAGATGAAGCAAAAACAGAACAAACCCAGAAAGTTCCACAGAGAAAGTTTATTTTTCCATCTCCACAGCACGCATTATTCCCAGTCTCAAAAGCTCGAATCTCTTCAGTAGGCTCAGCTTTGATGTCAATGGAGATGAGGTGTGGATGTGGAAATGTGCAGAAAAGCCATTCCAATCTCAGTATCATACCATGCTGCACTAATGGCTTTTGTGAACCTTTCTTTCTTAAGAAAATTAAAATGGACTCAGCGCCCATAGCACAGTGGTTATGGCGCCAGCCACATACATGCAGGCTGGCGATTTTGAACCCAGCCCAGGCCAACTAAAGAACTGCAACAAAAAAATAGCCAGGCATTGTGGTGGGCGCCTGTAGTCCCAGCTACATGGGAGGCTGAGGCAAGAGGATCACTTAGCCCAAGAGTTTGAAGTTGCTGTGAGCTGTAATACCCCAGCACTCTACCGAAAGCACCATGGTGAGACTCTGTCTCAAAAAAAAAAGAAAAGAAAAGAAAAGAAAGAAAAAGAAAAGAAATTAAAATGCTAGGGGGTTAGACAAAATATTTCACCAGGCACTACAGTAGTATTAGGACTTCCCCCCCCCCCCATTTATTCTTTATTTGTATGGGGTGTGAGTGCAGCTCTGATACGCTCATCTACTGAGTGTAGCGAAGTCAGGGCCAGATCACGGTTTTCATTTAACATTCCACTTTTGAGTGAGCCATCGAAATCACCTTCTACTCATTCGTTCTGGTGTTGAGGGGACTAAGTGCTTAGTGTTCAGGTTCTAGAAGACCTCTGGGCAGTGGGCCCTGTTGCAGGGTGGAGGACGTGCACAGGTGACAGGGCCAACAGTCTCAAGTGCAGAGGGAGGTCCCTCACTTTGATCTGCACATCCACACAGGTCCTTTCTGTCAAAAAGCGCAATGAGAAACCCGAGAGGGACAACTGTCTGGCAGAGGGCAAGTTACAGCTTGCTGCTGAAGGAGGGTGGTAATGATGATTCCTGGCTCAGTGATGTCCCCCTTCCAAACACACTTACTAGGACAGGCAAACAGGAGCTCAGGGGCAAAAGATGGGGCTCACACAGGGAAGGAGCTACCAGCAGCAGGAAGGCAGCAACAGTGGGTTCAAACACAGACAGCCCACAGGCCTCCAGGAGGGAAAGCAATGCCTAAGAGGTTAGTGCAAGAAGAGACCCAGAGGCCCCGACCAAGCGCCCAAGAGTGCTGCACAGACAGCAGAGTGGAGGCTGGTGGAGGAAACGCCCTGTGGCACAATGAACTGAGACAGCCTTAGACCACAGAGTCCAGATGCTGTGTAATTTTACTACGGTTTTGTTATTTTATAATCCCTGTTTCCCTGCAATGGGTGTTGTATTTGATTGAAGAACCGAATGGAAAGGTCAGGGAATTGTTTCTTCTTCCTCAGGGGCCAGGAAGAAAGGTACAGAAGAACCTCTGTAAGCTGACCACACAAGGGACTGTAACAAACTGGTCGACATAAGCTAGGCCTACTGTACCGAGCAGTGCACGTGGTGCATGTCTAGGGTATAAAGATTAGGTCAACTTGAGGTGGTCACTTACCGAGGTTCTACTGTGATTCTTTCTGTCTCCATGGTCTAAGACCAGCATGTTTTACAAGACAAAGGGTTACTTAGAGATCTCACATGGCAGATATCTAGAATGTTCCACAATCACTGCCTCCCCTACTCAGGCCCTGGGTAATGTCCTCACATCCAGGTACCCAGCTAAGTTGGGCCTGGGGTTCCATGCTACTGTAAATTGCTGTGTTTTGGAGTACTCTGTTATTTAGCAATATAAGGAATATATCTCCTTCAATATAAAAATTTAAGCAACTGAAAACAAGCATTCCTTTCATGGAGTTAGCTTTCTAACTCCATATTCAGCTTCCTTTCCCATCTTTGAGCTTCAAGACTTTATTATGGCCCTACTTTATGGGACAGAGTAACACAACAGAGTGAAAAGAGCTAAGGCGTATGTTCTTTTCCTTAATAGTTCTTTCTGATAAGGAAATACATGTACATGATGCAAAATTTAAAAGATTCAAGGGCCGAGCGTGGTGGCTCAGGCCTATAATCCTACCACTTGGGAGACCAAGGCAGGTTGGATTGCCTGAGCTCACAGGTTCAAAACCAGCCTGAGCCAGAGTAAGACCCCACCTCTAAAAATAGCTGTGTGTTGTGGCGGGCACCTGTAGTCCCAGCTACTTAGGAGGCTGAGGTAAGAGAATTGCTTGAGCCCAAGAGTTTGAGGTTGCCATGAGCCACTACCAAGGGCAACAAAGTAAGACTGTGTCTCAAAAAAAAAAAAGATTCCAAAGAAGACCTCACCTTTGCAGGTGTATGCTTACATGTCATTCCAATGAAGCTGCTCCAGAACTCAGCATCTCTCTTTTCCTTGCTTAACTTTCTTCTAAAGCATCTGTCACCATGACATACTACCATATTTAATTATCAATCTCTGCTGCTTGAATTGAGCTTACAATTCAAGCAGGTCTGTAGGCCCTAGGATGATCCTGGTAGGTATGGATGAATAAAAAGGAGATACAGTGAAAAAAGTCTCTATATTCTTGACATGACTTGACGTGACATGATACTCAAATACATGATACTCATGACACAGGATACTCAAATACTTTTCATACTACATTTGTCAACTTTTGAGCTAATGTTTCACAAGAAACATTATTTTTCCACAAAAACAACCAACTTTTCCCTGAGTATACATCTCAGAACAAAAACAAATGATAGTAAAGAGTTTTTTCTTTTTTTTTTAATGTTTTCATTTTTTATTTAGAGACAAGAGTCTCCCTTTGACACCCTGGGTGGAGGAGTGCCATGGCGTCATACCTCACAGCAACCTCCAACTCTCGAGCTCAAGCGATTCTCTTGCCTCAGCCTCCCAAGTAGCTGAGACTACAGGTGCCTGCCACAACCTCCGGCTATTCATAGAGATGGGGTCTCACTCTTGCTCAGGTCTTGAACTCCTGAGCTCAGGCAATCCACCTGCCTTGGCCTTCCATAGTGCTAGGATTACAGGAGTAACAGGCCACCATGCCTGGCCTATGCTTCTAGTAATGACCTGTAAAGAAACTTCTCACCTAATTCACATTAACAAGATTACAGAAATGTATTGGAATCAATTATTTTAAGTGAAGGGGCTACAAAAGAGAAGGAAAATAAAAGGGAGATTAAGCAGCAGAAAGGGGATTAGGAGGTAACCAAACAGAAGCATCTCTCAACACGAGCCATTTACATTTGTACCTTCAAAACACTCCTCACTAAAAGAATATATGAAAAATGACCAAACAGACTCTACAATCGACACTTTCAACTCATTCACCGTTAGACTAATCCATCTTTCAACTAAGCCACGCCTGGCCCAATAAAAGTATTTTTCATTCAGTTTTTGTAAAATTCCACTTTGGTTTTAATATATATAGGTATTAAATCTGAAATGTACAATTTCAAATAAAAGTTTATTGTATCTCAAATAAGAAGCCGTACAATTAATCAAAGTATGTGCCTAAACTGCTGACACAGCTTTGCTTTGCTGTTTGGTGGCTCGTGTGTTCTAGCAACAAAGAAAACTGGAAAGCAAATGGCAGGTGATAAAACCGCAAAAGCCATCTTCCACAGTGTGTTGAAAATTCAATGTTTTTCCATGCAAAAAGTGGTCCAAAGCCTGAAAAGTAGGAGCAAGGTCTGGTGAATATGGTGCATGACAGAGTTTCCAAGTCCCGCTTCTGAAGCTGGAGCAGCACTGTTTGTGCAACAGAGATGTCTTGCAAGAGGATTGGCCTGTCTCTAGTGACCAATCTTGGCTGCTTAATCACAAGCATCCTCATCATTTCAGTGGCAACAGACCTGTGCTATAACTGACTAACCGAGTTTCACGAAGTCATGGTAGGGCACTACTAGCACTAGAACACCAAACAGACACGATTAGCTCTTTGCAATGACTACGCAGTTTTAGACTGCATTTGGCACTTTCATCTTGATTTAAACATTGTGTCAAACACTTGTGACTGTCAAAAAAATCCATTTTTGTCACAGATAACAATACAGTGTAGGAACGGTTCACTTTCACGTTGTGACAGCAAAGAAAGGCAAGCTTCAAGACAATTCCTCTTCTGATGCCCTCAGTTAATTCATGTAGAACCCATTTGTCCAGTTTCTTTACCTTGCCAATTTGTTTCAAATGGCCCAGAATTACTGGAATAGTAACATCAATCCTTGCTGCTAATTCACCCATAGGTTGGCATGGATTTGCTTCCACTGTAGCAGCGGTTCTCAGCCTGCGTGTCGAGACCCACAGGAACTGTATTAAAGGGCATTAAACTACATTAAGAAGGGTGAGAACCACTGCACTACAGATTTCAGCTCATCATTATCCACCGTGGTCTCAGTTCACCCACATGGCTCAGTATCAAGATTAAAATCAGCAGAACAGAACTCCTCACAACATCAACATGCCGTGCATTCATTAGCCACACCCTTCCCAAAATGCTTCACTGATATTCCAAATTGTCTGCAGAGCCACACTGGTTCCATGATGGAACTCAGATTCAAAAATAGCATGCATATTTTACTTAGCCATGGTTTCATAAAAATTGCTCTAAAAAATAAATTTTTTATTTTTTAAAGAGGCAGAGTCTCACTTTGTCACCCTCAGTAGAGTGCCGTGGCATCACAGCTCACAACAACCTCCAGCTCTTGGGCTCAGGTGATTCTCTTGCTTCAGCCTCCTGAGTAGCTGGGAATACAGGCACCCACCGCAACGCCCGGCTATTTTCTTGTAGCAGTTTGGCCGGGGCCAGGTTTGAACCCACCACCCTCAGTATATGGGGCCAGCGCCCTGCTCACTGAGCCACAGGTGCCACCCAGTTCTAAAAAAAATTTTTGAACGATAATCACAAACCAAAACATGTGTCTGAAAGAATGAGGATGTACCTTCACAATAAAAACAAAAAGAAAGTCAAAGTGAAATGGCAGATATCAAATGTCAAACTTAGTACTTCAGGAAACTGTATATTTCATACTTAACCAAATCTTATTTTACCTTAATTCAAAATGATTATAGATATTTCAGATAGTGACTGCATCATCTTCCCAATCACTTTATTATTTATAACCAAGTCTTCTATTGAAGAAACTAAATTTTCTGTGCACTAAATGGTGCCATAGGTTGGCATTACTCTTAACTTTTCTTTTTTTGGAGACACAGTCTCACTCTGTCGCCCTGAGTAGACTGCTATGGCATCATAGCTCACTGGGCTCAAGCAATCTTTTTGCCTCAGCTTCCCAAGTACTACAGGTACTTGCCACAATGCCTGGCTAGTTTTTCTCTTTTTACTAGAGACAGGGTCTCTCATTCTTGCTCAGGCTGGTCTTGAACTTCTGAGCTCAGACTCAACCCACTTTGGCCTTCCAAACTGTTAGGATTACAGACATGAGCCACCTCACCCAGCTAGTCTAAACTTCTAACACAACCCTCACACCTTCCCTTATTAGCTGCAAATTGTACATTTCCCAGGTATAGCACGTAACTTAAAACTGTAGCAAAGACTATTAGAAATTTTTGGTTTCCATAGCTCAGTAAAGTTAGTCCTTTGCAAGGGGATTAAATAATTAGGCTTGCTGAATTCTCACTACCTGCGACACCTGCCTCTTCATACTGATCCAAGTATCACTCTTCCAAACGGGGTAAACCATATACATAATTTCCATCTCATGCTCCTCCCATCTTCTCTTCCAATCTCCAGCTCTTGAATTACTAAATTCCAGACAAACTAATTTGGGACTTAGGAATCTGTATCCTGCCTTTGCCTGTTTATCTCCTCCTTTCACCTGGGGCTAGAGTGCCCTGGCCGCAGTCTCGCTCACTGGGGGTGGGGTGGGGAGGGGGTGGAATATATTATATAATCATCTCACTTTTGCTCAGGCTGATCTCGAACTCCAGAGCTCAACTTACCCCCTCCTGCCTCAGCCTCCCAGAGTAGACTTACCCAAAATCTGAAACAGCAAGAGACAGTGTGTATTTCAAAGATCCAGGACACAACTTTTTACTTTCTAAAAAGTAATGAAAGCAAAAAAAAAGACTAAACCCAGCCAGAGTGCCCTAGTAACATTCCTCCAGAAGGTTTTCTGAACATCTCCAATTCTCTCCTGCCCCTTAGAAGAACATACCTGTGATGTGACCCCTGCCGTGAATGTAAACTCCTAAAGTTCAAAGCTGTTGTCTTATACTTCTTCTTTCCCTTCTACAGTACTTACCACAGTCAGGAAACTTGACTTTTAACAAGTGAAAATTATCCAATCCCTTAAAATTACTGCTTCCTGCTGAAGGTAGGCCCCTATCATCTTGCCATGAAATAGTAAAGGAGTATATGAGGCATTCCTGAGCCTCACATTATTAAGCACAATTAAAAAGGCACATGGTTTATGGTATTACTGAACCAATAAGCAATTTCACTGCCTACATAAGATAATAATGATGTTTATAAAACTTAACACTGCTAAAATGCCAACTATGACTCAAAAATAGAAGGAAGCATTTTGAATGGGACTCTTTAAAATCTGAGACTCAACGGAGAAGGGTACTGAACCCCAGGTTACTGACATAATCCAGCGATTAAAAAGTTATTCACTTTTAGAGTCTCAAGTACCAATTTACAATCATTCCAAAATGTTACTATTCTCTATTTAGGTAATAAAACACAGCAGCAAAGTTCTTATCACTGTACGGTGTGCTTTAAAATTATTTCAAGCAGCTCGCACCTGTGGCTCAAGTGGCTAAGGCACCAGCCACATACACTTGAGCTGGCGGGTTCGAATCCAGCCTGGGCCTGCCAAACAACAATGACAGCTGCAACCAAAAACTAGCCAGGCGTTGTGGCGAGCGCCTGTAGTCCCAGCTACTTGGGAGGCGGAGGTGGGAGACTCTCTTGAGCCCAGGAGTTGGAGGTTGCTGTGAGCTGTGATGCCACAGCTCTCCACCCAGGGGGACAGCTTGAGGCTCTGTCTCAAAATAAATAAATAAATAAATAAAATTTAAAAATGAATAAAATTAGTTCAAGTTCAAATTTGAACCACGGTAATGAGTAAGTTACAAACTAATGGACATCTTAATCTGTGAGCTGGTGTCACAGGTAAAGAAAAAGGAAAATTTAGGGTTTTATTGTTATTTTTTTTCAAATGGCAATTAATTATATAAAAATTCTCTGGGCTCAGCTCCTGAGGAGTCAGCCACACATACCTGAGCTGGCGGGTTCAAATCCAGCCCAGGACTGTCAAACAATGATAACTACAACTAAAAAATAGCCATGTGGGCTATTGTGGCAGGCGCCTGTAGTCCCAGCTACTTGGGAGGCTGAGGCAAAAGGCTGCTGTGAGCTATGATACCACAGGACTCTACCCAGGGCAATATAGTGAGACTCTGTCTCACCAAAAAAAAAGAAGAAGAAGAAGAATTCTCTGGCTTGCAGTAAAATCCACCCCAATATAATGTAATTAAAATTTTAGGGTTTGGGATCCTTCTCTGACATCCTTCTTCACTCCTTAATTAAGTTTTTCATTGGCTTTCAAGTGAAATTCAACTTTTGATTCTAAGATAATTTACCTTTAGTTTGACATTTAAGCCACCTTTTTACCATTACAGATAATGGCCAGATGAAGTCCCCTTAGACAAGGGCTGATTTGACAACCACCCACAATTTTAAAACTAAATTTAATACTAAAATAACCCAAGATTACCTAATTTCTCTTAATTTGGAAAGGAATTAGTGAACCCCAACCCCTAAAAATGAGAGGATGGTAATATTTCATAAAGGGATATCTTCTGTTTATAGTATCTCCAAGACAATTACATATAAATTCAATTAATATAATTTGAAATAAACTCATAATTTCATCTCTGCTTCCGTGAACAGAGAATATCTCTCCTTGAACAGTTAATGGGCAGCAAACAAAAGACCCATAGTGGTCACTTCTATGCTCTTGGAGTTCCAGGGAGTCTATGGGGGCAGAAGGGAGTATAGTCAAGGGGAGGAGGAAGAGAAGAAAGGGGCCAGGGATCCCTGAGTCCCTGAAGAACTGGTGGAGAGGTTGAAGTGCTAACCCGACTTCCTCATCTAGAGGTGAGAAAACTGAGGCCCAGGTAGACAGTGATGTGCCCAAAGTCCCAAGACCAGGAAGTGATAGGAATTAGGCCCAGGTTGCCTAAATCAGCTGCCGAGAGAGTGGAATGCTTGGGCAATACTCGGTAAAGTTCAACCTGCCAGCCCAGAAGCACCTCTGCATGTCTTCACGTCACGCTCCTCTCCAAGAAACAACACAAGATGAACGCTGGCAGGGGGGTCACCATCTGGATAACATAAATGGGCTATCTTCAACAGTAGCTACAAGGCCAGGTATAGGGGCTCACACCTGTGATCCCAGCTCTATGGGAGGCTGAGGCTGATGGATCCCTTGAGCTGAGGAGTTCCAGACCAGCCTGAGCAAGAGCGAGACACCATCTCTACTAAAACAGAAAAAACTAGCCAGGCATCTTGACAGGCACCCTGGGAGCCTGAGACAGAGGATCTTTTGAGTCCAAGAGCTTGAGGTTGCTGTGAGATATTATGAGGCCGTGGCACTCTATTCAGGACAATAGACTGAGACTCTGTCTCAAAAATGAATAAAGAAAAAGAAAAAAACAGTACCTATGAGATATCTTGTATGTTTGGTTTTGATTTTTACACTTTCATGAGGCCAAGATGAACTCCCTCCTTGTCGCCCCCAAAAGGAATGTCCTACTAGGACATTACAAATGGAGTATAATGCAATATAAGCAGAGAACACTGAGATGAAGTGATTAGGAGGTTTAGTAAGTAAGAAAGACTTGGGCGGCGCCAGTGGCTCAGTGAGTGGGGTACCGGCCCCATATAACAAGGGTGGCAGGTTCGAACCCAGCCCCGGCCAAA
>NW_003852549.1:4304480-4322524 GCF_000181295.1 Otolemur garnettii
AAAAAAAAAAAAAAGAAAGAAAAGAAAAAAAGACTTTGCCAGAAATGGCACAAAATACCGCATGATGCTGAAGAGCTATGCTTGAGAAAGTGAGAAAGCTATTCTCTAGGGCCTAGCTCTAACACAGCTGGAAACAGGGTTTGTAGATAAGAAAAAAAAGCCCTCCATTTAATAAGCTTCATCAGTAACTTGGAGAGGGGTGGAGTCTCTCAAAAACCAGACCTTTTCATGCTTGAAAAACACGCACAACGATCACCCAGGATCTGGTCAAAGGCAAGTTCTGATTCAGTCTTTCTGGGGTTGGGCCTGAGATTCCCTGGTGATGCTGATGCCAGTGGTTCACACTACACTTTTTTTTTTGAATCGACACAAAATTGAACATATTTATCTAATGCAGAGCATATTCTGATGAAATGTTTAACAATCAAATCAGTAATTAGCATATATTATCACCTCAAACACTTATCATTTCTTGGTGTTACAACAGGTCATACAATACAGTGGGTATAAAAGCTACATTTCAAGGTATGTTTATTTCACAACTTGATGGCTAGCTACAATGACATGTGAGCCTTCTTCCTTCCGGTTACCATCAGGCCCTATAGAAAGAAATATCAACATAATTTCTAGGGGCGGAGGGTGAGGAGGCACCCAAGTCCAATAAGTATGAAAGCACTCAGTACAGCATCATGGTTATTTAATACAAAAGAATGTGCTCTCGGCTGGGGAAAGGGAGAGAAGGGTAGTGTCTGTCACACAGTAAAGGCTGAGTTACAGAGCATGATTTAAGTTTTCTTACCGAGTGGCCAAGTGGACCAATAAGTACTTACGTGAATGAAAGTTAATCTTGCCTTACACGAAAAGGAAATTAAAACCTATATGGTCTACAATGGTTTTTTTTTGTGGGGGGGGGGTTCTGTTTTGTTTTGTTTTTCTGAGACAGAGTCTCAAGCTGTCACCCTGGGTAGAGTGCCATGGAATCACAGCAACCTCAAACTCTTAGGCTTAAGCGATTCTCTTGCCCCAGCCTCCCAAGTAGCTGGGACTATAGGCACCCACCACAACGCCCAGCTATTTTTTAGTTGCAGTTGTCATTGTTGTTTTAGCTGGCCTGGGCCAGGTTCAAACCCACCAGCCCGGGTATATGTGGCCTGCACCCTACCTACTGAGCTATAGGCACTGCCACCAATGGGTTGTTTTTTTCCAAGAGTCCTGAGCCTTTTTTATTTCTCACAGCCCAGAAGAAACCCAGAGTTATTGACCATGGAGCAGTGTGGCTCTCAAATAGCCACATCATTATTATCAGTGACACTGGGACATCATTTCTGCAATCTTATGTGCCTTAGTGAAAATGTAAGCTTTCTGAAGACTACTTTGCATATGTAGCCTTGTCTGCTATTCCATATTTGAGGAATAAAATTTTTTAAACTAGCTTTAAGAAGAGGTATGTATGGTTTTAGAGTCTGAGGTCTAAACTCAAATCCCTTCCAAGTATTAGTGATATGACTTGGGCTTTCTATCTCCCCAACCATAAAATAAAGACAATAGGCACCCAGTTGACCGTCCAGTTGAGTTCTTCCTGTACCTGGAATGCCCAGCAGCTCCGTGCCCAGCCCACTTTGGTGACAGTGATGATCTTATCATTGATCACTCTTCAGGCCACCCTTCTCCATCTGAGCCAACCAATCCCAGTTTGCTCTGTACTAAATATTCGTGTCACTGTGCACACTCTATTCTCCATGAGTTAACCTTCCAAGACAGCAACACCTACTTTTCAGACATTTCTGTGTCCTCATCTAAGCACTGTGGCACACAGAAAAGACTATAAATCACACGCACAACCGCTCTCTCCACTTTTCCCAATGCCATCTCATCAACAGTCCTCCCCCGACTTCCCACCACCTCCTCCCATCCTCATTCTGTCAAAAGACAGCACAGTACCCCTAAGAGGAGGAAGAGTGCCTAAACCCACATACCAGTGTCTCCCAGCATCGAGAACAATGTGTCTTTTGTGAGCCAAAAGCGACTCATCTCTGGAAGCATGGTGTTAAGAAATGGACTGCCCTTTTTCTGTCATTTTAGTATTGAACACACAGGGAAGCCTGTTTACTGAAAGCAAAAACCTGGAAGACCAGTTTACAAACAGTTGCATGTGACTACATTAATATCTATGTAAGGATGTCCAACCTTTTTTCTTTTCTGCCATACAGTGGAAGAAGAGTTGTCTTGAGCCACGCATTAAATTCACAAACACAAAAGCTGATGAGCAAAAAGATCTGTACATAATTTTTGCACTATCTGACACCAGATATGCAAGACAGTCCTCAAATAATCAGCATGCAGCCTGCAGGCCACAGGTTGGATACCCCTGACAGCCTTTTTTTAATGTATCCTCACTCAACCCCCACAAGAACCTTGGAACACATTTAGGACTACCATTATTATCACCAGACATACAAAGACAGGCTTAAGGAGCTTGATGTAAGAGATGAGCATGGTCTCTGGCCTTGGAACCTGTTCTCTCATTCTCTAAAGCCGGGATCGCCCTAGTGGGGGTGGTGCAGACATGAATACATCTTTGTTATCAGAAATACCTATGTTGGGGGTGGTGCCTGTGGCTCAAAGGAGTAAGACGCTGGCCCCATATGCCGAGGCTGGCCGGTTCAAACCCAGCCCTGGCCAAAAACTGCAAAAATAACAACAATAATAATAAAAAGAAATACCTATGTCATTTAACTATTCAAATTCTGATAGGGAGACTCCTGGGGCTCACTTTCATCAGTCTGAGCTGCATCCCTGTAGGTGATCAGAACCTGTAAGTGATGGCCTACCACCTGAAGGCTCTTAATCATAGCTTAAACAAGTCTCTGGTGTCAAAACGTAAATGGCAATGCGGAGTCAAGGTTGAAGCCAAAACCCTACATTTCCCCCAATGACAGACCCTGCCCTATAACGAACCTTCCCTTGAGCTTGCACGTCTCATTTGCCAATTCAGAGCAGAAGCCAAAAGCCAGCCTTGGAGTTTGGCCTTGGTCATTTAAGCCCATTTTAAAGTCTTCCTTGTGTCCTGGGAGCATCTGAGGGACCCTGTTCACCGGTATGAAGGCTCTTCTTTTCTCTTACTGGCCACAAACCCTTTCTCCAGCTGAAAAGGCCTTTTCAAAGGGAATAGAAGTATGCTAGAAAATCTTCATTAAGTCATTTAATATTGTGTATGTCCAGTACTTCAGCTCCCAAACAGAAAGGAATGTGCCCAGGAGCCAGCACCTGTCACGATGGCAGGCAGCTGAGGGGCCAGTCAGTCCTCCAAGTGCCTAACTTCCCCAGCTGCCCAAGGCCAGCACGTCCTTTTCAATTTGTAACTTGGATTCTTCTCAGTTTCAAATCATAGGTTGACAAGGGCTAAAGACTGATGTTGTAAAATCAAGACTAGGTCAAAGCCATGACAAGCAGAAGGAGCTAAAGGGAGTGGAGCTGAAGCTCGCAGTTCAGTGGGAGTACAGCAAGCCAGTGAAATCGGTTCTTCACTGCCATATGGCACAGTGGTGGTGATCCTGTCAAGTACTGTACAGGGAGTACAGTGACAAATGGGTAGGATCGCACTTTTTGAGTTTAGTTTTGGGGCTTTTTTATTAAGTAGCATTCACACAAATAAGAGTTATTTCTAAATTTTTTGCTAAAATTCTGATTGAATTCATGATTGAAATCTACTCACATAGTATTGGTATTTGCAAGAGGAAATAAAAACAAAGTAATGAAATCAACCAGTCTTCTCCATTAGCATGAAAAAAATTTCATGCCACCAAAACTTAAAGCAGAATAGATACCCTCTTGAATGGATTCTTTTAGGAACGTTTACATAAATGCGGTTCACAAGGTCATAGCCATCAAACTTGTACAGTGGCTTTGGGGAGCCTTGTTCTTGTTTTGCCCTGAACATCACGTCTCTCAACCCAAATGCACCACACTGCTGTGGTTCTAGGGCCAGTAGACCCACAGGCCTCAGCCCAGAACCACTGACTCAGAGCCTGCAAGATCTCCAGGTGATTCAAACACACACTAAAGTTTGCTAAGCGCCAACTTGCAAGATAGTTTAGTAACTTAAAAATCATGTAAGCCCATTTATATTCTCCCTTGCACTAAGCTGTAGTGTGCCCTTCTGCAAGTCCCACTTATGGACGCTTCCCTGGCAGGTAGAGGAAAATAAATCTTAAGTTTGTGTGTAAAATAATTTAAACATAAACTCAAAGCTCTTTTTCTGATGCAGTGGGGGGTGGGGTGTGAAAAAAATTTTAACCTACTACAAGCTTTCTACAACATGTCACACTGCCATTATTTCTATCAATGATCAAAAATTTATACTATAAACAAACAAAACCAAAAACTCTCCAAAATATCCACATTAAATCAAAGATACCAACCAAGCAGAAACAGGACGATAAAAGTAAAAATCACAATACACACAAAATGGTCTCTAAGGCCAAATTGTTCACAAAGTTAGTCTTGTCAGGAAATACATCTGCTATGCAATTCAGAGTGGGGAAGACTACTTCCATCTATATAAAAGACATGGGATTCTTCCATCTCTCCATGCCAGTCACTGTCACCCAGAATTTTATATACTACATGATACTATTTAAGTCTCACCACACCCTGGTAAGGTGGTCACTATTTTAGTTGTTATAGGAAGGTTTAACTTATACACAGCCAAGTGCTCAAATAGGCTGTGTAGAGCTGGGTGAACTTTAACATTTGTGTACCCCAACGTTAACCACCACCAAGATCATTTCCCCACCTCCTCCCAACAGGAATCTCTCAGGCCCCTGCGCTCTAGGGCAGTGGTTCTCAACCTGTGGGGTGGAGACTCACAGGAATTGTATTAAAGGGCTGTTGCATTAGGCAGGTTGAGAACCATTGCTCTAGGGAAACCACTATTCTGACATCTCACACATACATTCGCTTTGCTTGTTTATGGAAATCTACACAAATGGAATTGTGCAGAAAGTACCTTTTAGAACCTGGCTTCTCTCATTGAGTGGTTACAGAAGGACCAGTGTAGGCAGAAAAAAAAGGGATGCCCCGCTGGGAGCAGAGAATGAACAAAATAGCTAGGAGGCAAAAGGATGCCCCAGGCATTGGGAGGGGCTGATAGAGGGGTTGGTTGAAAGGGGAAGATGGGTCTGTCAAATGGGGAGTAACCTTCAATGCCAGGAAAAGGAGATTTTATCTTCAAGGGAGCAGATAGTGTCTGAGGATATTTCAGGAGCTGAATGATGTAATTAAAGAGATGATACCTTGCCTGGAGTAGAGTGAAGGAGGAAAACAGAGGCAGCCAAGTGCAGTGATCCAGGTGCTGAAGGTGCGATGGGAGGGACCAAACCCCAAGAAGCCCTAACTGCTAAGAGGGAGTCTTCCCACAGCCCCAGCACTGAAAGACGTTCTTACAGAAAGAGTGGTGCTAAATGTTATTCAAAACTCTATGAACTCAGAAGGACAAATCCGTTTCAGAGGAGACAAGTTTGCTTTTCTTTCCTTTTCTTTCTTTTTTTGAGACAGAGTCTCCAGCTGTTGCCCTGGGTAGAGTACTGTGGTGTCATAGCTCACAACAACCTCCAACTCTTGGGCTCAAGCGATCCTCTTGCCTCAGTTTTTCTATTTTTAGTAGAGACAGGGTCTCGCTCTAGCTCTTGCTGGTTCAAACTCATGAGCTCAAGCAATCTACCTGCCTCGGCCTCCCAGAGCGCTAGGATTATAGGCGTGAGCCACTGCACCCAGCCTGGAGACAAGTTTAAAATAACAATAAGCTAGCCTCTTGGTCCCCACTGAGTTGACAGATTAGATCAAATCTCAGGAGAAAAGACAGGGAGATGTGGACATAGGAGGTAAAGAACAAGACCACTAGAACTAAATGAGCCTCCAGAAACCAGGTGTATGTCAAGACAGAAAAGAAGGCACCACCAAGAAGCCTCACAGAAGCCTGAAAAGGGAATCTGCAACCTGATGGGAGTAAGAGAGGAGGAGGACAAAACTGAAAGATCAGAGCACGAACTTAGCAATAATTCCTTTCTAATAGGCATGTAATTTAAAGACACTTTTTCTCAAGTCCAACTATTGCTAATACTGACTCAAGTTCTCCCAGAATATACACAGTATTTCAGAAGCCTCATTAACTCTTTCCAGCATCTTCAGGGTATTACTTTGCAAATTACTATCTGGGTAGGTTAAACTTAGTAAATTACTGTTTGGGCACACTAAATAGTAGCCTAGTACACTGAAAGAGTTAAGGAGCTTCCAAACTGTCTAATTTACTGTGAAAGAGCTTTAGACAGTCAAGATTCTAACTCCGTTTGCATTATCACCAATGAGCGCGAAGAAAACCACCAAATAAAACACTCAGGTTTCTGTTCAAACTGGGTCTAACAGATTTTATTTAGACTTCCAAATCATCATAAATCTCAGATGTTCTACGGCCAACCAACGCTGGCCCTTCCTCAAAAGATCTATTACAAATAAAAGCCTGAAAGAGACCCCCAAAATCAGAAAACCTGAGATCAGTGTTTGCAGGGTAACCGTGTATTATACGTCCAATCTGCATATAAAATTATCCAACAGCCACAGATAACTCAATCCCTCTGTCTTCCATTCTCTGTATTTAAAGAATACAGATTCACCAGACTATAGTAACTTCTACCTGATGACAAATAATGTGCTCACCAAAGCCAGGTCTTTGGAGGCGATTAAGTGAGAATTCCTAAGTATCTATTCTCTAAATGATAACAATAGATAATATAAAGAAGATGATTTGCTTTTAACTTGAAGGTAACCCAGCTATGCTGTCAATGACATTTTATGTTATTCACTGACTGAACTTTATCAAAAGCAAGGCAGCAAGTCTAATATATAACATTAACTAGTGATTTATTTATTTACTTATTTATTTTTGAGACAGTCTCTCACTGTCACCCTAGGTACAGTGCCATTGCGTCACAGCTCACAGCAACCTGAAATTCTTGGACTTAAGCAATTCTCTTGCCTCAGCCTCCCAAGTAGCTGGGACTTACAGGCACTCACCACAAAGCCCGGCTATTTTTGTTATCATTGTTGTTGTTGTAGCTGTTGTTTAGCAGGCCCAGGCTGGGTTCCATTCTGCCAGCCCCAGTGTATGTGGCCAGCACCCTAATCACATAGCAATGGGTGCCCATCCTAACTAGTTATTTTTAAAACATAATTCATAGAAAAGAAAATGGAAGCATAGCTAAAACACTGAAAGTAGTTTTAATTAATATGGCCAACCTTACCCTATTTTTCAAATTTTTAAGCACACTTTTAAATTGTACATACAAATCTAAACACCAATTTGTTCTGAAGCCCCTTAGCAAACCTGCATAAATCAATAAAAAATATTGATTCTTCAACAGAATATTTTTTTAACTCATATTAAAATTCTCAGTGGGCTAAATGATTTTTTTGGTCAGATTGGCACCTTTTTGACCATGTTTGTAAAAAATGTTGACATGAAGGCTATGTTAACCAGTTTGATGGAAGTGTTTCGGATTGTGTGTGAAAACCCCACACTGTACCCAGAAGTGCATTAATGTACATAGTTACCATTCAATATTTTTTAAAAAATGTTCTTGCTTTACAATTTTTTAAAAAAATATAGAGGGGTGGTGCCTGTGGCTCAGTGGGTAGGGCGCCAGCCCCATATACCGAGGGTGGCGGGTTCAAACCCAGCCCCAGCCAAACTGCAACAAAAAAATCGCTGGGCGTTATGGCGGGCACCTGTAGTCCCAGCTACTCGGGAGGCTGAGGCAAGAGAATCGCCTAAGCCCAGGAGTTGGAAATTGCTATGACTACGGCATTTCTACCGAGGATGATAAAGTGAGACTGTGTCTATAAAATAAAATAAAATAGTATAATATAATATAATATAGAGAGCAATAACAAAGCACATTTGTACAAGCACAGTCTTATCACTAACAATCCTCATTTGATAAACACATTGGAATGGAATTATTGACAAAGATCCTCAGTTCAGACCATGAAGTAACTAAATACATATAAAAATAGAATATATACATTTTCAAATATCAGAATTTTAAAAATAATTAGAGCTCTGTAGAGAAGTACCTATGCTACCTTTAATAATGAAACTGTATAGTATAGAACTTTCAGAATCAAAGGACACTGGTTAAAATCACACTCAGAAAAAGTCACATGAACATTAGTTCTGTCACTAAAGCAAACAGACAAGCATTCAGGCTTTCTTTTTATTTTCAGTTGTGTCATGATGGAAACAAATTAATTTCACTTTTTTTTTTTTTTACTAACTACAGATAACTGGCCGATGCCTTAATTATACGTAGGTTATGCTTTGCTTCCCTCATTTTCTGCAGGTAAATCTGAGCAAAAAGAACTGACACATGAGCAGCCAAGGAACAGTGAATATGAATGTTTTCTGGCACTTAAATGAGCCCATTGCAAAAAACTAAGCCTGCCATACACAGAGAAATTTTCAAAAGGAATAGGTATATGAGACAAATAAAAGCTTTCAAAGAAAAACTTTAAAGTCTTTTCTCTTTCTCCCCAGTCTCACTTGGGAGAATAAGAAATTTTTACGCTCAAAGCATAAAACTCATTAATACAGATCTCCTGGGGATTAAACATGGAAGGTGGGGGGGAGACGCATAATCAATGTACTTGTTCTACCTCAAACAGAAATTCTTGCAAGCCATGTAAAAGATAATTTCACAATGAACAATGAGATTTATCTTCAATTGCTAATGCAGGTTTTTTAATGCTTATGTTTTCCTGCCTAAAATCATTTACATTTAAAAAACTGTTGTTTAACTTTCATTCCAACACAATGCATTTTATCTAGTGAGTAGGATTCACCACTAACCGCCAATCATTTAGGGCCTTCCCACCATTTGTGTCTGAGATTTAGGAGTAGGTCAACAGCAAATCCTTCTTAGCTGACATATGTAAACAAAAACAAAAACATACTACTAAGCTCACCTACGTGATAAAGTCTGTAGTTACACTAGCAAACTTAGTAGAGTTCAAAGTCCCAATCCAGAGGCAACTTTGTGTGGGATGAGTGAAGACGATGTAAACCACACATACCCACAGCCTCACAGTCAGTCAACTCCTTAGCTGCACCACTTTCATGCCAGCAGATCTCCGTCCTCTGATTTCATTTGGGGCGTCAGCAAATAGTCCTTAAGATCTCTTTTAACTTCCTACCGCGGCTGTGCTTTTATTTGCATTTCGGCTTCTCTCACCATATGCTTAAGATAAAGGTACTACTTCATTGTAAGGTAATGAGGAGAGACAAGAAGCATCCCGAACAGAGTATGTTAAGAGCCACTAACCATTAGGAGGAAAGATGTTTGTTATCTATTCCCAATCCAGCCCAACAGATCAACCCCAGGTGGCTAAGAAATCAAAAACAAGGTGAGATAAGAGTGTAAGGATTTAAAAATGTCCTTTAAGGTCTACATGTACCTTAAGGTACACTTGCCTTACAAATATGCAAATAAATGGGCTTGAGATAAGGCAAAACCTCTGAACCAAGGCCCTCTGGCTAGGCTTCCAGTCCTTATAAATCCACAGTGTATTATCACTTACAACTTAAAATTGGGGGTTTTTTTAAAGTAAAGGTAGAATACATTGAACATGAATCCTCACGTGGGTTCCAATAAAATATCAACCAATTGGGTTCCCTGACTTTGCCCTTCATGGTTTCTCTTGACTAAGAAAATCTGACTACAGAATTCTGCATGGTTTGCCCTTAGCTCTTAGAGTCTGATCACACATTGTAAGTCTTTCAAGGGGTCCAACTTAGTTTTTCCTAAACATAATTATTATCCTGTTGATATTTTATTGGTTCATTTAATATTCAACCTTCATGTATTAGGAAAACAAGTGCCAATGCGCAAACATGTCTGAAAAAGCACAAGTGAGTTTTAAAAAAACAAACAAACCCCGAACTAATACAAGGGGTGAGGTAGGGGAATGAGGGAGCAGGGAGAGGACGGAGGAAGATCAGGGTCAGTGTATGGCACACCTCTTGGGGGCAGGACACAAGTATAAGAGGGACTTTAACAAATGAAATCAGTATAACCTAATTCTTTGTATACTCAATGAATCCAAAACAATGAATAAAAAAAGAAAAACCAAACTCAATAGGAAAATAAAAAAAAATTTTTTTAAATCCCCCCTCCCCCCACTGTCCTAGAAGCTTGCACACGCAAGGCACCACGCTGACCAGGAGAGGTGTGCACCACAGGAATTGAGAGCACAGGTCAATTCCACGTGCTGGAAGGAAAGACAAGACAGGTGGCACCCTAAACATACGTGCCAAACAGGGGCAAAGACCAGGAAGACAACAGGATGGCTTTTTATTTTTTTGAGACAGAGTGTCCTTTTGCCACTCTTGGTGGAGTGCCATGACGTCCTAACTCACAGCAACCTCCAACTCTGGGGCTCAAGCAATTATCTTGCCTCAGGCTCCCAAATGGCTGGGACTACAGGCGCCCACCACAACACCCTGTTTATTTTTTTAGAGATGGGGTCTTGCTCTGGTTCAGGATGGTCTCGAACCTGTGAGCTCAGGCCCTCAGAATGGCTTTTTAAACATGTGATTTATTTTTAATATGGCAGAATTTGCCTGAATTTTGCAACTTCCACCAAAAAAATAAAGACTTGCCACTCAGAAGCACTAATATTAACAGTTTAAATGTATAAGTGCTGAAGGTGGGACATGTAGACCACCTAACAGCAGCAAGGCCCTGTCTCTACTAAAAAATGAAAAACTAGCCGGGGGCTGTGGCAGACACCTGTAGTCCCAGCTACATGGGTAGCTGAGGCAAGAGCCAACTGCTTGAGCCAAAGACTCTGGAGGTTGCTGGGAGCTAAGATGTCAAGGCACTCTAGCCTGGGGACAGAGTAAGTTGCTGTCTCAAAAAATAAATAAATAAATACAAAATAAAGCAGTATGTAAGAGCTGACTGATACTTGCTTCTCCAAGTCCATCTTTAGGAAATCTGCATGGTGATTCTGTTCTCTGTATGTGTGTATACTCATGTTATTTAACATGCATACACAACTGAGGACACGCTTGCTATCTCATAATTAGCTTGATGCCAAATAATTATTTTTCTTTCTTTCTTTTTTTTGAGACAAAATCTCAAGCTATCACCCTGGGTAGAGTGCCATGGCGTCACAGCTCACAGCCACCTCTAACTCTTGGCCTCAAGCAATTCTCTTAACTCAGTTTTTCTATGTTTAAGTAAAGACAGGGTCTCGTTTTTCGCTCAGGCTGGTCTCTAGCTCAAGCAATGCACCCGCCTCAGCCTCCCAGAGTGCTAGGCATGAGCCAACCTGCCTGGCCCCAAATAATTTTTAATGCTTCTTGCCTCTGGAATACATGGGCTGGTCGATAAGTGGTTCCCTTAGCGTGTCTACCTTCCCGTGTGCTATTTACATTTACCTTAGAACTGATTCAGATGCAGGAAGGACAACAAGGCACCAGCAGCAATGACGAGGCAGACAGACACACCTAACCCGCACTGCACAGACCTGGAGGGCAACGCTGCCTCATCACCACAGGCCTTTCTGGAGTAGAAGCTTTCTTCCTTTAAAAACATCCTAACAGACAACAGGACTCTAAATCAGGTAACTTTATTTCCACATGTATTTGTAAATATTACTATCATTCCTAAAAAAAGTCTTATGTATAAGAACAAACCACATGCCACTAGGTTAATGTTTTCTCTCCCAGACATAAACCAAAGGCGTAATTAACATTACAGACAGCAAAACAACTCAACTAACTACATGTTAACTTCTTTCTAAAATCCAATTGTCCCCTATTGGACTTAAAGGAACTAAGGAAATTTCAGCCCCAAAATATGATTCCTTGGTATAAAGAATATTCTGAGGAAGGACACGGTGGCTCACACTTGTAATCCCAGCACTTGGGAGGCTGAGCAGTTGGAATGCCTGAGTTGGAAACCTGAGCAAGAGGGAGATCCTGTCTCTAAAAAAAATAGCCAGGCCTTGTGACCAGCACCTGTCGTCCCAGTTACTTGGGAGGCTGAGGCAAGAGAATCACTTAAAAGCCTAAGAGTTTGAGGTTGCTCTGAGCTATGACACCTAGGCACTCTACTGAGGGGGACAAAGTGAGACTCTGTGTCAAAGGAAAAAAAAAGAATATTTTGTATTAAAGCCCATTCATGATCAGAAAGCTTTGGAAGAGGCCTTCCCTCTATCTACATAAATTCTGAGTAACCTGATTTAGAATCAGGTAGGGGCTGCTGACTTCCTTACTGCATACTAACAGACCTGGCCCTAAGGTCACTTGAAGCACTGAGACCTGTCTCTCAGGCTAATCTACAAATCAATCCGTTTCCACCCATCTACACACACACACACACCCCCTCAGCAACCACTTGTGGCAGGTGTACTTTCCATACTCCGCCCCCTCCCTTCTAAAAGGCATCTTTAAAAATCTCTGACCATCACTGAGACTTCAGGTAATTGTTCTGGTGAATCCCCCCATGTGCATGGCATTTGGAAATAAACCTTTCTCTTATTTATATACCGTAATTGTGAGTTGATCTTTCAGCGAACCAACCAAAGAGAAAAAGGGTAGGTTTTGCTGTGATCCTTACAGACACAAAGTCTTCCATCTGGTTCCTGAACTGCCTCAGGAAAGCAGATTTTGCTAAGCATAATCATATTTGTTGAATGCCATACAAACCTGAAGCTTTCGTTCAAGAATTTTAAAACTGCTATATATTTCTTCATTTACTAAAAATCAAAACAAATAACATGGGACAGTTCACTCAAAGAAAAAAAACCCTGGCCAACGTGGCTCGTATCTGTAATTCTAACAGATTCTACCCAGCAGGTAGACTGGCAAGCCTAAGCAAGAGAGACCCCATCTCTGAAAACGCTGGGTATTCAGGCGCACACCTGTAGTCCCAGATACATAGGAGGCTGAGGCAAAAGGATCACCTGAGCCCAAGAGTTTGAGGTTGCCATGAGCTGTGACACTCCAGCATGACTGTCTCAAAAAAAAAAAAAAAAATGATTATACATTTTTAAAAGATTTAAAATTTACACTGAGTTTGTAATTGTAAAGGAATACACATTCTCCAAAAAAGTATGCTCAGTTATGCTGAATTCCCTTTTAGACAGACAAAATTAGTAACCGCAATATTCCAAAATGATTATATTTATACATTTTTAAAATAATTAGCTGTAATCCAGTCTTCATTTTTAGTCAGCAAAACCACACACTATAGGAAAGAAAACAATACTAAAACAATTACTAGTAAACATTTACAAGAGTAAATAACTAAATTAGAAAATAAAACTCTTGGGCAGTGCTGTGGCTCAGTGAGTCCGGCACCGGCTCCATATACCCAGGGTGGCGTGTTCAAACCCAGCCCCAGCTAAACTGCAACAAAAAAACAGCTGGGTGTCATGGCGGGCACCTGTAGTCCCAGCTACTCGGGAGGCTGAGGCAAGAGAATCGCCTAAGCCCAGAGGTTACTGTGAGCTGTGACTTCATGGCACTCTAATAAGGGCAACAAAGTGAGACTCTGTCTCTTAAAAAAAAAAAAAAAGAAAGAAAGAAAAGAAAAGAAAGCTCTTGAAGTTCACTGCTTGGGCTGTGAGTGGTAGCTCACGCCTATAATTCTAGCGCTCTGGACAGCTGGTGGAACTCGAGCACAAAACCAGCCAGAACAGGAGTGAGAACCCATTTTTTAAAAGTAGAAAAAACTAGCTGGCTGTTGTGGCAGACTCCCGTAGTCCCAGCTACTCAAGAGGCTGAAGCAGGAAGATTGCTTGAGCCCAGGAGTTTGAGGTCGCTGTAAGCTAGGCTGATGCCCTGGCACTCTAGCCTGGGTGACAAAGTGAGGCTCTATCGCCAAAAAAAAAAAAAAGAGAGAGAGAGAGAGAAAGAAAAGAATAAGAAAAAGAAATTAAAAGAAATTCACTGCTTGACTCTTATCATTTTATTTCCTGATCAAGGGATAAGTGGGTGTCTCCAGGATGTTTTTTTTTTTCTTGAAGTTTTTGGCCAGGGCTGGGTTTGAACCCACCACCTCTAGCATATGGGGCTGGTGCCCTACTCCTTTGAGCCACAGGTACCACCCACGGATGTTTTGAGGACCATTTTACAGTGTGTACAGATGCTCTGTTGCAATACTGAGCGGCCCAGTGTGCTTCCTAGTTCCTTTCACACATTAGTATTATCAGCAATACACGTATCAAAATTCCCTACTCAGTAGCTCCCTCCTCTAAGAACTCAAATCCAACCACACTCTACTTCTCAATTCCTGCCATTTATTCGGGGCTTTCCCTTGATCTTTTCTTCGGTCTGACCCAAATACAGCCTCAGACTCTTGAAATTCCACCTATCTACAGCCCAGTGTTCACATAAGCATGGACCACACTGGTGCTTCCAACCCAGTGGTGACCATTTAGCCTCTACACTGCCTCCTGCCACTGCTCCTCTTTCAATCTCTTCCTAGTCATTTGCTGACACCGTTTCTGTATTAGTAACTAGTAAGCCCAGACAACTAAGCAAGGAGAAGAAACAGTATTGATGGAGACTCAGGGCTGGACAAACAGCCAACTGGCAGGTAGAAGATGACTCCAAATCACACCAAGAATGCTGCTGACACGAGCCACTAAGAGATGCCTCTAATATGAGCTGAAACCTAGTTAAGTGTATCAGCTGAATAATATAAAAGATGTACATGGGGCGGCGCCTGTGGCTCAAAGGAATAAGGCGCTGGACATGGTGGGTTCAAATCCAGCCCCAGCTCCCCCCAAAAAAAGATGTACACGGACCAGGCAATATAATAAAAATAAAATATTATTTTATAATAATAAAAAAATATTCTGATACAGTAAGGTAGTGGGATTTTCTGAGAGTTATGTTCTACTTAACCAAAATACTGTAAGAACAATTTTCCTAGATGTTACCCTAGCAAGATAAAACAAATGAAAAAACTCAAGATCAAAATAACATCCATTACTTTGGTGACGACGATTGTTTCAAATGTACCAAGTTGACAATTTTCCAAACTGAGGTTAAATCATTCTTCAGCCCTAAGACTATCCCACACTTCTCTGGTAACCTACGGCTATCTAGACTAAAACAGACTATCTGAATTACTAGCAACATTTCAGAACCAGTACACTGGCTTCTGTCACTAATGAAAAGGAGTTTTCTGTCCCATGGACAGGAGAGGTGGGTGCCCAAAGGCACAGAGGAAGGCTGTGAGAATGGATGGATGTCCAAGCTGGCCACTGCTTACCAGCTGGACATCCCAGCTCATCCACTGCCCACCCTGCATGCCCCACACAGTCCAGCCTGAGGGTACCATATTCCTGCCCATCTAACCCCCTCGAGGCCATTCCTATCTGAGCACATCCATGACCCTTTAATTTAAATCCTATGGGGACTTCTTTTCCATAAATAGTTGATGAGAGCCTCTCAGATCTGACTCTGCCTTCTGTGCTGCCTCGTCTCACCCTGCCTCTGCCTTCAGACTCTGTCCCTGGGCCCTCAAAACCTATTACACCATTTTACACTTCCCAGAAGGCTCTCCACAAACCCCTAGATCTGGTCAACGTCTTCCCACTCTTCCATGAAGACCTGATCCAAGTTTCTTTCAGGAAGGTCTCCCATGCTCCTGGGTGGCCCTCCATGCCTTGTTCAGACCCTGGTACACAGAAGTTAGAACATGGAACCACAACTCTCAATGCCAGAGTGGCGATCACAGGACGGACCGAGCAATCTGTTTCCACCCATCCCTGAGTGTCTAGGAAAATGCTGGAAACACAGCAAATGTCAAATATCTGCACCAGTAACATCCCAAATCCCCAGATCCCCAGAAGCAGAGAGTCATGCATCTTAGTCACTAAATACAAGCACCAGAAAACCCTCATTATACTCTGAGGCTACAGAACCTTTCTCTCATTAATTTCCCATTTGAGGCTTCTTCCTTCAATTGTTCTAGTGTGCTCTCCAAGAAGCCAGGCACTACACCAGGCACTATGAATAACTGAATACAGGGATGAATGAACAACAAGGTCCTTAGGGAACTTGGAGCTTAGAGCTTAGTGGAGGATCCATCAACAGCCATTCCTCCGCACTCTTTAGTGTGTATACATAGGTAACACACCTCTACCACTCCACATTTTTTCTCTTGTCCACTACCGGACCCTATTTGACTACTGAAGTCATTGCTGTTGCCTTTGACCCTTCATCAAGTTCTGTTCCCCTCCAACACATGGCAAGGAGACAAACTAGCCAGGCGTCTTCACTTTAGAAAACAAGAGGCCCCAGCAGAAAGGCTACATAAACTGTCTGGGGTCCTCCAACAGAAGTGCAGATTTAGAACCCATATCTCTTAATTCTTGGTTTAATTCACTTTCCCTCTTCCTTATCCCTTACTTCAGTGTTTTCCAACCTTTTTATCTCATGCCACATTTGAACTGAACCTATAAACTTCCATGGCAGACGTAAATTATGTTGATCAAAAAAACAGTTAAAAATATATATACATATACACATACATACATATATATATACACACACACATACACTTAGACTGTGCTTTTAATGTCTTTTGAAAATAATGTAATTAATGATCTTTTAAATTTTTTTGCAGCGCACCCAAGATCCTCTCATGACTTAAGTGATGAAAAATCACTGCCTTACTTGATAGTAATTTGTCTCTCAGAATGTGCTAAGCTCAGTCCATATCCAGATGAAAAATTAAGCTGGTGTTTCTTGGGACAGAGGAAGTGACAAAAACCAAAGGCAATATGGTAACACCATATAATTTGTGTTAAGATAAAACTATTGGTCCTGGACACTGGGTGCGGTGGCTTGCTCCAGTAACCCTAGTAAAATCTGTTTCTGGTTACCCATCACTGTTGTAACTCCCTATTAAACAAAGCAGCAATAATCACCATACTCTGTTCTAATTCCATTTTACTCATTTCTCTAGGCCACCATTTATTTGAATTCTTCAGAAAAGAAAATGTCTCCAAATCAAAGTATCATTTCCAAGTGTATCACTGACTTAAGGTTGGTATTATTATGTAAGAGGGTGGGAGAAAAAGTCTTCCTTTCAGTACCACCTCACAAAATGCCCTTTTCCCTTCAAAGCAGTAAGATTTGTCAGGATCACAGTTAATTTATTGAAGATAATTTTCAGCTCAATCATGAAATCTACAGGTAAGTGGGACGGTAGTACACGCATCTTTCACTGCAGGTACTAAAGATTTTTAAAAAACTGTTGTAAAATCCACAACAGAAATAAATGTTAAAATACACTGACTTTCGAAGTTTTTTAAAAGAACTTTCAAATCAGGATAACAGTAAACAATGACACTCAATATAAATGTCCTTTAATTTGGCGTGTTCTTATACTAGCACATAGCTCTATGTTAGAACTACACAAATTTAATTAGTTATTGTTATCATTTGCTCAGATGGCAAAACATGGTATATAATAAAGTCATCTGGAGGGTAGAATATCAAACTGGGAACTTAACTTAGATTTCCTTCTGCCTGCAATGACAAAGTTAACTTGTTTCCCTTCTTTGTTCTTCTGTCTTATAAAAGAAGGATGTACTTTCTTTGGAAAGGATATAATTTCCACATTATTTTTACATACAGCATATCTATTTTTCCAATATATACAATATTAAGATGCCTGGAGTGTATGTAGAACTATGCTTAAGTAGACATAAATTTAAGTCCTTTACACCTCACCACAGAAAATGCAGGTTTGGGGACATCTAATCTCTTGATGTCAAAGGAGTTGATGATTTTCTTACAAAAATGAAGGCTAATTTTCGGCCAGAAGCAGTAGCTCATGCCTATAATTCCAACACTGTGGGAGGCCAAGGTGGACGGATTGCTTGAGTTCACAAGTTTGAGACCAGCCTAAGCAACAGTGAGATCCCAGTATCTCTTAAAAAATTAAAAAAAAAAAAAAAAAAAA
>NW_003852549.1:4323049-4332148 GCF_000181295.1 Otolemur garnettii
GGCGCCGAGCCTATGGAGAAATTCTTTAGGGAGGCAAGGAGGGAGATCCCTCAAGCCCATAGATTTTTAACTCAAGAGCCCTTGGATAGAACTAAAAGGATTAATGAGCCTAGAGAGAAAAAAACATTTCTATTTTTATGAAACACTCATTAAAACTTAGCATTTCTTTGAATTATGAACATAGAGAACACATCATAGTATTGGCAGTACCTGTGACTCTGACACCAACCTTCATCCTCCACCAAAAAAAAAAAAAGAAGAAACAAAAAGAAAAAAAGAAATCTGGTATCTTCCCAGTATAGCTGCTGTAAGAACTGAAAATACTGCTTACTCATCACTACCTCCAAAATCACACTAACCCACTACTAAATCTTATTATCTAATACTGCAGTCCCCAAACCCCAGGACATGAACAAGCACCCCTATTAGGAAGAGAACCACACAGCAGGAGCTGAGTAGCAGGCAAGACAAAGAGAGCAGGAGGGAGGCTTCCTCTGTGTTTACAGCCGCTCCCAATGCTCCCATCACCACGGGAGCACCACCTTCTGTCAGATCGGTGCAGCACTGGGTGCTCACAGGAGCACAGGCACTACTGTGAACTATGTGTGAAGGATCTGGGTTGCACCCTCTTTATGAGAATCTAATACCTCCCTTGACCCAGGTCCATGGAAAAACTGTCTTCCTGATGCCAAAAAAAGAAGCACAACTATCATCAAAAGACAATTTCCACAACTGTATGCAATGCACCTGGTTTTCTTTGCAATCACATGTAATTTTATACAAGGCACCTCACAATTTTGAGGACACCAGGCCTCTCTCTCCAGTACTCTGTACTAACTAATGATATCCAGAGTTCTCTTCAAGGAGGAAAATGGGGGTGCACGTACACACTGTGCTGGGGGAAGAGAGAAGAGATAACGACCTGTATGTGTGTATAAATGTCTATACCAGTGAAATTAAAATACAGTAATCATGATGAGGCATCTGTCTATTTGGCACCATCTAAAACCAGCAAGCAATAATTGTATAACAAGGTGGTGTTTAGTTAGTGAGGTTTAGGACATTGTGCCAGAAAACCTAAAGCATCCAAGTTGTAAAACATTGTAATAAGCAGGTAATCCTAGGCCCAGCACCCAAGTTTCTGCCCCAACCTGTTCCTTATGATTACGATTTTAAAGCATCCCAGTGTCAGCAGGTTCACTGTGAGTCAGACCTGAAATAATAAATGGCTTATTTTCCTGACGGAGGAAATACATCAGGGCTCACTGTGGCTCACTTAACTGAGGCTGTGTTTTTACAGGAAAATATAAAGATAACTAAGTTGTTCCGCCTTACCATTTTAAAATCTTTTAATTAACAAAGCTCTATATTACATTTTTAAAAGAAATGCATTCTGACTGACACAGTGACTATAAAAACATAGACTATAAAAACAATAGCTCACAAGCATGTAGAAGGAAAAGTAATATAAACACCCCAAAATTAAGCCTGTAACCAACAAATACTCTGGTTTGCTGAGATAACCAATTAAATGCATTCACTTCGCCAACACAAAGCACTGGTTATTTAAATGGTCCACTACATGATAACCCTGTTAAAAGACACCTAACGTCATTTGCTACCTTTTGAAAAGGTTGGCAGGTTTTATAAAATTACATGTATTTACAGAGAAACACCAAAATTCTAGAACCTGAAGTCTTAGTTTTTTGCAACCTCAATTAAAATGTTAGAGGAAAAGTTTTATCTTCATCAAAAACAAATGCTTATTCTGTATGCATCACTACTGCACAGAGACTGTAAAACTCATGTCTGGGTGGGTAAAATAGTGTAAGGGAACATGTATTCCCAGAATAGTTAAGTTTTGTTCTGTCCTTTTATTTAAACATGTTCTATGTGACCTTATGGGTTCTGGGGATCATTTAGGACACTGTGTCAGAATGCAATCTTAATTGTTTCCCAAAACTGTGATATAGTGCTACATGTACTATAGTGGGTTAGGTATATTACTTAAAAAAAAAGACAACAGAAACTTAACATCTTCACTCTAGTCTACTAGGTACATACCACGCGTATTTCAGGAAATGATCATACACTGAGAGCTAAACCACAATTGCATCCCACCTCCTGGAAACACAAACTTACCTGCCCATTCCCTCCTTACCTGACTCTTCTTGCACCCCCGAACATGGATGGCATAATGGGGAAAGACAACAGACAAAGGCAAAGAGCACAAGCTTTACCTCACACCGTGGAGATCCTGGATCTCTCTGAGGAACTCTGGGCTTCCCCACCTCTCCCAGGGGGTCCTATAAAGTTCAAATGGGACAGAGCACAGGAGGCACACAGCACGTCACTATCGAGTATGAAGAGAGTGTGCCATGACTTGGGGGGCAGGGAGGGGTGTTACAGGGTCTCCATGAAATTATCAGGATGACATCTCATGTTTTCAACTTTAAGAAATAAAACAGAAGAGGTGGAGGGGGCAAATGTTACATATATGTGCATGCACACACACACACATATATATGCATGCAAACACACCTAAGGAGATTTCTTTGAAAAAGAAAGCTGGTCCTACAGTACTATGGCCAAGAAATGTTAACACCCCACGCACAGAATTTCCTGTTTGTTTGAAATCTATTCCATTGCTGGCACAGTGGTCCCCTCCTTATCCATGTCTCCACTTTCTGCAGTGTGAAGGTGCACCAGATACAATACAATCAGATGTTTTGAAAGGGAAAGTGAAAAACCGCATAACTTTTACTACATTACATTGTTATAACTGGTCTATTTTATTATTAGCTATTGTACTGAGCCAAATTTATGGCACTACTGAATCAACTGATGTAGTATATTCAAGGTAACACTTAAAAGAACAACCCACAAACTTTGCTTTCCCTGTCCCAATACCCCTTTTACCAGCAAGAACTAAACTTTTATCAGCCACAATTTTAAGAAAGCTGTAAGATGGATCCTAAGTCTTTGAATCTTTAAATGTGGGTAAAAAAGAACATCTAACACCTATAAACCCTATTTCTCCATCAGGATTATCACTTGGTCAACAAAACACAGCAAAGTCAAACTGGTGCTCTTATTTTGGGTGGTGTGGGTGGTGTGCGTGTGTTGGAGGGCAGGGTCCATGTGAGGAACGGCGACAAGAGAGATACAGTGGAAGATCACTGGTCTGTCACTGCTACCCTCCTTGGGTACATGAGGGTGTGACATGGGTCCGTGTGGTTTGCAAGTGCCCTCCTCCCTTTACACTCTGTCACGGTCTAGTCTCCAAACCATCCCCAATCTATATCAAGTTTATTTTCAGTTTGGTGTTTTTTTTTTTTTTTTTAAAAAGTTACTGCACACAGAGAGACTTTAAGTCTATGGCTTTAATCACATCAAGGTCTGGAACTTCAAAGTCATAGTTCCCACAGCAACAGCAACAGGGCTCCCACGTGCAACATGAATGTTACTGTGGATGGCAGTACTACCTTTAAGACCTTGATGGCGGGGGGGGGGGGGGGCCTGTGGCCCAGTCACAGGCACGACCGAATTTGAATTTCCCGACTCTTCACTTGCTTAGTTAGCAGATGATTGCAGGGCGTTAGTGAGTACACTTAAAACAGGTCCTCCAAGAGGAAGCACATTCGGGTCACTTGAACAAACATGAGTGTGGGCCACACCACAGCCATCCACCTGGCAGCTGTGCCTTTTCGAGAGTACCCTTCCGTCAAGAACTCAGTGACCAGGATGCCCAGGACTGCTCTCACGGGATTAAAAGTAGGCCCTTACGGCTAGTAAGGTCAAATGGCTTGCTTCTCTAAGAGCCTGTGAATACCACAGCTTCAACAGACAGACAGAGAGTAAAAAGAACTAGCATCCAACTCAGCATCTGAACCACTACTGGCAGTTACCTTTCTCTACCATGCAAGAAAGTGGTTTTCAAAGGTATTTCCCAGCAGTTCTCAGTTCCTGATTTATGGTCACACTGTTTCAGGAATAAGGACAAAACTGAACAACGAGATGAAAGTTGGAAAAGTCCCACTTAACAAACCTGGTCCCAGAGATGATGTGCAAGTCCAGCCACCCAGGCCACGGTATGGCCGAAAGCCAAGCTGTTCGCTGGACACTGGGTCCCTACTGTCCCTGTGGCTGGAAATTTTAAGGCTATAGATACATTTATCCACCAGGATATCTGCTAACTAGGAGTTAAGGCCCCTTTAGAAAGGCAAGAACACTGCAAGGAAAGAATCTCTCCCATTTCAAAGCATGATCCTGTGACATTGTGGTACCACATTTAATGTATTGGAACATGCCACCCAGAGAGAGAAGAACCCACAGGCAGAAGGTCACTAGAGTATGAAGAGCCTGGAACAGAGAGGGGCACATCTTCACCTAGGATGTGTTGTTACTAAGAATGACACTGTTTGGAGTGGCAGTAAGTGGAAGACCTAGATTTTGGGCCCTGCAGGGAAATGCTGGCCAGCTTTCCAACCACCTCAAGTATTCTGAAAACATTTACACTATTCAGACAAACATGAACCAGAAAGTCAAGGCTGAAAGAGAACCAGGAAAGCACAATGCTAATTCACAGAACCAGAGCACAGAGACCTGTCAGGTCCTCACCCACAGCCTTCATACTGTGTACGTATGTTACACACTTCCATTATACAGCTTCTTCTGGGAAGCTCGTCCCTTCCTAGCTTGAAAACCACATTTAAAGAGCTAGGAGGCCAGCCAGTGCACAGGAGGAGGTGTCTGCAAAGTCCCAGAAGACAGTATGACATAGATGATAGGTAAAAAAGCCAGTGTTCCCAGTGCCCACTCCAGACTCTCCCCATAAGGTAGGGAAGCACACCACGAATGCAGAGATAGAGGAAAGAGCATCCCTGCAACAAGGGGCTGCTGAGTACCTGCTGGATGTCAGGTTCAAACGCACGACACAGAGAAGATGCTGCCTTGTGGAGCCTCCACCCTGCAGCAGGGGAGAAGGACAGGTGGAATACAGTGAAGGTACAGGGCAACAAGTGCTACGAAAAACAACACAGAGGAGGGTGGACGGTGCTGATGGAGGGTGCGGGCAGGCTGTGATTATCAACAGAGGTCGAGGAGCTTCAAAGGGGCGGGGGGCACATCTTCATGTAGGACAGCAGTTCTCAACCTATGGGTCACGACCCACAGGAACTGTATTAAAGGGCCGTGGCATTAGGAAGGTTGAGAACCACTGGTGTAGGATGTTTTATTACTGACAATGACGCTAGATATAAACTTTTTGGTGCTGCAGTGAGTGGAAGACCTTTCAGTGCCATCTGAGTTAGCAAAGAGATGCGAGGTAAATGGGCCATGCAGACATCTGGGGAACCGTGCTCTAAACAGAGGCAAAGGATGGTGCCAAAGCCCTGAGGCTGGAAGGTGCCCGGCCTGAAAGGAGGCCAGTGTGACCAGAGACTAAAGGAAATGAGGTCAGAGAAGCAACAGGGGACTGGGCCGTGGAGAGCCTTGCAGGCCACTGGGGACCCTCAGCTCTGTCTTATGTTGAGGGAGCTGGGTAGCCAGGGGAAGGCTGGAGCAGAGACTCCGTACAGGCTGCAAAGAAGCAGGGGCAGAAACAGAAAACCAGCGAGGAGACACAACAACCAACCAGGAGATTACAGTGGCCTGGACCAGGCACAGCCGCAGAAGGGATGAGAAGTGAAGGAACCAGGGAAAGATGACAGTGTTTGCTGATAAACTGGATATGGGGTAGGGAGGGAAAGGGAAAATGTCTTCTTCTTGAGTTTGAAAGTACTTTAGTTATTTGGAATGAAGGCTGATACTCTAGCACACCACAAAATATTAAGTCGGAGAGCTCTGTAAAGAGGGTGGTCATGTGTAAAGTACAGAAGAGAGGCATGGAAAATTTAATAGACAGGAACCAAGCAAGCACCTCTAAAAGTTCAGTGTAGGAAATGAGTCTCAAGGATGAGACAGCACAGATCAAAGGGAGAGGAGGAGGAAAAGAACTTCCCGCAGACACAGGCGATGCTCCTGGGGAGGGTAAGAAGGCAGTCAGCAAACTCCAGGTAGGGCAGTAGGACGGCTTGCACAGAAGGGCTGAGACAAGCAATTTCACTTTTTGTGGAGGTAAGTATCAGAAGCCACCACAGGGGCAGAACACAGGAGGGAGATGAAGCTGTCTTTCCATGACCAGTGAGGCTGGGTACAAGGGGATCTGAAGGGAAGAAAACAATAAAATCAAGACCTACAGAAGATACAAGGAATGAAAAGAACAAAGAGAAGGTACCTGGAAGTCTAGACAGGGAACCAAAGGGGACGGGACAGATGGAGAGAAGAACAAGGAACCAGGCTGACAGGACGGTGCTGCAAATGACCTCCGGGCCAACTGCAGCCGACTGGCAGGGTCCACTCACAGGGCAAATCTTCCCAGGTGCTCTTTCATCAAGTGAAATTCCTGCTGCCCCAGAATCCTGATCCAAACGTGCAAACCTCCCCACACCAGCCCTGCTGGATCCAAGTCAGGTTAAACATAAATAACTGAATAGTTTTAAATATACAAAACTACTAATTTCTGCCTTAATTTTAAGTGGGATGGGCTGGGTGCAGTGGCCCACACCTGTAATCCTAGCACTCTGGGAAGCTGAGGCGGGTGGATTGCCTGAGCTCACAGGTTCAAGACTAGCCTGAGGGGCGGCACTTGTGGCTCAAGGAGTAGAGCACCAGCCCCATATGCCAAAGGTGGCAGGTTCAAATCCAGCTCCCCCGCCAAAAACTGGGGAAAAAAAAAAAAACAGCCTGAGCAAAAGCACGACCTCCATCGCTAAACAGGCACTGTGGTAGGTGCCTGTAGTCCCAGCTACTAGGGAGGCTGAGGGAAGAAAATCACTTAAGCCCAAGAGTTGGAGGTTGCTGTGAGCTGTGACACCATAGAACTCTACAGAAGGTGACAGAATGAGACTTTGTCTCAAAAAAAAAAAAACAAACAAGTAGTACAACAGGCTCAGTGCCCATAGCCCAGTGGTTACGTTGCCGAACACATGCACGGAGGTTAGTGGGTTTGAACCTGGCCCGGCCAGCTAAAGACAACTGCAACAACAACAAAAAATAGCCAGGTCTTGCGGTGGGCACCTGTAGTCCCAGCTACTTGGGAGGCTGAGGCAAGAGAATCGCTTGAGCCCAAGGTTTTGAGGTTGCTGTGAGCTGTAACACAATAGCACTCTACCAAGGGTGACAAAGCAGGATTCGCCAAAAAAAAAAAAAAAAGAGTAGTACAACAGTTCAAACTAAGACCCTTGGAGACTACCCTGAATTTGATTGCAGGTTGTACCTTTCATTAAATATGTGACCTAGCTGAAATATCTAAGCCATGATGTCTTCTTGAAGAAGGAGAATGACAGCATTGTCTTACAGTATATGGATGCAATAAGAATTAAAGTTAGACACGCTCTTACAATACGGCATATAGTAAGTACTCAATAAAAGGCAGCTATCTCATTAGCCTATCTACAACTTAAGCTCATTTTTTATTTTGATGGAACTGGAGCAGCAAAAAGTAGTACAAAAACAGGGCTCTTCTCATTCCTGAAAACCATAAAGCACTTTATGAGATTGGCTCTTGTCTGCTCATTTGGGGCTACTCAAAAGATATTTATTAGATTAACATCATTCTTCAGCATTACATAATACTTAACATATAGTATTATGTAAGATTTGTATAATTTCTCCTAATTAATGAGCTTGGCATTCTCACTTATGTAATAATATTATCCCATGTATGATTAAACACTTATCCTTCATCCTAAAATAAAAAAAATCTCATATTTCACAACTGTAAGAAGAGCCAGACTTAGAGAAGGGGTGTTTATTTCACCACCACCACCACTTGCAATGAACTGAGTCTTCAAACAACGCTGAGACATCAGCTCTGGAAGTGTTGGTTCTCTCAGAGCAGTTTCTTTACTGGCACAGGCAAATCTATCTTTCCCATGTGAAAGATGTCTGAAGAAAAGTCACCACACCTCTGCCAACTCCACACCACTCCACTATTGCCTGAGTTTGTTTCTACAACTACAAACTAGGGTTAATAATAACAGAGCTGCTTCGGGACTGTGATATGAAAGGAAAGAGGACGTGTGCAGTCCACTGCACTGTGCCTGGCAAAACGTGATTTCTCTAAAGTAAACTATTGTTTATTATTCTAACTGCTAAGTTCCAGGCCCTTAAAAATTATTTTCCAAGTTTTCTCCTATTTTGCCCATTCTCCAAAAATTATGAGTGTAGAGTTTAGGAAGGTCTTTTGCTCACTAATAAATAACTTCTCAAGACAGAAGCTTCCCCAAGGTATGACCGGCTTCAGCAGGATCCAAAGGATCAAACCTATGCCAATCACTGTGTGACTTAAAGTCTGCTGTGGGAATACATCTATATAGCCAAATTCTCAGATCAAAGAATCCCCTTTTGCACCTAATTTGCATTTATTCACCTTTCCTCTTAGTTCTCCAATGGGAAAAACTGTTTTAAAAATGACATATAGTTAATGAGGAAGAACAGTGGAAATAGAAAACTGGCTTCTGAAAAATAACACAATTATTATATAGAGGTACATTTCTCCAGCAATCAAAAATAAGACCACAAAACCCTTTTTTTAAGTGACACTGGGGACTATGTGAGGCATTAGTTATTACTACTGGTGACTATTTTGAAAATAAACTTTCTCCTCTGTATTTTATTCCTCTGTGTAACGTATCACATGATAACTGGGAAGACAGACTAGCAAATTTGCCAACAATAAGAAATAAAATGAGAAAAGCAATAAAATCAACAAGAGAATTAAATTACACTGACAAGTTTGAATGCTGGGTTTAAAAAAAAGTCAACATAAAATTGGTAGTTCTACAGCTTATAAAATATGGGCAACTAAGGGAAATGTGTTTGAAGACCGAGAAACGTTTGCTGACTTTAAGTTTCGCAGGAACCATGAAAGTGATAGAAATTTTAAAAAGGTGTCATAGACTCAGCACCTGTAGCTCCGTGGTTTGGGCACCAGCCACATACACCAGGGCTAGTGGGTTCGAACCCAGCCGAGGACAGCTAAACAACAATGACAAC
>NW_003852549.1:4332962-4359225 GCF_000181295.1 Otolemur garnettii
GCCTGTGGTCCCAGCTACTTGGGAGGCTGAGGCAGGAGACTCACTTGAGCCCAGGAGTTGGAGGTTGCTATGATCTGTGATGCCACGGCACTCTGCCCAGGGGGACAGCTTAAGGCTCTGTCTCAAAAAACAAAAAGGATAGATAAAGCCTGGGTGGCCCCCTGTGGAGGAGCTGAAACAGGATGTGTAGCCTATTCCATTAAAAGTCCATGCCCCTGCTCACTATTGTAGCCTGATGGGACCACCAACAGAAAATAAGCCAAGATCATGATTAAAGTTGTTGACAACTAATACTGCTGCAAAAACACTCCCCTTGGTAAATTCCCAAGAATATACAAAGATAATGTACTACAGGAGCTTCATAAAGTTACCAGAACCTGGAGCAATGCTTTGCTATGTAACATCTAAAAATTGTGCCAAAGAACATCAACGTCCAAATACCATTTCCCAGGTATTTCCAACCCTGGATGGATGTGGATGTATCACTTACAACCTTCTAGTTCTGAATGATACAATACTGCAAAAATTCCAGGTCCAAAGTACCCATTGCATCATAAATTAAACAGTAACTAGCCAAGCAACTTGGCAGGTGGGGAAAAGTGCATAGAAAAGTCATACTTACTACAGTCTATCAAGTCTATTGAAATTACTCTTTAGAAATTATAAAAGTATCCTAGCACTGTGGGAGGCCAAGGTGGGTAGACTGCCTGAGCTCACAAGTTCCAGACTAGCTTAAGTAAGAGCAAGATCTCGTCTCTAAAAACAGCTGGGCATTGTGGTGGGTGTCTGTATTGCCAGCTACTTGGGAAGTTGAGACAAGAGAATTCCTTGAGCCCAAGAGTTCGAGGGTGCTGCGAGCTATGAAGCCACATCACTCTACCGAGGGTGACAAAGTGAGACTGTCTCAAAAAAAAAAAAAAACAAAACAAAAAAAGAAGAAGAAGAAGAAAGCAAAGGAAAGAAAAGAGAAGAAAATTATAAAAGTGTACAGAGATACCCACTGCCATAACCCAGTTACCTTTTCTTAAAACCATTACAACTTTCCGTAGAGTTCTTTCAGTAATGGAAATAGCTGTCTCACTGAGATTTATTCACATGTTTTTTTATATGTATAACAAAGAATATTTCTGACCATCCATTAGGTAGAAAATTTAACAATATCAATTTTGGCATTACAACTTGTGATCTAAAACTCTACAACCAACCAGAAAACTAGCATGCCAGTTTAATGAAAATAACAAAAATCTAGTAATAAAAGTTTTGATTGGGTAAATTTAAGTCAACAGGAATCATAGAAGTATTTTTTATTGTGACAGATTAAGTAGATTATCAGTAAACAAAAATCCTTAAAACTTTAATGCAATGGAATTATCACACTGAATTAAGAGGAATACAAATCAATATATATGTTAATCTGAATTCAGAGTAGAAAAAGAAAGAAATAAAAGCATTACCATGACTACCATGAATGTGGCATACTGACAAATTATTTATTATATGGACCTAGAACTAATGTGACATACACAAATGTACTAATCATTAAGCAGTAAGTGTGTTATTCAAAAGCTGTAACTCATAGGGCCTTTCTCTTCACCTACATAAAACCAATATGGCATCAACAATGCATACCACTTGCAGTTTCCAATGCTAATAATTACTACTGTTCAGCAAATCCAGCAAATTCTAAGCACAGCAGAACTTCCAGAATTGGCCATTCCCTACATTGACCTAATTTTCACAGACCAGACATCCACCAAACGTATGTACCAGGACAGAAAGCACAGTTCTTTATGTTGATCACCTCTGTATGTTGACCAATTTGTTACAGTCCTTTGGGCGGTCAACTTACAGAGTTGTATTTTTATGTATTTTATTGATGCTGAAACTAAGACAGGAGTTTAAATAATGAACATGGTCCCTGACCAGGAACGTGGATAGAATGGTTTTTTCATCTTTACTACGTTCTATTTTAAACCTAAGACTATTTTTAAAGCAAACAGACAACCTTGAGAATGGGAAAAGATACTTGTATGTTATGAACCTGACAAAGAACTGACAACCAGAATCTACAGAGAACTCCACCTAATCAACAAAAAAAAGAGCAAACAATCCCATTTATCACTAACCAAGATACCTGAACAGAACCTTCTCCAAAGACAAATGGCCAACACATGAAATAATGCTCATTGTACCCAATCATCACACAAATGCAAATCAAAACCACCCTGAGATACCACCTAACCCCAGTGAGAATAGGAGACATCACAAAGTCTCAAAGCTGCAGATGCTGGCATGGATGTGGAGAGAAGGGAACACTTTTACACTGCTGGTGGGACTGCAAACTCATACAGCCTCCTTGGAAAGAAGTATAGAGAATCCTCAAAGAACTCAAATTAGACCTCCCATTTGATCCCACAATCCCATTACTAGGCATCTACTCAGAAGTAAACCTAAGACTTATTTAGAAAATGCCCGCTATATGACATATTCTATTGAGATATAATACTAGAAAAACAAATCCTAGCCAGTAGACATTCTGGTAATAGGATGTATTTTTAACTAATCCCACTTCTCAAAATATCATAAAAACTTTTATTAAGGACGCAACAAGTCTCCTGACAAAGGAACCAAGTAAGAGCACTGGTTTAAGGTGAGCGATGTACGTGATATGGGAAGTCCCAGAGTTACAAACATCCAACTTACATACAATTCATACTTACGAGTTGGGGCTATCACAGTAAACCCCAAGTTACAAAATCCAACTGATACATGACTCGCACTTGTGAACAGGTAACAGTAAATGTCTGTGTTCCAACTTACATACAGATTCAACTTAAGAAAAAAACTACAACTGATCTTGTTCAAAACCCAGGGATTGCCTGTAAATGGTTTATGAAAACTGAAGACCTGATACCTTCTAAAGCTGTCCTATGGGTAAGAGAGCTCCTACCCCACGCTCTGCTGTTTTCTAATAAAAGAAAGCACGGTACGGTCTTCACCCAAACCACCCTGAATGCATGTCCAATCTCACAGGATCTCAGAAGCTAACCAGGGTCTGGTTAGTACTTGGAAGGGAGAAAGTATAAATGCATTTTTTTGTATCATAAGGATTATCAACAGAATCATGTTACTAAATTTGCCTAAATTTCTTTTACTATAAAGAAGATCCAGAAGTAACTCTGCACATGGCAAACTGTGAAGCACTCACAGAAACGACAGCTTGGCTACACAACAAAGTTGGTAAGTTCCATCAACACCTCTCCCCTTCAAAACCTGCCCTAAAGGGAAGGTTACTGAATGCTTTCTCCATTAGGAGAAGCTGTCTGGTTTCATTTGCACAGACCTGGGCCCAAGAACTTCCCAGATCCCAGCCCTGAGTCCTTAAAGCTAGAGGACAAATTTCCCTCTGTCTAAGCTATCCACCTGTGCCCAGCTATCAACAATCTGGCCACAGGGTCCGAAACTCCCAAAACTTCACCACCTCTTTTCTAAATAGTCACCAAGGTGTCATGGTGTCCAGTCAGAAAAAATGTACAGGGCGGCGCCTGTGGCTCAAAGCCGTAGGGCGCTGACCCCATATACCAGAGATGGTGAGTTCAAACCTGGCCCTGGCAAAAAAAAAAAAAGAAAGAAAAGAAAAAATGTACACATATGACTCCTGTACATGAATTAGCCCTTTCTCATTTTTATCTTTCTGCCTCTTCCCTCTTTAAGTTTCCAGATCATAAGCCCTAGAACCCTGCCATCACCACCTCTGCTGCTGCTCTAATTCCATCCACATCCGACCAATTCTCCCAGCTGTGGCTTCTGCACCCCTTCCCACTTTCACGCTAAGCTGTTCACGTTCCTGCTCAAAACCCTTGGACACGCTATAAAATAGTTGGTCTAGTTTCTTCCAAGTTATCCCTTGAACTTGAAGAGCTCACTGTGCTATCTGAGCTTGTCCTTGGGTATTTTTGTTTTTTTGTTGGTGGTGGTTTTTTGTTTTTTAATGAAACGGGGCCTCACTCTGTTGCCCAGGCTGTAGTGGAGTGGAACATCATGGCTCACTGGGAAGCCTCGAACTCCTTGGGCTCAAAGGATCTTTCCAATTATCTGGGACTATGGGTGTGCTCCACCATGCCTGGCTGATTTTATTTTGTATAACCAAGGTCTTACTATGTCGCTCAGGATGGTTTCAAATTCCTGGTCTGCCATGGCCTCCAAAAGTGCTGGGCTTACAGCGTGTGCCACCACAGCAGACCCCCTTCTGTTTTCCTGTTCATGCTACCACCATGTCCTAGAAAATGTGGAATTTAGACCCTCACAATCTAGGCCCAAATCTCAGCTGTGCCACATCATATATTCAGAAGCCCAGTTTCTTCATCAGTGAAAAAGGGAAAATAGCCACCTTCTAAGAAGATGCAGAAAGTACTTTGAAATAATACAAAATACTGCCAACAGCCATTGCTTCTACAAATCTAAAGCCCCTCAGCTGTCCCCGAGGTGTCTTCCTAAAACAGACCCACCTCCCGCTCCCCTAACTTCACACAGTACCTATGCTACCACAGACACTCTGTGAGACCACTGGTGGTCTACTGTGTTTATTCACAAGTGTATCTTCTGGATAAGATATACTTGTACAAACTCCCCAAGAGCAGACCCTGATGTGCCTCACCTTTAAGTCAATGCCTTGTTCATCAGAAGAGCTTAGCATTTGAATTCAACAATGCATGAAACTACAGGGACAAGGCCGGAGGGAAGTCCACATGACAAATGACAATGTACAATTGAAACAATGGGTTTTGAACTGCATAAAACATCATGGTGTATAGAAATATATTAAGAATGAAATGCCCAATTTCCTTAAGTACTAAGTTTAATAACATTTGACATATCTAACATTTTCCCTTTGACACTTAGTTTTCTTTTTAATTATTACTAATACATCCTCATTCTTTCAAACATACATTTTGGTTTTAATTATATCTTTCTAAGTTTTTTTAGAACAATTTTTGTGAAACCATGAATAAGTCAAAACTCTGTGCTATTTCTGAATGTAAGTTCCACTGCAGAACCAATTCAAGCGCTTGTAGTATCAATGAAATGTTTGGGAAGGGTGTGGCTAATGAACACATAGTACATAAATGGTTTGAGAAGTTCCTTTCTAGTGATTTTAATCTTGAAAATGAGCCACATGGGCTGAGCATGGTGGCCCAAGCCTGTAATCCTAGCACTCTGGGAAGATCCCTTGAGCTCAGGAGTTCCAGACCAGCCTGAGCAAGAACAAGGGCAAGAGTCCATCTCTATTAAAAACAGAAAAACTAGCCAGGCATTGTGGCAGGTGCCTGTGGGAGGCTGAGGCAAGAGGATCACTTGAGCCCAAGAGTTTGAGATTGCTGATGCCATAGCACTCTACTCAGGGTGACAGAGTAAGAGTATGTCCCCCCCCCCCAAAAAAGAGCCATGTGGATCACCTGAGACCAGGTAGATGATGATGAGCTAAAAGCTGTAGTGCAATAAATAAATAAATAGAATTTTTAAAAAACAAGCTGTAGTGGAAGCAAATCTATTACAACTACTCCAACAATATTGGCCCATTTGAAACAAATCCACAAAGGTAAAGAAGCTGAATAGGTGGTTTCTGCATGAAGCCAGAGAGACCTGGTCGGTCTCAAAGCTCACCTTTCTTTGCTATCATGAAATAAAGGTGAACCATTTCTATACCATGTTGTTACATGTGCTGAAAATGGCTTCTTTTTGACAACTGCAAGCATTTGGCACAATGCTTAGGTAAAGATGAAGTGCCAAAATTCAGTCCAAAACCAAATATTCATCAAAAAAGCTAATGGTGACTGCTTTGGTGGTCCAGTACAACTTCACAAAACCATGAATAAGCAGCTGAAATTGGTCAAGAGAGACAGGCCAATCCTCTTGCAAGACAATTCTGTTGCACAAACTGCTCCAGCTACTAAAACTGGACTTGGTAACTGTCATCCACCATATTCACCATTCCTTGCAACAACTGGTTACCACTTCTTCCAGGCTTTGGAACACTTCTTACGAGGAAAAATATTCAATTCTGAACAAGCTGTGGAGAATACCTTTTACAATTTTATCGCCACTTGCTCTCCAGACTTCTTTGCTGCTGGCACACACAAGATATTATAAGCACATACTTTGATTAATTGTACTGCTTCACGTTTGAGATATAATAAACTAAACCTCTGATTCAAAATCTGACATTTAATATTTAACACCCTAATATGAAGCGCAGGCTGAGTATCCTGTAATCTGAAATGCTTGGAACCACCAGTGTTTCACATTTCAGATTATTTTTCAGAGGGGCAGGGGAAGGGGCGGTGGTGATGGAATATTCCCATGATTCTTAGAGATAAAGCATCCCTAATTTGAAAATCCAAAATTCTGTAAGGAGCATTTCCTTTAATTGTTATTTTGGCATTCTGAACGTTTTGGATTTTGAAGCATTTCTAATTTCAGATTTTTAGATTAGTAATATTCAACCTGCATGAGGACATGGGGCCACCCATCTGTAGCTCCCTTCACATTCTTGGTTGTAGCCTTGGCTTGAACCTGGGAGGAGACCACAGACTTCCAAAGTTCCCTGTGGGGCACTAGGTTCTCTAAGAGGAAGCTACAAATGAGCAGGTTGAGGGTGATTAAATATGTGCTAGTGGAACAAGCATAAATCACTGAAACCAGAAGACCTAGAATGCAGATGGGAACTGGTGGGCAGGAAGGCTCTGCAGCTGAGCTCATGCCTTCCGTGTGCTCACCACAAGGGAGCACCCCTATAAACACTGTGCGATAAGAACCTTCAATTACATAACATATCCTATTTTTAAGTAACAAAATAATACCCACTGCTTAAAATTGATAGTTATCTTCTACATCCAAAAAATACGAGACAGAGATTTAAAATTTAAGTTAAAAAAAAAAAGAAAGAAATTTAAGCAGCTAAACAAGGAACCCAGTCCTGCCACAATGCTAGGCATTTTGTTCTAGGAATTCAAGTCCTGCTAATTTAAACAGCAAAGGGAACTGAAACCCTGAGAATCTCTGATTATACAGAAAATCTGGGTGTAGTTTATACACATGCAAGCCAGGGGAAACCCTTCAAAATCATCTGGGGTTGTTTGTTTTGGGTTTTGGTTTTACCTACTGAAGAGCAAAAATTATTTGTCAACAATGGAATCACCAGAGAAAGGCTTGTTAATGGTCTGGCAAACAGCAAAAGAGCTTAAAACTATTTTTTCCCTTGAAGTGTTATGAAGGCCACACACTTTGGCAACATCACTCTCTCATTTTCTTTATTTAAATCTTTTTTGACTTCTTTTTCTTTCTTTCTTTTTTTTTATTAAATCATAGCTGTGTGCATGAATGCAGTCATGGGGTACAATGTGGTGGTTTTACATACAATTTGAAATGCTTTCATCAAACTGGTCAACATAGCCTTCAAGACATTTTCTTAGTGATTGTGTTAAGACATTTATATTCCATACCTAGTAAATTTCACAGGTACCCTTATGTGGTTCTTTTTTAACTTCTTAAGTGGGAGGGAAATTGCCTTGAGGTACAACGCCAAGATGGGGTCCACAGCTGGACTAAAGAGATGATGTTTCCTCACACAGGTATGACAGGCACATCCCAAAGAAGCTTGGTGGGGGGTGGGAATTTATGTCGTGTGGTAGGTAAGGGAGAAAAAGAATGAAGCCATTATGGTAAAAGAAGAAAAATGGATATAAAGTCACTGTTGCCAAAGTCTTTGCTCCAGAGTTCTCAATCATGCTGGGCCAAAAGAGGTAGGGGGGTGCAGGGGGGAGCAGTGCTGTGAATAAGGGATCCCTGCCAATTTTATGTTCCAACTTTTCAGCCTAACCAAAGCAGACCTAACAACTAGAGTAGAAGTTTAGAGCCACCATTCCATATATTTTGACTGTAGTCTCATGGCATATACCAAAATTAGCTCAAAAAGATCAAAGACCTAAATGTAAGAACTAGTAGTATTAAACTCTTAAAAGAAAACATAAGCATAAATCTTTGTGAACTTGGATTAGGAAATGATTTCTTAGACACTACACCAAAGGCACAAACAACAGAAGAAAAAATAAATTGAACTTCTTAAAATTAAACTTTCGTGCTTCAAAGGACAATACCACCATTTGCACACCCGTATTCATAGCAGTATTATTCAGTTGCCAAAGGTGGAAGCAACCCGAGTGTCCATCAAGGAATGAAGGGAAGAACAAAATGTGAAACACGTGTAGAACAGAATGACAAACGCTACAACATGAATTAACCTTCAGGACACTATTAAGTGAAATGAGCCAGTCACAAAAGGACAACTCTGTATAATTCCACTCATACAGTATACCTAAAGCAGTCAGATTCAAGAGACAGAAAGTAGCGTGGAGGCTGCCAGGGATTGAGAGAAGGGGATGGAGAGTTATTATCTAATGGGCACAGAGTTCTAGTTCTGCAAAATGAAGAGAGTTCTGGAGATGGTGGCGACGGGCTGCACAACAATGTGAAAGTACTTAATGCCATGCAACAGTAAATTTTAAATGGTTAAAAAATAAGAATAAGAAATAAAAGTTTTGATATTATATTCTGGGTTATGTATATTTTTTAAGAGATGGGGCTGTACCACACTGCCCAGGCTGTTCTACAACTCCCAGCTTCAACCAGTCCTCCCACCTCAGCCTCCTGAGTGGCTAACTGGAATAACAGGCACAAGCCACAGCTCCCAGGTTCTGTTATCTGTGTTTCCCCACAAACTTTAAACAAAGCTGGGGGAGGGGGGACACCAACACCACCAAAAATATGTAAAGACAACCCATAAAATAGAAAGGAGGGATTATTTACAAATCATGTATATGTAATTAGGAACTTGAACCTAGAATACATAAAGAATTCTTAAAACTCGGTAATAAAAGAACATCCAACACAATTTAAAAATGGGCAAAGGATGTGAACAGATACTTCTCCAAAAAAGAGATACAAACAGCTGAAAAGCATAGAAAGATAATTAACACCATTAGCCATCAGAAAAATGGAACACAAAACCATGATAAGCTATCACTTTATATCCACTAGGACAGCTAAAATAAAAACAGTGTTGTCAGTAAAGTGGAGAAATTAGAATCTTCATACCCTGAATGGTAGAAATGAAAAATGGTGCAGCCATTTTCAAAACCAGTTTGGCAGTTCCTCAAAAGTTTAAAGACATATAGTAACATATGACCCAGCAATTTCACTCCTAGGCATATACCTAAGCCAAGAAAAATGAAACTATATATACACACAAAACTGTACATGAATAATCACAGTCACATTATTCATAATAGCAATAATTCAAAAAGGGGCTGCACCTGTGACTCAAAGGAGTAGGGCCCTGACCCCATATACCAGAGGTGGCAGGTTCAAACCCGGCCCCAGTCCCCGCCCAAAACTGCACCAAAAAAAAATCAAAAAGTGGGGACAACTCAAATGTCTATCACCTGATAAATGGATAAATTAAATGTAAATTTTTCCACACGATGGAACATTATTTGGCAATAAATAGGAATGAAGTACTAACATGTGCTACCACACAGACGAACCTTGGAAATGCTGAATGAGTGAAACCAATCAGAAGAGATCACATACCAGATGATACCATTTATACAAAGTGGTATGACTAGCACAGGCAAATCCACAAACAACGAAAGTAAACCAACAGCTGCCAAGGGCTGGGAGGAGGATGCGGGGTAAGTGATGGGGAGTGACTGGTAATGGGCACAAGTTTCTTTGGAAATAATGAAAATGTTCAAAAGTCAAACGTGGTGAAGCCTGCACTAACTCTGTGAACATACTGAAAACCACTGACTGTACCCTTTAAATGGGTGAACTGGTATGTGAATTATATCTCAATAAAGTTACTTTAAAAAATACATACGTAGTTGTCTTTCCTCTGTGGGATTAGTGATGATCTTTGAGATCTGGGTAAGGAAATGGATCTGTGAATTATATCTCAATAAAGTCACTTTAAAAGTTACTTCCATTCTGCATCTGAAAGATACCTAGTCACTATGACTTTCTAAATGGCAAAGGAAAGAATTTACAAGGATCCTTATTATAATTATAGGAACCACAACTTTCCTTAGCAGAGGCACGCATCACCAGAATGCATGCTCTTCAATCCTGCCAAGTATTCAGGGTTATAAAAATAAAGTGACAGGTCAGGCACGGTGGCTCACACCTACGGAACACACAATCAGGGTTGGAAACCTAATTACAAGAAGTCTCATGCCTAGTCTCTTAACAAGCTATTTTATAATCGATTACTTGACAATAGCTCTTGAACATCAACTTATAAGCCCACAGGCATATGACAGGGTACCAAGGATTGATATTCCATAGCTCTGTGATTTTTTCAGTGAAATTTAAATAAGTTTCACTTTTCTAATAAAACTGCCCATGACAAAGTCCCTTCAGATCTTTTCCCAATAACGCCACAAAGCCTTGCTTTGTGTTAGGGTAAATCTGCAACAGAGGACTCAACAATTGAACTGTTTCATGTCTACATACAAAAATTAATAATGTGCATGATCACCATGCTGTATGGAAAATAACAAATGTCACTTAGACATTAACAAATTGACAGTGCCATGTTCAATAAACTGAACATGAACCTATGAAGCTGGAGAATACATGTGATTTTTAAGTTGCTCTAAGTGTATTATTTTTTTTTTAAAAAAGTTTTTGGTCCCAATTTCTCAACAACAAAAAACCTCTACAAATTCAACGTCAATTAGCATCATTCACTAAACTCAACCTTTAAACCGAACTTGTATTGTTAATGATTAATAAGCAGTTAAACATGTAAAACATCTATCTGGGAGAGAAACTGTTCACTACTAAGTGAGACCAAGTATTATATCAGACATCAGAATTCTTACAGAAGAACCTGTCTTTTTTTTAAAGAAAAGCTTAATTTCCCATTAACTAACCAAGGAAATAGTTTAGAAAAATATTGGTTCCCATTCACTATTTCTTCCGTTCCTCCCAGAAGAAAGGCAGGAGGAATGAATTTAGGATTACAAAACTTTCCTGCCGGGTACTGTCACAGCTTTATAGAACTACTACATTTTAAGTTTCTTTTAGTATTTAGAAAAGAATTCAAGTGTTTCTAATAAAGAATCCTTTCAACCCAAGAAAGGCAACTTGTAAAGACTTAATTTACAGTTAACACTGCCAATCCATGAAGACCTGGAGACGTTATTTATATTGTTGAGGCAGCTTTTAAAAAACTAGTCAGTTTTGCTTTTACTCAGTTTCATAATCTGCTTGTCAAACAGTACTGAAACAAATACCTCGCTGCATGATAATAATAGTATCCTCACTAGGATTCTACAAGAATATTTTTATAGATGAAAATTTAGAGGATGTCTCATCAGGGCAATCCCCCAAACTAAGTTTCTCCCCTCTCATCACAGTCCTCTACAATTGCTAAGGGCTGGTCCCTTGTGCAGGAAGGGCTCTTGCTGTTAGGGTGTCAAGCACACTCTGCTGACCAGGGTGAATCTTGTGCCCTGCCCATGCCTGAGGGCCTGACAGTGGTCCCAGTCACCAGGGTGAGCTGCACCCTGATTGCTGGCTCCTCCCTGAGGACCCAATACATGCCTGTGGCACATGTCTGTAGAAAAAGCAGTGACATCCATTAATCCATTAAACCTTTGCCACAACAAGCTCCTGAACCTGTCTGGGTCTCCATTTCCTGACCTGTAAAATGGTGATGAGGATACGTACCTTGAAAAGTTGCTGTAGGCTAGTCGCCCGTAACTCAGTGGTTACAGCACCAGCCACGTGCACTGGGGCTGGCAGGTTTGAACCCAGCCCAGGCCTGATAAACAACACTAACAACAACAACAAAAATAACCAGGTATTGTGAGGCTGAGGAAGAAAATCCCTTAAGCCCCAAAGTTTGAGGTTGCTGTGAGCTGTGATGCCGTAGCACTCTACTGAGGGCGACATAGTTAAGACTGTCTTCCCAAAAAAAAGGAAGAAAAAAGAAAAGGAAGAAAAGTTTCTGTAAGAATGAAATAACATCTACAATAAGCCTAACACAATAGTTGGTCCAAATACAAGCTGAATAAGTGAGTACAAACATGTATTTACTCATGTATAGTTCCTCAAAACAACCCTCATCATCATTACCCTACCTTGTAAGCAAGGAAACTGAGGCATGAAGATTAGCATCTTCACTTGGAGGACTGTACTCAAAATCAGAACAAGCCTCAGCACAACACAGGCGACAGCCCTTCTCACCCCAGAGGTAGTAAGCAGCTGCTGTTGATTCTAGTGTGTCAAAGCTTCCAACACAGCGGTTCTCAACCTTCCAAATACCGTGGCCCTTTAATACAGTTTCTATGGGTCGCTGCTGTTCCTCCTAAGATTTCACCTTTGACCTTACCTCTTCCTATCTATCAAATTTTAACCGCCTCAAAAAATGTCAGCCTCCTATTTTCTTTTTTTTTTTTTGAGACAGAGCCTCAAGCTGTCACCCTGGGTAGAGTGTCGTGGCATCACAGTTCACAGCAACCTCCAACTCCTGGGCTTAAGAGATTCTCTTGCCTCAGCCTCCCAAGTAGATGGGACTACAGGCACCCGCCACAATGCCCATCCATTTTCTGGTTGTAGTTGTCATTGCTGTTTGGCAGGCCCAGGCTGGATTCAAACCCGTCAGCTCTTGTGTATGTGACCGGAGCCTTAGCCGTTTGAGCTATAGGTGCCAAGCTAGCCTTCTATTTTCTATTTTCTATATATACTCTGTACTTTGTTAAAGTAATGATAATAACACCTACCATTTATTAAACACTCCTGACCCGCCAAACACTGCTCACACATTTCCTATTCTGCTTATTTTTCGGATGAGAAAACTGCACCACAGTGGGATCGACTTTCCCAAGTGACAAAGTTGGTAAGTATTGAAAGCAGGATTCCAGCCAGGCAGTGTGACTGGAAGAACCCAAGCTCCTGACCACTCCAGTACTCTTCCTCAGTAACTTTATGGGAGTAACCAGTTACTTAGATAACCAATACTGCAGATTAGTCACAGATGAAGAATAAAAGCTTGGAAGCATCACACTTAGGATCATTTTGAAATTGCAATAAATGTTACCATCTACAGCCCACTATTTAGTTAATAATGATGTGTCTGCCCACTTGAAAGTTGTTGTATTTCAAAAAACTCTTGAAATTTGTTTTTCTGCCTGCAGAGTTCAGTGACAGAGAAAATTGGAATACCGTGGAGGGTTCTTTCCCTTTCTAAATTTAGGAACAGCAAGGATTGGTTTAGGGTCAGTTTAGTACAAATGACCGCAGTGAACCAGATAATTTCATTTAAAGACCTAGTAATTTAAATGTTTGCACTAGAAAAACATGTCAAGCCAGATAAGAACCTCTGCCATCATTATCATTATCATCAGGTAACTTATAGAGGAACATTACAGTGACATAAGGAAGATATATAATGATATGAAAGAATAGAATAATTTTTATTTCTCAGCTCGGTGCCTGTGGCTCAAGTGGCTAAGGTGCCAGCCACATACACCTAAGGTGGTGGGTTCGAATCCAGCCCTGGCCTGCCAAACAACAATGATGGCTGCAACCCAAAAATAGCCAGGCCTTTGTGGCGGGCGCCTGTGGTCCCAGCTACTTGGGAGGCTGAGGCAGGAGACTCACTTGAGCCCAGGAGTTGGAGGTTGCTATTAGCTGTGATGCCACAGCACTCTGCCCAGGGGGACAGTTTGAGGCTCTGTCTCAAAAAAAAAAAAATTATTTCTCATTGAAAAGCTTTAATATTGGCCAGGTATGGTGGCTCAAGCCTGTAATCCTAGTACTCTGTGAAGCTGAGACAGGTGGATTGCTTGCTCTCAGGATTTTGAGACTAGCCCTGAGCAAGAGCGAGATCCTGTCTCTAAAAATAGCTGGACATTGTTCTGGGCGCCTATAGTACATCACAGCAGCATATATGTGGCATCATAGCTCATAGCAACCACAAATTTGGGGGCTTAAGCAATTCTCTTGCCATAGCACTCTACCAAGGACGTCAAAGTGAGACTGTCTCAAAATAAACAACAGGGTTGGCGGCTGTGGCTCAAAAGGGTAGCCACCCTCAGTATATGGGACCGGCGCCCTACTCACTGAGCACAGGTGCCACCCTAATTTTTAATTTTTTTAATGTCTAGTTCATGCCCATTATATGGGAGAAACTACACTCATAGTTCCAGGAACCAAGAAAAAAATGAGGCCAGACAAGGTGGCTCACGCCTATAATCCTAGCACTCAAAGAGGCCAAGGTGGGAGGATCCCTTAAGCTCAGGAGTTTGAGACCAGCCTGAGCAAGGAGACCCTGACTCTACTAAAAACAGAAAAATAAGCCAGACATTGTGGCAGGAGCTTGTAATCCTAGTTATTCGGGAGGCTGAAGCAGGAGGATTACTGGAGCCCAGGAGTTCAGGGGTGCTATAAGCTAGGTTGAGGCCATGGCACTATAGCCAAATCAAAGAGTGAGACTATGTCCAAAAAAAAGAAAGAAATGAATAAAATTCTGCCCTGAACAGTACACAGTCCAATGAGATATGGAGAAAGGAGACTAACCTAGGAGAAGTTTTCCATAAGAAAGCAATCCTGTTAGGTAGAATCAAAGACAAGAGAGAAATCCCATTCAACTGGGGAGAAAATCAAGGCAAGCTTCCTGAAGGAGGCAGCAGAAGAGGCAATCTGAGGAAGAGGAGGAGGAGGAAGGGCCTGAGAAGAGTGGCAGCAGTTCACTGGGGAAAGGTCTGAGGAGACAGGCCAGGCTGAGCATTTTCCCAACATAAACCCCAGGGACCTAGAAATTCAGAGATCAACAGCCTTAAGAAAACACATGCACAGTAAGCTGTGAAGAGGCCTCAACTCCAGCCTGGGTGGCAGAATGACACCCTGTCTCCAAAACCAGAAAACGGAGAAAGAGAAAACTATACCCTCTTACGACAGTGGTGAGAAGGGACCATCAGAAGAATGACTACTGTGCTCACTATGCTGAGGACACAGAAAGCGTAAGAAACTTCAAAACTCTGCTCCAGTTCTGAAATGGAGGGAAAGCAGGGACAGGAGAGGACAGCTCACCACTAACTCCAAACAGTAGCTGAGATGGTTAAAAAAAGGAAAAAAGAAAAAGGAAGCAGGGTAGTGTAGAAGGTTCAAAAAAGCGAGGGTGCAACCATGCCATCTCTTTTTTTTTAAGAGAGAGATAGTCTCACTTTGTCATCCTCGGCAGAGTGCTGTAATATCACAGATCACGGCAACCTCCAGCTCCTGGGCTCAGGCGATTCTCTTGCCTCAGTTTCCCAAGTAGCTGAGACTACAGGCACATACCACAACACCTTGCTATTTTTTGCAGTTTGGCCAGGGCTGGGTTCCAACCTGCCACCCTCAGTATACGGGGCCAGCACCCCACTCACTGACCCACAGTGCTGCCCCATCTCTAAGGTCATAGCCTTAGGCTGACAGTTTAACTGCTCAGCTCCTCCCCAACAGAATCATCTACAAACAGGTATAGTAACTATAGATGCAGTAAATAAAGACAGCAGCAACTAAGTTGGGAATTCTCTCAATTGTTTGTTCCAACTGTTTGAAGTCACTCAGTAAGCAACAAATAAAGGGATTTTGTTTTGTTTTGTTTTGTTTTTGAAAGTCTCACTGTGTCGCCCAAAGCTGGAATACAGTGGCATGGTCACAGCTCACTGCAGTCTCCAACTCCTGGGCTCAAGCAGTCTGATCCTCCTGCCTTAGCCTTCCAAGTAGCTGGGAGTAAGGAAGCATGCCACCATGTCCTACAAATCATAGGAGTTTATTACAGATTTTTTAGAGAGCAATTTTCTCTTAAGCAGGGTTCTGCAACCTCAGCACGACTGACATGTGGAGCTGAATAAATCTTAGCTGTGCAAGGCTAGTCCTGTGCCTGGCAGGACATTCAGCAGAGGAAAGTGGCAGCAGTTCACTGGGTAAAGGTGTGAGGAGACAGTCTAGCCTGAGCATTTTCCCCACATAAACCCCAGGGACCTAGATCCTGATCTCTAATCACTACATGCCAGTAGCAACCCCCCACCAAGTGGTGACAACCAAAAATTCTGTTTCCAAAACTGCAGGGCAAGAGGGAGGCAAAAAACAAAACAAACCAACCAAAAAAAAAAAAAAAAACCCAGTTGAGAACTAGTGGCCCAGTCTTCAGTATAGGAAGAAATGTAGAAATACTTAGAATATCTTGTTTTCTCCTTTCTATCTGAAAACATGGTGAGGAAGGACAGGGGAAACAGTACCCTTTGTCTTCTATATATAACCCCGGTCTCTTAACCCTCACAACCCCAGGAAGTACTATTCTCACTTTACAAATGGAAAACCTACACTTAGATGTTAACTTCTCCTTAAGTTCAACAAGCTTGAATGGATTCAGTGACAACACTCAAGGTTTTGAATACTATATGACCTCTGCCCCAAGGAGCCCTTTTACTTAAGTAAACAGAAATTCTACCATTTCAGTCAAATACTGATAGTTACAGACCTCTAGAAAATCCTACACTAAAATAGCACAAATTCTACCCTCTACAAGGAACCATTTGTGCAAACAAAAGCTAATGGACCACTATTCACACAAGCTGTATTTGTAAAAGGAAATAAACCAAAAAAAAAAAAAAGTTGCTATAGCCTAGTATGATTTTTTTTTTAAATAAAAATACAGGAAACAGGGAGCAGTGCCTGTGGCTCAGTGGGTGGGGCACCGGCCCCATGTACTGGGTGGTGGGTTTGAACCCAGCCCCGGCCAACCTGCAACAAAAAAAATAGCCAGGTGTTGTGGCAGGCGCCTATAGTCCCAGCTACTCGGGAGGCTAAGGCAAGAGAATCTCCTGAGCCCAGAAGTAGGAGGTTGCTATGAGCTGTGATGCCACAGCACTCTACCAAGGGCGATAAAGTGAGACTCTGTCTCTAAAAAAAATACAGGAAGCAGAGGGAGGGAGAATATTATTTGGAAGAGGGTCCTAAGCCAGAAGTATCTGCCTCTGAAGCCCAGACTACTCTTGCCTCCAAACCACACTACACTCTCTCTCTATGCATCATCCAGCACAGGGGGAAAAAAACCACTTTCCCAACCAGGGGACTCGAGGTGTCACACAAGCCAGCTCTAGTAGGAAGGGCCGCATTAGCATCCTGAAGCCCTGAGTCTCGGGGGCTACAACTCCATGAGGGTAGTTTGAAGCAGGCCTCTTGTGGCCTAGTTTTCTGCCCATCCAATGCAGATAGTACCAAATAATGAGGAAGGGTGACCAGCACTTAGTAAAATGTGGATGACAGCTTAAGAATTCCATTTTGCTAACATTCTGGGAGGCTGAGGTGGGAGGATCACTTGAGCTCAGGAGTTTGAAACTAGCCTGGGCAAGAGCAAGACACCATCTCTAATAAAAATAGGGGAAAAAAAAATTAGCCAGGCATAGTAGCAGGCACCTGTAGCCCCAACTACTGGGGAGCATGAGGCAGAGGATCACTTGAACCCTGGAGTTTGAGGTTGCCATGAGCCAGGCTGATGCCCACAGCACTGTAGCTCAGGCTGGAGAGACTCCGCCTCAAATAAAAAAATTCATTCATTTTGTCTCTGTCCATTATATGAGAGCTCAGCAGCCTTCCTGAAGCTTATGCTCACTCCCAAAACAGTTTTCTGTCCAATGGGTCAGCACATGTTATTTCTATTTGCCAACAACACAGTGTCAAAGGGCCATGTCCACACCCTATAACAGAAAGTACTGTGAGGGTGACAACTCCTATGGAGCTGACGACACATCTACAGTCTGTAAGTGAGGAAATCACAGGGCAGCACTTCTTGGCCACATCTGAGCCACAACCATGTCACTTGGTCAACTCCTCTCAACTATTCATTAATCATCACCACGAATGCACCCAAATTTTTCTCCTTGAAGACAAGAAAATTGACTAATCTAAAGGCTCATTACATCAAAGTACTTTTTCATCTTTGAGAATCTAGTTAACTAGCTAGTCAAGCCAGTAAGACTTTAATCTGGAATTATTAGGATGTGTGCACTGTTTGGATTCTGTTAACTGATTACCAGTTGATTTTATTTTACCTTAGTATTTCCAATTTTAAACTCAATTCCTTGTTTTTTCTCTAAGATTCCACAGACATTCTCTTCAAGAAAACAAAATGAAGCAGGCAGGAGTCAAGAGTCCTAGATTAAAAACCCTCTGGCATCTTGGCTCCATCACTTACTGTGAGGTTGACAAGTCACTTGGTTACCTCATCTACACGTTGGGCATATAATAATATCTACTTTATGTTTATGTGATAAAATAATAAATAAAAAGCATTTATTCCAGAGCCTGAGATGGTTAGGTACACAATAACTACTAGCTATTTTTTATAGCCACGATATGTATAACTTCACTGCTTTGAAAATGGGTTCAATTCTATAGGGTTGTGGGGTTTTTTAGCATATTCCGAAGAATTACTAGGATATGTAGCAAATGCAACCAAAACCCAATCTAAGACCAGGCACAGTAGCTCATGCTTGTAATCCTAGCACTCAGGGAGGCCAAGGCGTGTCGACTGCCCGGGTTTACACGTTCAAGACCAGCCTGAGCAAGTGCAAGACTCTGTCTTTAAAAAATAGCCAGGTGTGGCTCGGCGCCTATAGCTCAACCGGCTAAGGCGCCAGCCACGTACACCTAAGGTGGCGGGTTCGAATCCCCAGCCCGGACCTGCCAAACAACAATGATGGCTGCAACCAAAAAATAGCCGGGCGTTGTGGCGGGCGCCTGTGGTCCCAGCTACTTGGGAGGCAGAGGCAGGAGACTCGCTTGAGCCCAGGAGTTGGAGGTTGCTATGAGCTGTAATGCCACGGCACTCTACCCAGGGGGACAGCTTGAGGCTCTGTCTCAAAAAAAAAAAAAAAAAAAAAAAAAAAAAAAAAATAGCCAGGTGTTGTGGCAGGCACCTGTAGTCCCAGCTACTTGGGAGGCTAAGACAAGAGAATTGCTTGAGCCCAAGAGTTTGAGGTTGCTGTGAACTGTGACACCACAGCACTCTACTGAGGGCAACAAAGTAAGACTCTGTCTCCAAAAAAAACATAATTAGCTGGGTGTGATGACTCATGCCTATAATCCCAGCACTTTGGGAGGCCAAGGAAGGAGGACTGCATGTCTGCAGATCTTTGGACAAAAAGTGCTGATTAGACGTTAAACCAGCCTACTGCTAGACATTATTTTCTAGCATGCCCTGGGAGGATGCCTTAGGTCAGCAGGGTGGTTCCAAAACTGATATTGGGGGCACTTCAGAACTATCAGCATTCCCTCCGGCACTTGTTTTTATAATGCCCTCCTATGCCTAACAAAGATATATAATTTTGTAGTAAATATTAGGAGTCTTCAGTTCTATTCTAGATTCATAACTAGATAACTAGTATTTAGACAAGTCATAGCACTGATTTAACTAGCTTCATCTGTACAGTAGAGTTAATGATACCACTGGGAAGTACTCAGAGGAGAGGCTGAGGTGCTCAGAGCAAGGAGCTGTGTGATTATGCCGTATCACATGCAGCAGCCTTCTCCAAAACACTGGCCTTAAAATTCAGAGGACCTGAAAGTTTGAGGCTTCCGGCTTTTATTTATGGGCTTCAGGATTATGTAGAGTATGTTTAGATCAAAAACTCAGATCAGAACTAAAGAAAGGACCAAAACCTTCACATCTATCTTCCCTAACTTTTCTAGTAATTGTGGCAAGTCTGATAAGAGCACTCTGAGAGACTTGTGCTGTTTTGTGTTTTGGAAGAACTTCCGATAGGATAGGGCAACAAGAAAAAGCAGAAGAGAAAACTGTACATAAGGTCAGATGTGGTGACGCTGGTAACCCCAGCACTCTGGGAGGCCAAGAAGGGTGGACTGCTTGAGCTCAGGATTTTGAGATCAGACTGAGCAAGAGGGAGACCCCGTCTCTACTACAAATAGAAAAACTAGCCAGGTGTTGTGGTGAGCACCTATATTCCCAGCTACTTGAGAGGCTAAGGCAAGAAGATCATTCAGGAGTTTGAGGTTGCTGTGAGCTATACACCACCGCACTCTACCCAGGGGGACAGAATGAGATTCTGTCTCAAAAAAGAAAATTGTATGTAAACTGATTCTAGTTGCATGTGACGTATTTCTGACTCCATAATACCTGGGAGGAAGTATACCCAAATGTTATCAGTGGACTGTAGAAGTATGGTAACTGGCTGGCTAATTATCACTGTTCAAAATTATAGGTGGGGAAATTGAAACAGAAGGAAACAGGAAACACATTCCCAAGAAATCTGTGATCAAGGAAAGACTAGATGCTTCCTCTGCCACCTCACCCCTCCCAAGCAGAGCCAAGCAGGTAAAGCGTCCATGTGGACCGACATGACTAGGAAAGAGGACTTCTGTTGCTTCTAATAGAAAGGAAAATGTTACCAGGGGAAAATGGAGTAGGGAATGAAAACACACTGATGAGAAGCCAGAGATAGGGTAAACAGGGTAAATGCCAAATCCAACTGCAGCCAGAAAAAAATGCATAATGTAAGACCACATGAGTCTCGTGAGATCAGGTCACACAGTGGTGGCTCAGGCACTTCCAAAGTAATTTTACAGGAGCTTAGAGCCCTTGGTACTACAGATCCCAATTATACAAAGCTTGGCTGTTTGACTGGATCTTACCTCTGTAGTCACAACATACATCTATGTATGGAATTATTCACTCAAAACACAGGGGGAGCAGTCTCCCATCTTCATCCAAGCACAAAAACCAAACCACCTTGACATTAAGAAATTTCTCCAGCTCATGGTCTTAGTCCCTCTAAGCCAGAATTAAAAATCAAGAACTTCAGAATGTAAAGGTAGCCGCCACCACCAGCATCTCAGTTACTAATTTTAACATTTAGCACAGATGAGGTAGAAAGGTTGAAGAATTTGCTAAACCAGCCTACTGTAGGAGACAAGAGTTTAAGATTCAACACGAGAAAAAAAAATAGATTCACTGCTAAAAAGCACAAAAGTATTTTCAGGTCAATGAGAATAGCTGATGACAAAGCATACCTAGAATCACACTGAAATGGTCATGATTACTTAACTCACACCTTGGTATTTCTGCACAAATTTGCAGTTCTCTCTTCCCAAAAGTCAAGTATGGGTTAACTACGTATCACAAAAAGGGGTGGACTTGGTGTATGGAGACTCTGTGGAAACTCACGGCTACACATCCATCTGTCAGATGCTGGGACACTGCTTCCTTCCCTTCCCCTGCCCATTTCAAAGGTCCTATTTACCAGAACAAACTGAGGTTAATAAAAAGATGGTAAGACAAACACATACGTATAGATTTTTAGCTTAAAAGTCTAAAATACACAAAACAGGATAGCTTCCATTTAGCTCACTCCCCTGCAGATTTCTCCCTACAGGCCTCATTCAACGTGGTTTGTCGCTTGTGCACACCACGTGAAGTGCATCACCACCATCCTCCCAATACCAGTGAGAATAAACACAGGCCTCTGCATGCTGTGTGCTGGCACCTCTCTTCTATGTCAGAGCGTACACAGGATCTGGAAGCCAGCACAAGCTTTCTCAGGCTACCCTATCAGAAGAAGAAAGTGTCCCTAGACCAGGGCACTACCAACCCCCCTGTGTAATTTTCTAATCACTCCCTATCCAAAACAGAAGACTCAGTTTGGGATTCTGCATTTGAACAAATGATACACAAGTACAGGACTCGAACTCAGGAGTTGTGGCAGGTGCCTGAAGTCCAGCTACTCAGAAGGCTGAGAATAGATCCCTGGAACCCAGGGGTTTGAGGTTGCTGTAAGCAACGATGCCATGGCACTCAACCAAAGGTGGACCGGAGTGAGATTCTGTCTCAAAAAAAGAAAAAGGAAAAGAAAAACAGAAAAGAAGTACAGAAATCTAAGTCTTCTGAGGAGCTTACTGAAAGAGGCAGGACTAGTTAAGAGAGGAAAGACCTGCAGTGACTGGCTTCACACATCTGCAGGAACAATCCACGAAGCTCATTTCACATACTTGTAGTTCCCAAGTCCAGAACGAGGAGTCGTAAAAGGGGAATGTTTTAGGAAAAATCATAGGCTCAATATACAAATGAGCTTTTTAGCAACATGTGAGGTAGTAGATTCTTAAAATCTCCAAATAGCAAAGCAAAGACTCCTGCATCTAGTGATAGTTTTAAAATCTTGATCAAACTAAGACTCCATAACTTCAGACCTTCTATTACAGTTCAATAAATGTGAAAGCCCTGAGCCAAACAAAGCCCAAGAAACAAACAGGAATGCCAACACTGTATATGTAGGGACCCCTACACATAGAGCTTGTCAGATACTCCATCTTCTCCTCACAAATACTTCTAAAATGGAATGAGTTCTATTAATAACTTAGTGGCCATTTCCAAAGGCAGTAATAAATACAATGGAATTATTGTAGTGAATGCAGAAGTCACACCTGAAACCAGTAATAACCTTTTCTTTTTTTTGAGACAGAGTCTTACTATGTCACCCTCAGTAGAGTGCCATGTCCTCACAGCTCTCACAACAACTTCAAACTCTTGGGCTCAAGCATTCTCAAATATGAGCAGAGTATGTCACCCCAAAATATACCAGCTGGTTATTCTAAGAAAGTGCAGACACAGGAGTACAGCTCTGAAAAGCTATCCTTTTGTAAAAGAAAGTTACATTTATATAAGAAATGGACATTAGTAAAGTGTGGATAAGGAGGGAAAGGGCTGCTTAAAATGTTTTACCTCAGTTTTTTATTTTTGTGGTCGTTTTCTTTTTTTTCTTTTTTGAGACAGAGTCTTACTCTGCTCCCCTGGGTAGAGTCCCATGGAATCACAGCTCACAGCAACCTCAAAACTCCTGGATTCAAGCAACCCTCCTGCCTCAGCCTCCCAAGCGTCTTGAGACTACAGCAGCTCGCTTAATGCCCCACTAATTTTAGCAGAAACGGGGTCTTGCTCTTGCTCAGGCTGGTCTCAAACTCCTAGGCTCTAGCAAAACACCTGTCCTGGCTTCCCCCAAGTGCTAAGATTACAGGCGTGAGCCACTGGACACGGAGGCTATTACCTGAAACTTTCTTTATCTACAATGACAGGACAACCTTTATTTACCACACAATTCCTCCCCTCACCCTCCCACAACTTATGTGAAGACTTCCTGCAGCCCCCAAGCCCCAAATCCCTGTTCTTTTCTGTAGCTCAGGATGCTATATAAGCTTTAATCATCTAACTCATCTCACATTTTGTGGGAGTCCCTTGTGCATGCAAGTCATTAAACTATTTTTTTCCTTCGGTTAAGATTCTGCCTTCTGTCAATTTAATCCACAGACTAGCCAAAGACCTTAGGAGGGTGGAGGGAAGCCATGTTTCACTCCCTGCAGCTTTCGCTGCTCAGCGGCGCCTCCTTCACTGGCTGCAACACCCACCGCAGGCTCTCAGACTGCTGACAGAACGCGGGTTACAATGAAGATTTCTCACCACATCAAGGCTCCCTGATCTCTGCCTGCAGAGTCTGGTCCAAAAGGAGAGTGGTACAAGTTTTTGTCTTCTTCCCTTTATCTGCATAATCCCATTAACTTGTAGCAGAAGATGTTGCACAATCTTCAATTGTCTGACCCTTCTTCGAGTCTCATATTCTGGGTGACTCCTGTACATACATAATTAAAAATTTTTCTTTCTCCTGTTAATCTAACCTATGTAAATTTAACTGAACAGCCCAGCACCCCCACCAAAAGAAAAACACCTAGAAGGAGAGAAGAAAGCCATTTTGTCCTCCCGCACAGGAGTCCATCATTGATGGTGGTTCTGATTATATTTAGGAAACAGAATCACAGTCGTAAACTTGCCGTTGGTAGTAGCAAAACACTCCCCCTCCCTCAGGGAGAAACAGTCACCTGAGGTTCCTTCCACAGCTCTTCTCAACAGGTGATCCTAAGTACAAATAATACTGGTAAAGGCATCAGAAAAAGTGAATGCAAAAGAGTTCAAAAACCCTAAAATGTCAAACTAGTTAGTCAAAAAGTAAATCCAGACCAAAGAAATCAAAAACTAATTATGATTAGAGCATTTTCTTCATAACGTACACTAATACTTTCCTACGCTCAGACTTCTACAAAAAGCATGCTTATTCACCTTATATCCTGCAGAAATAAAGTCATTGACACCTTCTTTGTGCATTCCAATTTTACTTTCTTCCTGTCTTCCTCTGCTGAAAAGCCAAAATGTGTATTTCCCCACACCACAGGAAACAAAACAAGGGCATTCCATCTAAATCGAAGGATGTTGAATTCCCAGGCATATCCAAGCAGGATGTCAAAGGTCATGCCCTATATTCTACCAAAACAAAATACTATTAATATTTTTATAGCCAAATTGAGTACCGTTAAGTCCAAAGGCTTTAGACTTATGAAAGATGCGGGGCATTACAATTAAAAATTAAGGTGCCTGTGGCTCAAAAATTAAGGTGCCTGTGGCCCTGTATGCAGGAGGTGGCAGGTTCAAACCCAGCCCCCAGACAAAAACTGCAAAAAAAACAAAAAAAAAAAGAAATTAAGTTTTCTAAACCTACATGGGTATGCTGTCCTAGTAACATTTAAATTCATTTCCACCATAAACATCTTCTAACAAGTACTCTGCTCGGGGCCCAGGATGTGCCATACCTATGCAGGTCTGTAAGAAGGTGGCTGCTAACTTGTTTCAGGTCAGAGTAACAAGATTGCAACCTCAGGGAGCAGGGACACCCCCCTCCCCGGAAGTGAACTTTCCTGCAAAAGGCCCAAGACAAACTTGAAAGTTTAACAAAAGTCATTTTTTTTAAATGAGTCCCAGCAAGCCACACAGAAACAAGCTTAATAGGGCACATGACTAAGGGGCAGGGGAGGGTGTCTTCCTTTCAAATCCCAGGGGTATATTCACACAGTTAAGGATCACCAAGAATTCCTCCCATGTATTACCTTATAATCTGAAGTGTTTAAGTTCTGGTTCCTCTTAGTTACTTTTTCTTCTAAGTACTCTTTAAAATGAGTTCTTTGAAATACAAAGAGGGTTGGGGAGTATAAATGAGACTTAACTGGAGGCCCCCAAGTTGTCAATCATTATAGAGGACTTGTGAGGTTGACAGTGTTTTCCTTTCTCCCTTCTTGCGTCTTTGTATATACACAGGCAGAAGTCATGGTTAGTCTAAGAACCATACCATCAACAGCCGTCTTTGATTAAAATGTCTCCATTACTCTCATCACAACAGACATTAGAGTCCTCCTATAAATATGTTCCCACATTCATATGACCTAGGATCATTTACATAGTTCAGAGGAACAACATGGCACAGTGATTTTTTGTCAGAAATATATAAGGCATGCAATCAAATGGTAACATATATCTTCCAATAGTTTGTGTGTGGGGAAGGAATTTGACATAAATATGGGCTACCTCTATATCAATATAATATTCTCTCCGTTTTATACCACATCTCCCAAACCCTCTACCTTAAGTTCAAAATAAACCAATCACATCAAAAGAAGGCAATGGCACATACTTAAACTACTTATTATTAATAAGGCCTAAAATGCAGCTAAGCTAAATGGATTACTTCAGAATTATTTTTTTCTAGTTAGGCACCAAGGGAGAATTTCAGGCTAAAATGATCATGAAGAGGACAGCCCCGAACAGAACAGTGACAAGTGTCTGGGGGACCCTCCTTAATTACCAGGATAGGGCCAATTCCAAGGGACTACCTAAATACTCAAGGATAATCTTTGAAGCTTGGGAAATCACACCTTTTAAATTTATTTTAATAATCTGGATTGTGGGCATACTGAGGGTGGTGGGTTCCAGCCTGGCCCTGGCCAAACTACAACAAAGCCTGGTGTTGTGGCGGGTGCCAGTAGTCCCAGCTACTCAGAAGGCTGAAGCAAGAGAATCGCCTAAGCCCAGGAGTTAGAGGTTACTGTGAGCCGTGTGATGCCACAGTACTCTACCAAGGACGATCAAGTGAGACTCTGTCTCTACAAAAAATAAAAATAATAATAATCTTGACTGTGCTTTAAAAAACAAACAGGCTCAGCGCCTATGGCTCAAGTGGCTAAGGCGCCAACCACATACACCTAAGGTGGCGGGTTCGAATCCAGCCCGGGCCCGCCAAACAACAATGATGGCTGCAACCAA
>NW_003852549.1:4359903-4365087 GCF_000181295.1 Otolemur garnettii
AAAAAAAAAAAAACCAAGAAAGAGGTAACATCAAATATCTCTAATTATAATAATTTTTTAATGCTGATAAATTTCCTTAGCATCAGTTTTTTAGTTATACCAAATATTTGAAAAGAGAAAAAATACAGGGGTAGCGCCTGTGGTTCAGTGTTGGGCCAAATTACAACCAAAAAAAAAAAGAAAAGAAAAAGAAAAGAAAAATCACTTTATATCTCCGTTAAAATGCAAAACAAAATACTAAGTATTTAAAATTAGTGTTATAGGGTGGTGCTTGTGGCTCAGCGAGTAGGGCAGGTGTTGTGGCAGGCACCTGTAGTCCCAGCTACTTGGGAGGCTGAGGCAGGAGAATCGCCTAAGCCCAAAAGCTGGAGACTGCTGTGAGCTGTGATGCCACATCACTCTACCAAGGGCAACAAAGACAGACTCTGTCTCTAAAAAAAAAAAGTGTTATAATCAGAAAGCCTTCACGTTACTACAAATGTATATGGCAAATATAAACCTAGGCATAATTTGTAATTCATTCTAACTCACACGTTTCACAGATTCAACAAACTGCTCCAAGCACGCAGATAACAGGAGAGAGTGAGACTATAGGAATCTGTATCATATCCTAATCGGCCACTACGGTGAAAATTAAATTCTAAAAGGTTGAAGGAGAGAGACCAATTCAATCACAGATCATAGAACTCTCTGGGTGGAATGGTCCTCAGGAAGCTTTCCCATTCATCTCATGTAAATTTCATGATGGTCTGCATACCTACCCATCCAGAGAAAATGTTTCCAACACAACCAGCTTGGTACCAGGTACACAAACAACCCCAGTAGATATTTACTGGTTCTGCCAGCTCCCTTCTCCTCCCACCCCCTCCACCCAGCCCCGCAGAGAGGGAGTTCCTCGGACAAAAGAAGTCAGTAATTCTCACCTTAAGGTAGCTCTGCTTCTCCAGTAGTCCAGTGACAGCACTAAGGGCTGAAACCTGACACTGGACCCTCAGGGGTAGGCCAAACTGAGGATTCTGAAAGTTAAGCCTCACCTCGGATGAAGGTACACCATCTCTGAAACAAAATTATGGTGACTGAACTTATCTATCTTAATGTTAAATACAACCCTATGCATAACTGAAAAACTTTTTCATGTCAAAATAGAATAAAATCCACATTCTGACTATCACTACCTCAAGAATCTACCAAAATAAGAGCCTCTAGCTAAACCATATGCAAACCATTTCCTCTGACCTTGCTTCCAAGCAACCAAACTGTCTCAAATATTTGACATTTACTTGTATAGATCATTTTCAAATATTTATGTGGTTAACTTGTTTTTAAGCTTTGAAGGACACAATATTTACAAACCTGGGAAGTAGGTGATTCCATCATAATGTCTCTCTCCAAGTAGGATTTGAAGTTTAAATACATGTCTTTTCAGATACAGAATGCAGGGTCCCTTTTCACTATAACCCTTGCCACCCTGCAAGTATAAAACCTTCAATTCGGGGTGTGGAACCCCTCACTCAAACAACCCAAAGGGTCTTTCTCAGCCACCTGCCTAAGGCCTCTAGGGCATGGTACTGGTGGAGGAAAAGCACTAATTTTCTAGATTGAAAAAGGAAAAGTGGTATGAAAGGAGAGGGGAGAAACCTGAGGAAGCCATGCCCAGTCCCCCTCCAGGCCTCTGCTAAGGCTTTAGACACCAGAGCAGGCGTCCTCAAACTACGGCCCGCCCGCAGGCCATACGCTGCCCGCAGGCCATACGCTGCCCGCCTAGGACATTTATCTGGCCCGCAGGGTGTTTTTGCACCCCTGCCTGTCCTGCTTAGCAGCTGACTCCTCCCCGGGCCCACATCCAGCCCTCCAACGGTCTGAGAGACAGTGAACTGGCCCCCTGTTTAAACAGTCTGAGGACCCCGGCACCAGAGCAAGGAAGAGATCTTTATCTTCCCTGTTCCACCGTCCTTCATCAGGCTTCCCTTTTGCCAAGGACCCAATTAAGACAGTGTTAATCATGCTCCTTGGCTTTTTTACTGCAGTTACAAAAGGCAACCACTGAGATTCCCTCCCATGGCAGGTTAATTTAGCTACCTTCAAATTTTTAACTGAGCAAACGAATAGCAAAGAGCCTCGGTAAACTTCAAGGTGGAGGAATCAGGGTTTTGTAAACAGAAAAACATGTTTTCTCAACCCTGCTGCTTATCAAATCTCTAACACAATAAAAGTAGAGATTACCAAAACTATGACCCATTTTCCAGATTTGTGAGGAACAGCAATTGAGAAAACCTAATTACCAAGAAATGTCTTTAACCAAACAAAAGAGAACAAATGGAAACAGACAGTCATGGGGTATACCATTAGGATCAGCTCTGTAACTCAAGCCACACAAAGAACAACTCTGTAATTGAGACAAGTATCATGAAGGGGGGAAAATAAATCAAGATAGAAAGAGATTTTCATTTTGATCTTTAAGATAATGTAAAGAGACGCTGGAACCAAGCCACAATGAAAAAGGCAGTAGCCTCAAAATTTCCGAGTGTGGCAGGCCAAGGTTGTTCAAGAGAAGCGGGCTTTGTGGAGACGCTGCACTTTCTCCATCAGGGTGCTGCAGTGCAGACCAACGGGCCACAACGCTTCTGAGGTAGTACTCTCCTCTGAGAAGGCAGGGGTCCTCAAGAATTAAAGGACTCACCTCCCATAGCATCAGTGGGGATGGGCTACCCCGGAAGAAAAGATCTCTCTCCCCACATATCTACAAAGTGACTTCTAGCTTTCCTCCCACAGGGAGAAGAGACCCTAACTTCTTCCTTCCAAAATCAGAGCCAAGATGATTTGAAAGATAAAGATGTTTTACATGTCTCTACTTACAAATGAAAAGAACAAAGATTAGTTGTAATTTTGAATTTCACTGACTCTACAAACATTAATTGTGATTTTAAAAAAATCCAACTGGCCAATTCCAGGCTGTTTTCTAGTTGGGTTTTGACTAGATTCACCTGGCCTCATTAACAAACATGCAAGTGTGAGATCCTGGTGTACCTTGAGCTCAACGGAGATGACTCAACACCTGTAATTCCAGCCCTCTGGGAGGCCAAGGCCGGTGGACTGCTTGAGCTCAGGAGTTCAAGACCAGGCTGAGAAGAGCAAGCCCTCATCTCTAAAGAAACAGCCAAAATAGCCAGGCATTGTGGCAGGCGCCTGTTGTCCCAGCTACTTGGGAGGCTGAGGCAAGAGGATCACTTGAGCCCAGAAGTATGAGGTTGCTGTGAGCTATGACACCACACCACGGCACTCTACTCAGAATGACAGATTGAAACTCAGTCTCCCAAAAAAAAATTATGTTTAGTAGTAATCTTTCTTTCCTTGAATCATTCCCCCAAGATGCTGCACATAAAAGTTAATTTTAAAAAACAAATCAAAATTGTATATGAAAACAGTACACTGTACCCCATGTTTGCATTAATGTATACAGCTATCATTTAATAAAAAAAAAAAATAAAAATTAAAACAAATCAAAGAGCGAAATATTTTATAAATGTCAACTATTCACATTAACTCAATTATGTAATCTGTTCCACATTTTATCAAACTCTGTGTCAGTTTTAAAATCAAATGTTCATCATATAGTATAACTAAAGCCCAAATTTAATCTGACAATAGAGATCCTCCTACCTATACATTCCAAACTGAATTTCCAATTTATCACTTGAAGAAACTGATGCTCCCCCCTATCTTCTTGGCTTTATGAATGCCAGTCCATCATCCCAAAATTAAATTTAAAAAATAAAATGGATTGGCCAGGCACCATGGCTCATACTCTGGGAGGACAAGGCTGGAAGATCACTTGACCTCAGAAGTTCAAGACCATCCTGAGCAAGGAGGAGACCCCCAACTCTACTAAAAATAGAAAAATTAGTGGGCCCGGCGCAGTGGCTCATGCCTGTAATCCCAGCACTCTGGGAGGCCAAGGCAGATGGATCACCTGAGATCAGGAGTTCTAGACCAACCTGAGCTAGAGTGAGACCCTACCTCTAAAAATAGCTGGGTGTGTGGTAGGCGCCTATAGTCCCAGCTACTCGGGAGGCTGAGGCAAGAGAATGGCTTGAACCCAGGAGTCTGAGATTGCTGTGAGCTATGACGTGATAACACTCTACCTGGGGGTGAAAAAGTGAGGCTCTGTCCCAAAGGTAAATAAATAAAATATTTCCCTTTAGGCCAGCACTCTGGTAGGCCCAGGCGGGTGGATTGTCTGAGCTCACAGTTTAAGACCAGCCTAAGCAACAGCAAGACTCCATCTCTAAAAATAGCTGGCGTTGTGGCAAGCACCTGTAGTCCCAGCTACTTGGGAGGCTGAGGCAAGAGAATCGCTTGAGCCCAAGAGTTTGAGGTTGCTGTGAGCTCCATGGCACTCTAATGAGGGCAACAAAGGAAGATGAGAAGATTAAGAAATGTACTCAAAACAAAGGAAGATGAAATATAAAAGATCCATGTTTCAAGGAAGAGTTTTTTCCCTAATATATTTACACTATGATACTCTACTGAGGGCAACAAAGTGAGACCTTGTCTCAAAAAAAAAAGGAAAAAGAATAAAAATTAGCCAGGCATCCTGGCAGACACCTGTAGCCTCAGCTACTTGGGAGGCTGAGAAAGAAGTTTGAGGTTGTTGTCAGCTAGACTGATGCCAGGGTACTCTAGCCTGGGGCCCAGGGCTGAGTAAGACTATGTCTCAAGGTGGGCGTGCACAGTGGCTCATCCTAGCACTCTGGGACGCTGAGAGATGGGTGGACTGCTAGAGGTCAGGAGTTTGAGTAGTCACCTAAGCAAGTGAGAGATTCCGTCTCTAAAAACTAGCCGAGCATTGTGGTGGGCATGTGTATTCCCAGCTACTCAAGAGGCTGAGATAAGAGGATCAATTGAGCCCAAGTGCTGGAGGTTGCTATGAGCTATGACGCCACAGCACTCTACCAAGGACATACTGAGACTCTGTCTCAAAAAACAAACAAACTAAAAAAAAAAAACACTCTGGAAGGCTGAGGGGGGTAGATCATCTGAGCTCAAGAGTTTAAGACCAGCCTGAGCCAAAGCAAGACCCTGTCTTTAAAAATTGTCAGGCATGGCTCGGCGCCTATAGCTCAACCGGCTAAGGCTCCAGCCACGTACACCGAAGGTGGCGGGTTCGAATCCCCAGCCCGGACC
>NW_003852549.1:4365430-4383374 GCF_000181295.1 Otolemur garnettii
AAAAAAAAAAAAAAAAAAAAAAAGATTGATGGTAGGAAGACAGATGTGCATTTGCCCCAGGCTAGAGTGCCTTGGTGTTAGCCTAACTTACAGCAACCCTGACTCCTGGCCTCCCAAATACCTGGGACTAAAGTTGCCTGCCAGATCATCTGGTTCATCTTTCTATTTTTAATAGAGAGGAGGTCTTACAGCTGATCTCAAACTCCTAAACTCAAGGGATCCTCCCACCTCAGCCTCCCAGAAAGCTAGGATTACAGGCATGGAATGTGCACATGGAAAAAGCAAGCGTAATGAAACGGTAGCAGCAGTAACGGTGATAGGCATATGAATGTTTGAAGTAGAATTCAACTTTGCTGAACATTTAAAAACTTCTATAGAGAATCTTAAGAGAATCTCCCCTTCAAGGCCCAGCTTAGTGGCGAGTAACTTCACTAAACCCTTCCGACCCATATATCGTATTCATATGTCACATCTGGTCCCCCTACTGTATCCTCAGTTTTAAGTTATTTCTATTATTCAAAAGCATCTATCTAATACACATCTCACACAGAGCAAACATTCCACAAATAAATGGGGGAAGAAAACTCCAATAAACTACTGAAAATACAATAATCACTTTTAGACTACTTAAACTATTCTCACATGATGTAGATTGTTACACTCTTAACACAAAGGAAGATGAAATATAAAAGATTCATGTTCAAGGAAATCTACTAATATATTTATGATATAACTGAGGCACCGACACATGTAAACATTAAGTTCAATTACAATATCCAGCAGCATAAATTAAGAGATTACCAGGTGTTCACTCAGAGAAGGCAAAAATTCCTCTGGGCAGGAACCAAGATTGGTAGTAGAGGAACTGACTTGAGCCTTGCAGACTAAGCAAGATTTGCAGAATCTCCAGTAGAGGTGCGAGATGATCCAAGCCCTGGGGATAGGATGGTCTAGGGCAGGCCTAAAGCAATAAAAAGCTAAGCTAAGGAAATGGTTAAGGGCTGGGAGCTGAAGGTTTCAAGAGACCTGAGAAAGAAGAGTTAACAGGATGCCAAACATGATAAGACATGGCTGAAGAAGACATCCAGGTCTGAAAAGTAGGCAAAGGGTTAACTAGACATTAACCCAACTAGAGACCTAAAGACAAGAACCCAATTCTGAGAAGTGAGGGAAATATAGTGTGTTTGGTTTTAGACATGTTGAACTTGAGGCAAAAGGGGGACATTTACAGCCTTTTTATCTGAAAAGACAGGGCAATTAGAAAACTTATCTAGAAAAACTCTCAGAGAGTGTTTTTCACTCTAAGAGGTATACTTAGGACTGAAGACAGAAGGAAGGAGAATAATGCATGAACCAACTGGAAAAGCCAGATTGGGGAAGAACGGGATAGTACAGTGTAACAAGAGTCCAAGATAAGAGAGGATTTCTCAAATCAAAGTTGAAAACAGGAAGACTTAAGATACATGCCCCCCAACTCTACCCCACCTCAGCCTTAGCTGACCACTGACCGTAAGAGTTAAGCTTCAGTATTAATCAGAGCAAAACCAGGAATCAGGGACTACGAATCTAATCAAACTCACAGCTCTTATATGAATTTCTTTCCTCTAATGAGTATGGCATGAAATAAAGGACACACTGAATTTAGGCCCTTATTTAAGTAACATGTTATGGTAAAAATTCACTATCTGATGATATGCAGAAAAAACGGTTGCAAATTTAGCTTTCCAATCACATGAGGCTTAATACCAAAACTACTGTAAATTTACTTTTTCCTTTTTTTTTTTTTTGCACTTATAAAAGCTGTTAAGAGGATGGATGAAAGAAAAAAGAAAGCTGGCGGGCAGCACTTGCGGCTCAAAGGAGTATGACATCGGCCCCATATGCCGGAGGTGGCAGGTTCAAACCCAGCCCTGGCCCAGAAAAAAAAAAGAAAGCTGGCACCAACACCTTGTGAAGTCAACTCAAGATTCAGTATCTGTAGGGCTTAACCCCTAAGTTGTAAAGCCGAGACAAACTGAGTGGGACAAACTGAAAAGCCACAGAGGGAAAAAGTGTTTTAAAAGGATGAACCTGGCTCGGCACCATGGTTATAGTGCCAGCCACGTGCACTGAGGCTGGCGGGTTGAAGCCTAGCCTGGGCCAGCTAAACAACGACAACTACAAAAAAAAAAAAAGTCGGGCATTGTGGTAGCCTCCCAGCTACTTGGGAGGCTAAAGCAAGAGAATCTTATAAGCCCAAAAGTTTGAGATTGCTGTGATCCGTGACACCAAGGCACTCTACTGAGGGCGACACAGTGAGACTCTGTCTCAAAAATAAAATAATGGACCGTAAGAATACAGATATTAAAAAACGTACTTTCTTTCATGTTTCATATCTTCCTTAGAAATACATAAATAGGCTCAGCACCGGTGGCTCAAGTGGCTAAGACGCTAGCCACATACACCTGAGCTGGCGAGTTCGAATCCACCCAGGTCCACCAAACAACAATGACGGCTGCAACCAAAAAATAGCCAGGCATTGGGGCGGGCACCTGTAGTCCCAGCTACTTGGGAGGCAGAGGCAGGAGACTCGCTTAAGCCCAGGAATTGGAGGTTGCTGTGAGCTGTGATGCCACAGTACTCTACCCAGAGCAACAGCTTAAGGCTCCATCTCAAAAAAAAAAAAAAAGAAAAGAATAAAATACACAAATAACAAGTAGTAATCTCGATAAAGAATTTCTGTGCCACTGAATTGATTTTTGTTAAGTCTTTATTAGTAATCAGTAAAGAGAAAGAATTCTTCCACACTTGAGAATCTAAGTATATAGCATATCCACTGTAATAAAAGCCTTCATCCCTTCCACACCAAAATAAACATTTTTTTCAAGTTCACCTGGTCCTCTGTTTCACAACTGAAGACCACCACCACAAACTTAAGAATTTTATATGTACAATGGTGGCTATATGACCCAAAAGTCCTGAGGGGTTGGACAAGTCTCCACAAAAGTTGTGGCAATAAAGGCCAAGACAAATTTGGAATTTCTGGGAAGCAAGAACAAACTCATTCTGTCTTCCACAGAACTGAACAGTTGCTTTCCCCAATCACTATGGAATTTATATTGCCTTTCCAAGAGAATCCCAGGACCCCAAAGCTATATCACACAGTCAATTCCCATTATGCCAGGGTACTACGTAGTTTGCAAGAGCAGTGTTTCAGAAACACGGACACAGTTGAGACACACACACACACACACAGAAATTCCAGGCAAATACAGATAGCTTCTCTCTTACAATGTCTAGTACAGGGGTCCTCAAACTTTTTAAACAGGGGGCCAGTTCACTGTCCCTCAGACAGTTGCAAGGCCAGACTGCAGGCCCAGGGACAAGTCAGCTGCTAAGCAAGACAGGCAGCAGCAGCAAAAACACCCAGCGGGCCAGATAAATGCCCCAGGCGGGCCGTAGTTTAAGGATGCCTGGTTTAGTACAAAATTGCAGTTTAGGAGCTTAGACAAAGAAGTTAAAAGCACAAAGACAGGCAAAATGTTTACAATCTACAGAGATTCTTTTAAGACAGAGTCTCTCTTTGTCACCCTCGATAGAGTGCCATGACATCACAGCTCACAGCAACCTCAAACTCTTGGGCTCAAGCGATCCTCTTGCCTCAGCCTTCCACTACAGGCGCCCGCCCTCCACAACACCCAACTATTTTTAGCGACGAGGTCTTGCTCTGGCTCAGGCTGGTCTCAAACTCCTGGGCTCAGGCACAGTCTACACAGATTCTAACATACCACTGAGTATTTTTCCCCTCTTCTCCATTTATAACATTTATAAGACCCTGTGCAGAGCATGAAATTCCATGATATTATTACCTGCTGTCAACATGACACCTTTTTGGCAATTCAGGGGTCTCAAAAAACTTAACTTTTTAAAAGTTTACCTGAGATTAAAATGCCTTCATTTTAGGTGTCAAATGGCCCCATCTCTACAAAAAAAAATTTTTAATTAGCTAGGCTTAATGGCACAGCCTACAGTGCTAGCTACCCAAGAGGCTGAGGCAGGAGAAATCGCCTGAACTAGGTGTTTGAGGCTGCAGTGAGCAGTGAACAGTGACTGATTGTGCCACTACATTCCATCCTGGGTGACAAGGGTAAAACCCTGTCTTTAAAATTTTTTTAAATTTCCACCAAACCAAAGATGTGCCAAAAAACCATAGGCAAAAAGTAAAAATGAAGTTCCTAAGAGTCTCAAAAAAGGTGTAGCACCTGTGGCTCAAAGGAGTAGGGCGCCGGCCCAATATATGGGAGGTGGCGGGTTCAAACCCAGTCCCAGCCAAAAACTGCAAAAATAAATAAATAAATAAATAAAATATCACAAAAACTGCAAAAATAAATAAATAATCACATTTATTTATAAATAAATAAAAATCTCACCCATTTTTAATTCTATTTCCTCATTCTTGCTTCACCACGTACATAAATAGTATCCACATTTTTACCCAACTTTTTATAAAAATGATTTTAAGGTAATTTCAGTGACAAAACCAGAAGTAGAAAGAAGCCTCAGGTTCTCTACTCAGATTCACCAGGATTCTTTAAGTCAAATGCTTCTGTGCAGGAAGAAAGCAGCCATCTTGGTATTGGGATCTCTGTGGCTAGTTAAATTACTTACCTACAAATTAAAAGCCCAAACTGAAGAATATGAATTGAATTTTAACATATAAGAAAATCCATTATCAGTTCACAGGCCAAATCAAAGAATCTTCATTTCAAATTAAGAGTGTTTGAAGTATCTCATAATAAAACAATATAAAAATGTCTCTGGTAAGTGTTAGGTTTTAAAGTTAAAATCATTCTTTTAAACTAAAGTGTTCCAAATAACATCAAAAAAAAAAGAAAACAAGAGTCAATTCAAAACTGCCATCAAAAAAAAAAAAAAATCAGAGCTCACAATACTACTTCCCAAGGTTAGAAGGGAAACGAAGAGAAAATAGGTCATGGAAACGAAGTTTCACTATTTATAAATACTGCACTAGGTTCAAAAGATCCTGGATTTTCCAAAAGTCTTAGGTTCCACTTTATATGTGACCTTATGACAGTTCTAGCCAAGATTAAAACAAGTGTAAAACCGATTAGGAGACGGCCTCTCTCAAACATAACCAGTGCTTAAATGCCTGAAGGAGGACACTGAAATGTTTTTGAACTCTAACAGCTTTCCAACTAGTTTGTCCTATGCAAATGGCTTTCAAATTTTCAAGCAGGCCCCAGGAAGTAAAGCACAAGAAATTATATATTTAAATATTCAGTCTAATTCCCAGTAGTAAATCACAGGAAATATTTTGTTCCAAAGCAATGTTTCCTTAGTACTAAAACAGTTAAGTTTTGATTTGCATTTAAGAATTAGAATTTTTAAAGTTAAAAGTCATAGTAAAATTTCTCTTATGAATCTTTACAACAGGATAGACTTTCAAATCTGAGAGTGAAACTTGGTTTTAACAAGTAACTTGTTTTTATGAAAAATACAACCAGAAGACTAGTTATGACTTTAAACCGTTCAGGTTGTTTCTTTTCTTCTTAAAATACCCTTTTACTCAAACTGAAAATGCACTTGCTGTAATTTGACTTGCACCAACTGCCTCTCATTACACCTGAAACATTCACTCATTTGAGAAAGGCAGCCTGCTCCTTCCAAAGCCCAACTATGTTCCCAGAGTATGTTCCCAATGGGAACTGCCACTGGGCCTCCAGTTCCAGATAGTCTTTACTTAACACTCAATAGCTCTGACCTCTGCTAAGCAAAAAAATTTTTTAAAAACTACAGTACACCTGCATTTTTAAAAACTACTACTAAAATGGTTGGGAAGATGAATTGACTATTTAAAAAAAAATCTTTAAGTAATATTCCTAGCTTAAGAATAATTCCCTGACACCACCAGTTGAGAGGCAAAACTAAAAATATCCCTTTCTCTCTTTAAAGAAAGACACTCCAACAAGTTCAAGTATGTTGTATCCACTTCCAAGGACATAAAATAGTGTAAGTACACATTGTACTTGGAATACCAAAAAAAAATTTTTTTCTCCTATTAAATGCTTTATAATAACTGAAGTAGGATTGACAGATGAGCAAATCAGTCAAGTACTTAAATTCAAACGTTAAGTAAAATAAGATTAAGCGGACTATCCCGATTTTCTGGCTTAAAAAGATATATGCTAGCTTATCTATGCCTTAAGGGGCACTTCGCCCTTTTGAAATCCTTGGTAAAATAGCATGTAATGTCGACTAATGAGGTCATAAGTTATACCTTTACTATAAAATACACTTTGGAAAATTAATCCTAGCTCCTTCTCCAGGAACTTCTCTAAGTAAGAAACTTGGCCGTTTTGACACTCACTGACAATGGCGATGACAGTGTACGCAAAATAACCTTGGTACAACAAATGCGCAGCAAAACTCAATCTTTATTATGCTGCACTGTCAGGATGAGGAGTTGAAAAGAGGTGGGAAAGGTGCTTGGCTCAACCTGACAGCCTTTACAGCAATCTCTACACCCCTGAGTAATAAGAAACAGCTTGGGGAGGCCGCAGACGGGACCCTGCCCTCATGAGCTTCCCCAGAGCCCGATCTCCGGAAAGCCCTGGGCCCTTCTCTGAAGAGCAGGTCGGAAGTGCCTGCCCTCACCCTGAATCTCTCTCTCTTGTCTCGTTCAGGAAGGGCAGTCTCTTCTACAATTCTCCATCGAAGCAGGAAGTCCCTGACCGTTCCCTTGACGCACATCTCCACTTCGACGCCCCCACACCACCAGTCACATAAGCCCCCAGCCTCACCCCTTATCTGTACTCTGCTCGACAACACTTAAGTTACCAAGGTTAAGAGAAAGCACTTACATCCCCCAGCCCCTGATCACCTAGGGCAGCTTCTGGGTCTCTAATTAAAAGCCTCGTACCCTGGACAAGACCAAGTTTGGGGACACTTCCCTGCGTGTGTTGGCCCCGCCGAGAACGGCCTGGACACTCTGGCCCTTTAAAGACGCTCGTTTCCTGCGCCCGCGGCCCCTCCCTCGCCACCAGCTCCAGCTCCCGCCTCCGCCGAGGGTCACACTTGAACTTTAGCTCTCCCTGCGCTCCCGGGCGCCGGCGCTCAGCAGGCGGTGGCCGCCCCTTCGCACGTGTCGGAGGCGCTACCTCTGGTTCGGGACACCCAGCCCCGCGCCCCCGAGGACACTCTGAATAAAATCAAAACAAAACAAAACGTGCACTGCCCTCCAGAAACGGTGCACCGTACCCGGACGCCCGCGCGCCGCCTGCCCCCTCTCCACCTGCAGCCTGGTCTCAGGGCAGTGGAGCTTCGAGGCCCCTATCCTTACCTCCCACGCCGGCGCGGCTGAATCAGTTCCGCGGCGCAAGGCCAGGGGGATACGCGCTGCGGGGACAGAAAGAAGCTGCCTCTCCCCACTGAGGTGCCGAAAGAAAAGATACAGCCGTGAGAGTCCGCGCGGGCCGCGGGGGACCACCTCCGAGAGAACCCCTTTTTCCTTTCACTGGCAAACTTTTCGGCTCGCTCTGACGTCCACTTCTTGGCATATTTTCTTCACTCCTTAGTTCCCAAACAAGCCTCTTTCCCCGTCCCAGTCGAACTCTCACTTGCACGGGCGCACATATCCACTGCCGTCCCCGACACGTCTCGGGCAGGCCCACCACCGCAGCTGCCCCTTCTCGCCCTCTCCTCCCCGCAGGCGCTGCCCTCGCTCCCTGCACTTTCAGGCCGGACAAACCCGCACAGCCGCCCCCTCACCTGCCCCACTGAGCCCCAAGGCCGCTCACCTTCCAGCCAGCCGAGCTGTTGCTGTCGCCCTTATCCTTGAAGTAGGGCACGCTCTTGACCATCCACTCGTATATCTGCGACAACGTGAGCCGCTTTTCCGCCGAGCTCTCGATGGCCTTGGTGATGAGGTCGGCGTAGGACAGGTTGCCCCACGCGTTGCGGCGAGACGAGCTGCTCTTGCGCGGCTGCCCCGCGAGCGGCCCCGCGGCAGCAGCGGCGGGGGGCACTGGCGCGTGTTGCGGCAGCGGGCCGGGCGGCGGGGGCTGTGGCGGCGCTGGATGCAAGCAGCCCGCCTCCGGGCCCTGGAAGTCCCCGCACAGCCCCCCGGTGGCAGCAGCTACGGCCGCCACCGCCACCGCCACGGAGCCGGCCGCCTGCGGGAAGTCCTCGCTCTCCTCCAGAAGGCTCAGGTTGCTCATGAAGTCGGCGCTGACAGCGGCTGCCGAGGCCGAGGGCATGCCCGCCGCGGCTTCGGGGTTCGCGGCCGCGCCGCCCGACGGCGCCGGGCTGGAGGTGGCCGAGTTGGACTGGCTGAACTCCGGCCTGGGCAGCGGCCAGGTACATGAGCGCGGCCGGGGCAGCGGCTCGAAGTCCGGGTCGATCTCCACCACCTGGGGCGCTTCAGCCATGGTGACCCCCGCCCCTCCCCCAGCGGCGGGAGAGCCAAAAAGGAGGAGAGCGCAACACTGGGGGCGGAGGGGGAGGGGGCGCGAAGAGCCCGTCCGAGATTGGGGGAGCGAGGTCGGCGCGGCTACAGGACTGAAACTAGGAGGAAGGCGCGGCGGAGTGGCGGAGTGGAAGCGCGAGCCCAGAACTTAACTTCGTGTGTGCATCCACATCGAGGCTTCTCCGGGTCCGCTGCACGTACTGGACGACTGGCCAGAGCCGCCCGGTCCTGGCAGAGGTGGCGCCGCACTCCTGCTGACGGAGCCACGGACTAAAGGGCGGTCGGACAGACGCCGCGGGCCGCTGACTCTCCCCCGCGGCGCGCCAGCTGAGCTGCTGCCTGTTGAATGTGGCGGCGCCGCCGGCGGCTGCAGACTACGCTGCCGCCCGACTTACGGGATCTGCCGCTGCCCCCGCCCGCGGCGGCTCGCGCGCTGGCCCGCCCCTGACGGACGGCCCGCACAGCCAATAGGCGCGCGGCAACGCCGCCCCGGGAGCCAGTGGGCGCCGGCCTGGGCGGGCCCGGTGTTCCACCGGGAGGCGGCTGTGTGTTGGTGGGGGGTAGAAGGGTGTTTTTCTCTTTCACACACTTTTTTTTTTTTAATCTCTGTTATTATTTTCTGGTAATTCTCGAGTGTTTCTATGAGTCTCTCGCCCTCTCAGTGTTTTGATTGCTAGGAGGCAAACCAGCGTGGAGGCGGCGGCGACACTTTGTTTACTACGGAGGAGCGAAGCCGCCTCTCGGGAAGCCCAAGCGCAACGAGGCGCTGACTTTGCCCAGACCCCGGCTCAGAGCCCGAAGCCGAGGGCCGGGGGCGGCTTTGCGCACCGGGCTCAGAGTGGCGGGCGTAGGCGGCCTCGCGGAATTCTCCTCAATCGCCCCCTCCCGGCTCCACCCGCGGTATCTTTGCAGAAGAGCGAAGTGGGGAATCGGTGGGGTTTATTTTTGTTTAATGTTTTTTTCGCTGCGATCTGTCAAGTCCTCCGATCCCCGCACGGGCGGCACAAGCCACTGTCCCAGGGCTATGGCCCCGCGGTCCAGTACGCGCCGAGAGAGCCCTCCCGGGCGCCCGGCACCCACCTGTCTGCACCCGGAGATGAGCCCCTGCTTTTTGGCATAGCCGTGGGCCAGACTCCCAGCCCGGCAGCCACCGGCCGGATTCACTACCTTCTTGGCCTAAGAGGCTAGAAATGAGGGAGATACCCATATTTCACTGCACACGCAGATCCAAAGGCTTTCTAAACCTCATGCCCTACTGTGAGAACCTCTCGCTGTAGGCAGGAATCTCATACTCTGCCCGCTGAGTCCAGGGCGAAGGAGTTCTAGGGGAGCATTGAACTAAGGACAACCTTACCACTTTATTACTCCTATTAAATTTAACTATTTGCTTGTTATTTTTTTTTATTTAGAATGGAAGTGATGAGATGTTGAATAAAAAGATAAGACAGGACCAAAACCTTGGTGTGCAGCCTTGCCCCACCCCAAGTTCCTTTGGCTATTTACTGCCCACCCCCACGCCAACCTTTCCTCATCTGGTGCAGGTCAGGGACGTCCTGTGGTTCTATCTAGAATCAGTGGGGCCAAAGGTAGGAAGACAATAGCCCTTGTGTCTCAGGGAGCAGAAGAAACAGTTTTTAAGTCTTGTTTTGCTTTTTTAAGGAAAAATATGGAAGGCATTTCCTTTTTTAGAGAGATAGGATCACTTAGGATAGAATATGCACAGTAGGGTTTTAAGTATCTTGTCAAAAGGATAGTTCCCAGATCTAAAATAATCTTCATTCTTTTTTGCATGTAATTCTTCAATTGAAAAAGTGGCATCTGAAGAAAATGTGGCCTCTTTGACAAAAGTTAAAAAGATTTACATTTATTTTTTCCTTTACATTCTTACTGTCATCTCCCTAGTCCAGGCCCTTATCTCTTCATAATCCATTTATGACAGCAACTTCCTACTGATATTAGGGATGGGTGGGATGGGGTTGGTGAGCCAGAAGGATTGGGGATAAAGTTGGTTCCCACCCTCTTCCTCTGGTGGTTTCTTCGCATTTTCTACAGTATTAGGAAATTTGGAAAGTTTGGGCCTCCTCTGCCAGCCGCTAGGGGACCTCAGTAACCTAGACAGTGAGCTCAAAGCAAGGCCCCAAAGCACAAGTGTTGCTACCCCCAACCTTTCCAATTACCCTCCTCATATGCAGCCCCCATTCTAACAGCCGCACCCTACAAATAGGCGGTGCCCTGATGCATCATTCTTGGTAAAGGAAGCCAGCTGCAAATTTGGCCTTGCCTCTAATCCAGTTTTTCAGGGCCTCAATCAGAGAGGACTATTTATTTGGTAAAGGGAGTTTTCCTACAGACCTCCCAAATCCTTGAAATCTTTGAAGGTGTCCTGTATAATTGTTTCTTTAGATGTCATAGTTTGCTTTTGTTTACCCTTTTAAAAACACTTTGACTTGAAGCAGCCACATAGAACCTATACCACCAAAGTCCCTAACACATAGGTCCAAAGATTTAAAATGCATGTTAAAAAGGGTTTTATAGCTAACTACCCTACTGTTGTGTCTAAATATCAGTCTACTGAAGGCCCAGTGCAGTGGCTCAGGCCTGTAATCCTAGCACCCTGGGAGGCCAAGGCAGGTGTATTGCTTGAGTTCAGGAGTTCAAGACCAGCCTAAGCAAGAGTGAAACCTCATCTCTGCCATAAATAGAAAAACTAAAACAAGAGGATCGCTTGAGCCCAAGAGTTGGAGGTTGTTGTGAGCTATGATGATGCCATGGCATTCTACCGAGGGCAATAGCTTGAGACTTTCTCTCAAATAAATATCAGTCTACTGATAAGGTGTTGATGAATATTTGGATTGTTTCCAGCTTTTAGCCATGACACACCATTCTGGGCAGCGCCTGTGGCTCAGTGGGTAGGGCGCCCTCCCCATATACTGAGGGTGGCAGGTTCAAACCCAGCCTCAGCCAAACTGCAACAAAAAATAGCCGGGCACTGTGGTGGATACATGTAGTCCCGGCTACTCAGGAGGCTAGAAAATAGCCTAAGCCCAGGAGTTGGAGGTTGCTGTGAGCTGTGATGTCACAGCACTCTACTGAGGGTGAAAAAATAAACAACAGACTATTCTGTAAAGAATAACCATGTATAACTGTGCCTTTATGTCTGTGCAAGTATGTGTGTCTTATATAAATAGAAAGAATTTCCAGAAATGGGAGTCACTGGGTCAGCAGGTATATGGATTTGTAACTTTGAAAGACAGCCAAATTACCCTCCATCAGGATTGTATCAAGCTAAGCTGTCTTTTCAGGTAGACCCACAGAATGTTCTAGTTGAAACTAAACTTGCAGAACACTTTGGTGGTCTCCTTTAACTTAGAAAAGCAAAGGTGCAGAGGGGGACACTCGTTTGCCCAGGGTCACTAAGAGTGGTCATGCCAAGGCTAGAGCTCCAATTTCTTGCTTTCCCATCAATAATCTCAATCAATACACAGATGGAAAAGTAGAAATATCCTGTAATCCCAATGTGGCGATAACCACTGTAAGTTTCTGGGGCATTTTCTTCAGTCAACCTACAGATCTTAATAATTTTAGTTAGATGAACTCCACTGAACTGAATGAAGCTATGGTTTAAAAGATTAAGAAAGCAAACACAAAAAGATGATAGCGATAGTAAGATAATGAAAGAAGAAAGATTATAAAAGAAGTGGTTTTGCTTTTTTTTTTTTTCTTTTTTGAGACAGAGCCTCAAGCTGTCCCCCTGGGTAGAGTGCCTTGGCATCACAGCTCACAGCAACCCCCAACTCCTGAGCGCAAATGAATCTTCTGCCTCTGCCTCCAAAGTAGCTGGGACCACAGGAGCCCGCCACAACACCCAGCTATTTTTTTGGTTGCAGCCATCATTGTTGTTTTGGCAGGCCCAGACTGGATTCGAACCTGCCACCTTAGGTGTATGTGGCTGGTGCCTTAGCTACTTGAGCCACAGGCGCCAAGCCGTTTTGCTTTTTCTGTGAAAAATGAAAAATGTAAAAGTTTTCTCTCTCTGAAGGGTGCCGAAGTATTTAGGTCAGCACTGGTTCTGCTTAAGAGGAAAAAGTTATTTTCTCTTCAGTGTGTTTTGTGGGTGCTGCTGGCTCTGAAGCCTTTTTTCTAATGATTATCACTTACTAGTTGCTGCAGGTGGCCGAACTGGGAAGAATGAAAACAGGAAAGAAAAATGTTTTATGTCAGGTAGGGACAATTAAAATGAAAGAGGAGATTTATCCTTACAAAGCCAATCTCCCAGACCAATGTGACATTCCTATCTGTGCAGTTTTCAGAGTAACTGTTGTCTCATCCTTAACAGGAAGACTGAGGGATGGTTCCCTTTGATCAATTCCCAGGCAGAAACTTACACATTTACCCATCACCAGCATTCAGTGGATCTCTAGTTTAAATTCTTGTTTGTCAAAACAGATAAGTTCAATTTAACAAATACGTGAAAAACTTGAATGCTTATTTTTTCACTCATGACATTCCGCTTCATAGTTCACATTCTTTTTTTCTTCATAGTTCACATTCTTTTTCCCAATAATTGTGCATTTCTAATTTTTTACCTGAATTATTAGGGGGTCCCATTATCAGTCTGAAATAGCCTTGCTTCAGTTTGCCTATAGAAAGTTACAATGTGGGCTCTGCGCCTGTTGCTCAAAGGGCTAAGGCACCAGGCACATACACCTGAGCTGGAGGGTTCGAATCCAGCCCGGGCCCGCCAAACAACAATGATGGCTGCAACCAAAAAATAGCCGGGTGGCAGGCGCTGTAGTCCCAGCTACTTGGGAGGCGGAGGCAGGAGAATCGCTTGAGCCCAGGAGTTGGAGGTTGTTGTGAGCTGTAATGCTACAGCACTGTACCCAGGGCGACAGCTTGAGGCTCTGTCTCAAAAAAAAAGAAAAGAAAAAGAAAGTAACAATGTGGAAAAACACAGCCTTGAGCCTTTAAACCAGTGTTCTGAAGTTCTGAAAGCTGGCATATTAACTAGTACCTATAGTAGGATCAGAAGTAATCTTTTTTTTTCTGAGAAAGAGACTCATTCTGTCACCCTGTCACCCTGGGTAGGGTGCTGTGGCATCACTGCTCACAGCAACCTCAAACTCTTGGGCTTAAGCAATTCTCTTGCCTCAGCCCAGCTTTTCTGTTGTTGTTGTCGTCATTGTTGTTTTAGCTGTCCTGGGCCTGGTTCAAACCTGCCAGCCTCTATGCATGTGGCCGGCATCATACCCACTGAGCTATGGGCACCGCCTGGGCTGAAGCAGTTCTCTTGCCTCAGCCTCCCAAATAGCTGGGACTACAGGAGTCCACCACAACAACTGGCTATTTTTACACACCGGGTCTCACTCTGGCTCCATCTGGTCTAGAACCCATGAGCTCAGGCAATCCACGTACCTCAGCCTCCCAGGGTGCTAGGATTACAGGTGTAAGTCAGTGTGCCTGGCCTCAGAAGTAAACATTTTTTTAAAGGGATCACTTCCTTTGGGTTTTGTCATTCATTACACAAATATATGCAATACAGAGTGCCTACTGAATACATGCCATGTACATCTTAGAGTCCATTGTTTTGATGGTAAATTGCTTGAAGTCAAAAATGGTAAATTGATATGCTACTGGATATCAGAATTATTAATGCCACTCGTGGGTGGTATCTAGGGCTCAATGGGTAGGGTGCCGGCCCCATAAACCGAGGGTGGTGGGTTTGAACTTGGCCCCAGCCAAACTGCAACAAAAAAATAGCCAGGCATTGTGGCAGGCGCCTATAGTCCCTGCTACTTGGGAGGCTGAGGCAAGAGAATCGCCTAAGCCCAAGAGCTGGAGGTTGCTGTGAGCTGTGATGCCACAGAACTCTACCAAGGGTGGCAAAGTGAGATTCTGTCTAAAAAAAAAAAAAAAATATGCCACTTTTGAATAACCAGTGATGCATGTTGACAATATTTATTTGGAGAATTACACAGAATAATATTTGATAGATGTAGGAATGCTAAGGTAGAAAAAAAATTAAATATTATTATAGTCACCATCACCATTTTAGAGTAAAACACTGAAATGAAGTGGAAAAGTTTAATAAATATACCATCCATGGGGCCAGGGGAGTGTGAGCTCTGGACACTAGGCCTCAGGGCTAGAATGATCTTATTCCAAATGGACAAAAGACAGAGATGACCTACAGCTATTTATCTATCACAAATAAAGATGATGCCTACTAACCTGTAACAGAAGGGAAGCACTGGACAATGAATCAGAGGTTCGTTTTCCACTCGTGGTGAAGGGCTGATGCTCATCAGCTTCAACAGACTTTTCCTTCACTTTCTAGTGTTAGTGAGAAACTATCTCTGGGTCTCTGCTGCAGGAATGCTAAGACATATTTGTAGATAATCTAAGTCACCAACAATAGGGAATGGTTAAATAAATAATGACAAATCTGTAAGGTAGACTCTTATGCGGCCATTTAAAATAAATTCATAGACAAAGAGTTTGAGTGACATTCTGACAATGCCGGTGATATGGTGTTTGGAAGGTTGGATGGTACTACTGTCAGCTAAAAATGTTAGCGATGATTGTATCTGGCTGATGGATTTATAGGTAATTGTTATTGGTCTAAAACAGACCCCCTCATTGTATAGGCAAGTAAACAGAGACACTGAGAATTTAAGTAATTTGCCCAAATACTGTACAGTTAGTGAAGCAGTAGGACCAGAATTCAGATCTCCTTAAGCGTTCCCAGGAAAACGCTGCATTCTGTTGCACTGCTTTCCATGACATTGCCTTTCGCAAGGGGAAGTTCAAAGGCTATTTGATGAAATTTAACCTGTTTTAAACACTAGATCTTTACCTGTCTTTGAGACAAGAAAATTAACTCCCCCAAGTCTCAAGCTGCATACACATTAGAGTTAAAATTTTTTCTAACATTGAGGACTCATAGAATTGTCATAAAATTAATGGATGGCACATGAAATCCCAAATTCTCTGAATGTCACAAATCTGAATCTTGCATTCCTGTTTAAAACACAATGTGTTTTCACTATTTTATTTCTGTTTCTTGTCATATTAAAGCTCTTAGCATGCTTCCAGAAAAGGGGGGACATATGTATTGAATAAGAAAATGCAGCCATGTAGAACACAGATGGTAGTACATTTCTGGCAGAAAGGAAGTTTGACAAGGCATTTTACTTATTTATTTGGAAAGCTAATATGTATGAATGTTCAAGTTAAGCAATAAGAAATTAATTGCTGTTTTACAATAATCAATTCGTTTTTTTTTTAAATCTAATCACTCTATTTCCATAACATTATAGTAGGGAAAGGTAGTCAAGTGTGATTGCAAACAAACTACTGACTAAGAGAGTCTAGGACAGTAATAAAAGAAGGAAGGAACTGTTAGCATTTTATCGTAACTAACCCTGTTGCTGCCCTTTGTTGATAAAAATCAATAACCAGAGGTAATGACTGTGTAGAGTACATGTGCTTTTAATATGATACATGCCATCACCAACTGTGTCAGTTAGGGTGTAAAAGCTGGAGGAAAGAGCTTATCAACCTTTAGATTTGGCTGGCTCACTGGGCCCACTCATATGCAACATCTACTGTGCCAGAGAGTCTACGTATATGGATACTAAGTATTTTTTCAGGATATCAGGTTTCTATTTTGTGGTACACACAGCCTTTAAAACACTTTGGAATAGTCTATATTCTAAAATTTAACATTTAAAACCAGAATTTCTAATTAGCTGATCACTGATACAGTGCTGGAGGAAAACTTGACTAGTCTAATATGATGCCATGTGTACTTTAAATAATTTTGTGTTTCAACAACAAACTGAAAACAACATTTGATGGCTGTGGTGCATGCCTGAGCCGCAAGAATCTACAAGATTCCGACCTAGAAAACTCTTTCCACATACCAAGACTAGGCTGTGTGAGATCTCTCCCTCCTGTTTTGCAGATTTGTAGATGAACAAGATGACCTAAAAACCAGCAAATATGTATGAATAAAATGTTTTCAGTTCTATACTGTAAATCATTTTTTACCCAGAATCAGAATATACACATAACACAGTTTCCTTATGCTCCACTGTCAATAAAACCTGCTATTTATCTAGCAGTAACTATGGCCCATATAAGAGCTATTATGATTTACATTTTACAGAAATAGAAATAAAAGTACAAAGAACTAAGAAATTTACCTACACCTAAGGTGGCGGGTTCGAATCCAGCCCGGGCACGCCAAACAACAAAGATGGCTGCAACCAAAAAAAATAGCCAGGTGTTGTGATGAGCACCTGTGGTCCCAGCTACTTGAGAGGCTAAGGCAGGAGACTCTCTTGAGCCCAGGAGTTGGAGGTTGCTGTGAGCTGTGATGCCACAGCACTCTGCCCAGGGTGACTGACAGCTTGAGGCTCTGTCTCAAAAAAAAAAAAAAAAAGAAAGAAAGAAAAGAAATTTACCTAAGGGCTTATCTTAGAAGTTTATTTACTTATAATTAGACTTGAACCTACCATTATCCAAATCCAAAATTCTTCTTCTGTTTAACACTATGCTTTCTGCCTTCATAGAATGTCAGAATTTTTCTGGAAGTTAATTTGATGTTTAAAAAAAATTTTCCCCAGAAAATTGACATTTGGACTTTTGAGAGGGAAGGTGCTGGGGATCACTGTTAGCAATCAGCTCTGTCTGAAACCAGTTCAGTGTATGTTAATGAAAGAAGCCTAAAGACAGAACATAAATAACAATAATAATGCAGATGTTTGCATGTGTATGACACAGTCTGTGCTGGGGATTTGCTTATTTAAACTGACAGTCTCAGAACATATGCAATAAGAGTAGCTGGCCTTTCCAGAGTGGTTAATTTATCTAGAACCCTTTCCAAAACTGTCCCCATCCTGAATACAGGCACATCAAGTTCTACAGCCACGTTGAGCTCTATCCCCACCAAAGAAAGTGATTAGCACTAATTCCTATCAAAAAGTCTTTCCTCAGAGGAGCCTAAGAAACTTGGAGTTAGATGAGAACAAATGAACATATATTTTACAGTTCAATCATGGGCTTTACTCTAATATTTAATCTTCCTCTTTTGTTAGACCTATTGGGGAATTAGTCAGAGCCATAAGATTTATTGTCATGAGGGATTAAACAAAATTAAATGCAAAACAGATGCTTGTGTTTTCTATTTTGAGTTTGACCTGAAAGTGAATTGGAGATTGTCACCTTCTCCCACTAAGGTAGCATAAAATATCAAAAGTATTTTTTATTTTTATTTTATTTTATTTTTTGCAGTTTTGGCCGGGGCCAGGCTTGAACCCTCTACCCCTGGTATATGGGGCCGGCACACTACTTGAGCCACAGGTGCTTCCCCAAAAGTATTTTTTTTTTTTTTTTGAGACGGAGCCTCAAGCTGTCCCCGTGGGTAGAGTGCCGTGGCATTACAGCTCACAGCAACCTCCAACTCCTGGGCTCAAG
>NW_003852549.1:4384936-4386881 GCF_000181295.1 Otolemur garnettii
AAAAAAAAAAAAAAGACTCAAAAAAGGAAACTAAAAGCATGAATAAAACATCCTTCAACTAAGAATTGAGACTGTGCTCTCTTTCTTTCAGTCTCACATCACACAGGAACATAAGTTGGCTCTCCCAACTACAGATCAAAGGCCAGTTTCAGTCAGAAGGGTTTGTCCATGCTTACTCTCCTCTCAGCTGGGAATGGTCTAAATTCTCAATAAATCACGAAAGGAAAATTATTCCTGGGTGTTTTCATCTCCAGGAGATGGGCTAGTGCTTTTGTTTGTTTGTTTTTTATATCAATGTTATGGGGGTGCAATTGTTTTTGGTTATATGAATTGCTTTTGTACAGTTTGAGTCAAAGTTCTAAGTGTGCTCATTAACCAAAAAGTGTGCACTGTGTACATTCATCCATGAGAGTAAATGGGCTAGTTTTGTTGTCTTTTGGAGACAGAGTCTTGCTTTGTCACATTGGTAGAGTACTGTGGTATCATAGCTCACAGCAACCTCAAATTCCTGGGTTCAATGACCTCTTGCCTCAGGCTCCCAAGTATCTGAGACTATAGACACCCATCACAATGCCCAACTACTTTTTCTATTTTCAGTAGAGATAAGATCTCCCTCTTTGCTCAGGCTGGTCTCTCTCAAACTCCTGAGCTCAAGAGATCCTTATATCTCGGCCTCCCACAGTACTAGGATTACAAGCCTGAGCTACCAGGCCAAGACTAGGTGAACTAGTTGGAGGGGGGTGGGGGGGTGGTGGTGTTTATTTGTTTAGCAGGCCCTGGCAGGGATAGAACCTGCCATCCTGGGCGCATGGGGCTGGCGTTCTAAACATTGGGCTATGGGCGCCCAGCTCTGGATGGGCTAGTTTTAATGGCTCATTAGACATGGTCAAGAGCAATGTTAGACATCAGCAGATGCTAAAGATTAATGCAATTGTTGTACAATAACCAAGTAAAACAAAATCAATCAATCATTCAAATGTATTAATCTTTTTTAAGTAGCTATCTACTTGATACTTGATTCAATTTTTCATCATAGACATAGCCATATCAGCAGCCAGACGAAGGCCAAGAGGAAGGCAGCATGGAGGAGGAAGGGGGGGCCTTCACCTCACTGCTGGGCTTTGGCTATGTCAGCTCACCTCACGGGGGCTATCAGTCATCTCCACCACAGCTGGTGTGGGTAGAAAGCAGTGGGAACACAGAGGTTCTTTACAGGTAAGCGTGCCATGATGGTGATCCTATATGTAAAACATGATACAGTGAAATCGCAAATAGATCTCTGAGGCCGAAAATTAACACCACGTGATCAGCGAGAAGATCTTTTATTCCCTAAGTGGTGTTCCATTTATTCTGCATTTTGAATTTCTGTCTTGGTATTGACTTGCCACCTACATGCATACCTCCAAGAGGTGTTGTGAGGATTAGAATAATGTCTTAAAGTACTTTGAAGCAGGCATGAAATGTTTGTTCTCTGACATTGGTACAACCTCGTGGGTAGATTTTTGTTACTATACAAATTACTTTAACTCAGGTAAATACACGATTTCTAAATCTCCGAAGTTTGTTCTAATTCATGATACAGCTCCTTCATGTTCATGTGTTTATGTATACTGGTTGCAAAATGCAACTGGTCCTTGGTGAACTTAGAGAAAATGTGTATAATTGTAAAATATCATAGCAAGCGTTTAGGAAGCACTCTAATCTCAGAGGCTCTTACTATGGGAGAATTCATGCCCTACAGCCTGAGTTATAAAAATACATGGAAGTAAATTAAGAATTCTGAATCTTTGATCCACCTTTTTGTATGAACAGACATACCAAAGAGCATTAAAACTCTTCATATTATTCTTGGCTCAGCGCCTATAGCTCAACCGGCTAAGGCGCCAGCCACGTACACCTAAGGTGGCGGGTTCGAATCCCCAGCCCGGACCCGCCAAACAACAAT
>NW_003852549.1:4387605-4412702 GCF_000181295.1 Otolemur garnettii
CCCAGGAGTTGGAGGTTGCTGTGAGCTGTGATGCCACAGCACTCTACCCAGGGCGACAGCTTGAGGCTCTGTCTCAAAAAAAAAAAAAAAAAAAATAGAATATACAAATTGAAGACTGTCTCCTGAAAAGAAAATAAAAAATTCTTACAAAATCAACTCTCTTGCCATGTGCAGTGGCTCACTCAAGTAGATTGCCAGAGCTCACAAGTTTGAGACCAGCCTAAGCAAGAGCAAGACCCCGTCTCTTCAAATAGCCTGAGGTTGTGGTGGGCACCTGTAGTCTCAGGTACTTGAGAGGCTGAGGCAAGAGAATTGCTTGAGCCCAGGAGTTGGAGGTTGCTGTGAGCTGTGACATCACAGCACTCTACTGAGGAAGACATAGTGAGACTTTCTCTCAAAAAAAAAAATAAAAGAAAGAAAGAAAAAAAAAAATCAGCTCTCTCAAAAAAAGAAAAGAAAAATAAACCATGAAGGGTAATAGTTAACAGTAAGAAGTATACTACTTAAAGGAAACTGGAACATAATGGCTTCTAAATTCTGGATCTTTTTTTTCTGGGTTTGATTTCTTTTCTTTTCTTTTCTTTTTTTGAGACAGAGTCTCACTCTTATCATCCTGGGTAGAGTGCTCTGGCATCAAAGCTCACAGCAACCTCAAACTCTTGGGCTTGAGCAGTCCCCTTGCCTCAGCCTCCTGAGTATCTGGAACTATAGGAGCCCACCACCATTCCCAGCTAGTTTTTCTATTTTCTTTAGTAGAGATGGGGTGGGGGGTGTCTCACTCTTGCTCAGGCTGGTCTCTCCTGAGCTCAGGCAATCTACTCCCCGCCTCCAGAGTGCTAGGATTATAAGTATGAACCACTAGGCCAAGCTTGATTTCTTTTTATTGAATCTAGCTAAGTATTTATTTAAAAAGAAAGCAGTAGCTTAATTTTAGTGTTCATTTTTTTTTTAAATAAAAAGAGATTCATGGATGGTTTAGCTACAAAATTGCAACATGAAGGACATTTTTGGAATAATGAGACTATTCTGTATCCTGATTGTGACAATGATTATGTGAATCTACACATGTGGCTAAACTCAGAATTGTTCACACATGCACAAAGTCAATTTGACTATGTGTTAGTTTTAAGTAATTATAATAATATTAGTCCAAGATTTTAAGTAACCTAATGATCTTGGAAATTATTTTCAACATAAAATAATTTAGATGGATATTACAGCTGTCCCCTCTGTATCTGTGGGGACTAATTCCATGAACCCCACTACCCTCTGCAAATACTAAAATCCATGAATGTGCAAGTTCCTGACATAAAATGACACAGTATTTGCATATAACTTCTACACATCCTCTTATATACTTTAAATCATCTCTAGATTACTTATAATGCTTAATACAATGCAAATGCAATGTAAATAGTTGTAATACTGTCTTACGTATAGAATAATAAAAAGGGGAAAGATCTGTACACTTTCAGTACAAACACAACCATCTTTTTCTCCCCCTGCATATATTCAATACACCATTGGTTAAATCCATAGATGCAGAACCCATAGATACAGAGGTCTGACTATAGTATCAAAATTAAAAGTTCATTTGATAATAGATATGTTAATCTGCTTCATTATAGTAACCATTTTACTATCCACATATATTCCTAACATCATGTTGTAAATGTCGAATATGCACAATAAAATTTATTTTTAAAAAATTAAGGGGGAATTATGGGAAGATGGCTGCCTGGTAGCAACCTGTGGGACAGAGGCTCCTGACCAGAGGAAGAAAAAGTGGACAGAATTGGACTCTATTAAGCCAAAGGTGGGGAACTGAGCCAAGAAAGAAGTTTGGCAAGCTGTAACTGCAAGGAAGAGCATTCAAGAAAAAACAAATTTCAGGTACAAAGCCTATCAACTAGATGATGGGAGACCCCTCCCTCAAGCAGGAGGCCTGCTACAGGCTATCTGCGAACAAGGAGGAACAAAAGACCTCTCATTTTACCTCACTGGAGAGAGCCACTAAACTCCAGGTCTCTTTCTCCAGGAAGGTCCCACTTATGAACCTTAGACACCACCCTGCCAGGCATAAAATAGAACAGATATTTGCCCCCACAAGTCCAAACTCCCAGTCGACCCTTCCCCCTCACATGGTGGTCTGATGTTCTGTCCCCTGAAGAGCACAGAGGGTTTGGTTTTGTCCTGAGAGATCTGGGCATAGTGTGGACGGCCAACCATCAGGACGGAATCTGTGACTAATGGAGAAGAAAGAGGCTGTGGGAAGAAAGGGGCACTCAGCAGGAGGAGGAGCAGTTCCCTGGTTATGACTGTGCCCGGCCAGTGGTGGTGTTGACTCTTGGTTTGGGCTGTGTTTGGCAGGAGGGGATGCAGAACCCCCAGCTCTGATGGCACCCACGGCAGGAGAGTGGTTGCCCCATGTGGACTGAGTTTAGCAGACAGGGCGGGTCCTCAGACCTTGCTGGGCCTGTGAGCAGAGGCTTGCTAGGTATGGACTGAGACCTGAAAGCAAGGGCATGGTCTGCTGATTCCAATAGAATGCTTGAGCAGTGGACTTCTGGGCGTGAACCAAGACCTGAGGGCTAGGGTGTAGTTCCCTATCTCCAGCAGGGCTGGTAAGCAGAGGCTTACTGGTGAGGACTGAGATCTGTAGGTGGGTTGCAGTGCCTTGACTCTAACAAAGCCTGTGAACAGAGGCTTGCCAGGCAGTGGACCGAGACTGGCAGGCATGGGCATGGTCCCCTGACTCCAACTGGTCTGGCAAGCAGAGTCTAGCTGGGTGTGGCCTAAGACTTGTGGGCGGGGGCATGGCCCTGGCTCATCCTGGGCCTGTGAGCAAAGAACAGTGAGCAAAGAACAGTGAGCAAAGAACAGCCTGTGAGCAAAGAACAGAGTCTGGCAGGTGGGAATGTGGATCCCTCGCTCCAATTGTGTTGTTAGAGACCCTTGAACAACTCTCTGTTGACCAGAGTTTGCACTGCCTGATACAATTTAATTGGAACCAGTATCTGGGGCTGTCCACTCCAGGACATTCTGAGGTTGACCTTTGAAGTTCTTTTAGCAGAAAAGAATTGAAAGTTGGGGGCTTGGCCTCAGCTATTTGTATCTCTTCACAGTTGAGATTTAAACCTAATACTGTGGCTTCTTAGGATAGGATAGAGGTTGGCTGATATCAGAACAGAGCTAACTCACACTCTCTCACCAAGTAGGTCCTCAGAGTCTTTGGCCAAAACTCTGAAAGGGACCTTTGCAAGGTTGTAAGAGATAAGACACAATTACAAAGCCTAATGCTTTGGTAAGGGGCTATCTCTGCTACCTGGGAACCCCAATTCAATCTCACCCTACCAGTTCTAATAACCAAACTATGGAAAGTAAATATGGTGTGGACCCAACAGAACTCTGGCAACATGAATAACCAGAGTAGATGAACGTCCCCCTCACCCCAAGAAATGACAAAGGAGATACAACTGAAGATGCCATGCATAGACAAATGGCAGCAATGTCAGAAATCGAATTCAGAATATGGATGGCAAATAAAATAAATAGAATGGAAGAAAAGATAGAAATTGAATTCCAAAGAGTAGTTCTATAGTTGCCTCAGGAAATTAACGAATTCAAAGCCCAAGTCACCAAAGATATGGACATAATGAGAAAAGAGATAGCAGAGCTTAAGGAAATGAAAAGGTAGTTGAGGAGGTCCAAAATACAGTAGAATCCCTCAGTAATAGAGTTGACCAGGCAGAAGAAAAGATCTCTGAAACTGAAGACAAAGCTTTTGAATGTTCCCAAACACTCAAAGAGGCAGACAAATGGAGAGCAAAAACTGATCATTCCCTGAGAGAGTTGTGGGATCACTCCAAAAGATCAAACATTCATCTTATAGTAATTCTGAAAGGAGAAGAGGATGGCCCTAAAAGTACAGTTGCTCTACTCCAAGAAATTTTGGAGACTCAAAAACTCCAGGAAGACTCAATTCAAATAAAGCATCTCCTAGACACATTGTGATTAACTTTGCCAAACTTAAGATGAAGGAGAGAATTCTGCAAGCAGCCAGATGTAAGAAAAGCATCACCTACAAAGGGAGAAGCATCAGAGTGACTGCAGATCTCTCAGTCAAAATGTTTTAAGGCAGAAGAAGATGGTCATCAAACTTCAATCTCCTAAAACAAAACAACTTCCAGCCCAGGATCCTGTATCCAGCTAAACTGAATTTCATTTGTGATGGAGAAATCGAATAGTTTAATGACATAGAAATGTTGAAGAAATTTGCCATAAAAAAAAAGAAAGAAAGAAATTTGCCATAAATAAACCAGCTCTCCAGGACAATCTCAGACCCATCCTCCACAATGACCAGTGCAATGCTCTACCTCCTACCTCACCCAGAATTTTTTAAACAAAACCCAACTTCCACAGTGGTGAAAGGATTAAAGATGTCCACTGGACATCTGAAAATTATGACACCCAAACACAACCAGACTTACCAATCCTCTCAATTAATGTGAACGGTTTAAATTGTCCTCTAAAGAGGCACAGGCTGGCTGACTGGATAGATAAACTCAGACCAGACGTTTGTTGTATATAGGAATCTCACCTTACCTTAAAGGATAAAAATAGACTTAGGGTGAAGGGATGAACTTGTATAATACAGGCAAATGGAAACCAGAAAAAAGCAGGGGTTGCAATTTTAGTAACAGATACAATTGGCTTTAAAACAGTTAAGATAAAGAAAGATAAGGAAGGTCACTACATATTTGTGAAGGGAAACACTAAACATGAAGAGATTTCGATAATTAACATTTTTGCACCCTACCAGAATTCTCCTCAATTCATAAAGCAGATCCTAATAGATATGAACAACTTGATTTCTTCCTGCACTATAATAGTTGGAGATTTGAACACCCCTTTGATATTTTTGGATAGATCCTCCAAGAAGAAACTAAACAAAGAAATATTAGACTTAAACCTGACCCTAGAAAAAATGGACTTTAAAGACCTCTACAGAACATTTCATCCTAATATAACTAAATATACATTCTTCTTATCAGCCCATGGGCCGTCCTACAAAATAGATCATATTCTAAGACACAAGTCTAACCTCAGCACATTAAAAGTACAGAAATTATTCCTTGTATCTTCTCAGATCACCATGGAATAAAAGTTGAACTCAACAGCAACAGGAATCTTCATACTCCAACAAAGTCATGGAAACAAAATAATCTTACACTGAATGATAGCTTGGTCAAAGATGAGTTTAAGAAGGAAATCATCAAATTTTGGGCACAAATTATCAAAACCTGTCAGATACTGCAAAGACAGTCCTATAAGGGAAATTTATAACATTGGAAGCCTTCATTAAGAAAACAGAAAGAGAGGAAACGAACAACTTAATAGATCATCTCGAGCAACTGGAAAAGAAAGAACATTGCAACCCCAAACCCAGAAGAAGAAAGGAAATAACCAAAATTAGGGCAGAATTAAATGAAATTGAAAAGAAAAGAATCATTCAGAAGATCAACAAAACAAAAAGTTGGTTTTTGAAAAGATTGATAAAATTGATAAAACTTTGGCCAACCTAACCATAAATAGAAAACTAAAATATCTAATATTGTCTATAGAAACAATAAAGGAGAAATAGCAACAGACACTTGAGAAATTCAAAAAATCCTCAATGATTACTACAAAAATATCTATTCCCAGAAAAACGAAAATCTGAAGGAAATGGACCAATACCTGGAAGCACACCACCTTCCTAAACTCAACCAAAAAGAATTAGAAATCTTGAATAGACCTATACCAATCACTGAAATAGTATCAACAATATGAAATCTCCCAAAAAAGAAAAGTCTGGGACCAGATAGCTTCACATCTGAATTCTATCAAACCTTTCAAGAGGAACTAATACCTATATTATACAATCTTTTCCAAAGCATACAAAAAGAAGGAATACTTTCCAACATATTCTATGAAGCAACTATCACTCTGATACCCAAGCCAAGAAAGGATCCAACAAAGAAAGAAAATTATAGACCAATATCATTAATGAATATTGATGCAAATATATTCAATAAGATCTTAGCAAATAATTCAACAACACATCAAAAAAATTATACTTCATGATCAAGTTGGTTTTATTCCAGGGTTACAGGGTTGGTCCAACATACACAAATCTATAAATATAATACATCACATCGATAAAATAAAAAATAAAGACCATATGATTCTCTCAATTGATGCAGAACAAGATTTTGATAATATCCAGCATCCTTTTGTGATCAGAACACTTAAGAAAATAGGCATAGAAGGGACATTTCTTAAACTAATAGAGGCCATCTACAGCAAACCCACAGCCAATATCATATTGAATGCTGTAAAACTGAAAACATTTCCACTCAGATCAGGAATGGGGGAAGAATGCCCACTGTCTCCATTGCTATTCAACACAGTAATGGAAGTCTTAGCCTTGCAATCAGGCAAGAGAAGGTGATCAAGGGTATCTAGATAGGGTCAGAGGAGATCAAACTCTCACTCTTCACTAATGATATGATCCTATACCTGGAAAATCCCAGGGACTCAACTTCAAAACTCTTAGTAGTGACCAAGGAATACAGCAGTGTCACAGGATACAAAATCAATACTTACAAGTCAGTAGCTTTTATATATGACAACAATAGTCAAGCTGAAAAAACAATCAAGGACGCTATTCCTTTTACAGTAGTGCCAAAGAATATGAAATATCTGGGAATTTACCTAACAAAGGATGTGAAAGATCTTTATAAAGAGAACTATGAAACTCTGAGAAAAGAAATAGCTGAAGATGTTACCAAATGGAAAAACCTACCATGCTCATGGTTGGGAAGAATCAACATTGTTAAAATGTCCATACTACTCAAAGCAGCCTACAGATTTAATGCAATTCTTATTAAAAGGATGACCATTGTTATACTTTGAAGACCTTGAAAAAAAAGTGCTTTGTTTTATATGGAATCAGAAAAAACCCTGAATAGCAAGTACTTTACTCAGAAATAAGAACAAATCAGGAGGTATCACGTTACCAGAATTTAGGCTATAGTATAAATCTATAGTGATCAACAAAGTATGGTACTGGCACAAAAACAGAGCAGTAGATTTATGGAACAAAATAGAGAACCAAGAGATGAACCCAGCTACTTATTGTCATTTGATCTTTCACAAGCCTATCAAAAATATCCAGTGGGGGAAAGACTTCCTATTTAAGAAATGGTGCTGGGTGAACTGTCTGGGTGGCCTGTAGAAGACTGAAAATGAAATAGTGCTGAGTGAACTGGATGGCAACCTGTAGAAGACTGAAACTGGACCCTCACCTTTCACCATTAACAAAAAATGATTCTCACTGGATAACAGATTTAAACTTAAGATATGAAACTATAAGAATACTAGAAGAAAGTGCAGGGAAGACACTTGAAGAAATTGGCCTAGGAGAATATTTTATGAGGAGGACACCCTTGGGCAATTGAAGCAACACCAAAAATTCATTACTGGGATCTGATTAAACTAAAAAGCTTTTGCACAGCCAAGAGCACAGTAAGTAAAGCAAACAGACAACCTTCAGAATGGAGAAGATTTTTGCAGGTTATGCTTCCAACAAAGGTCTGTATCTAGAATCTACAGAGAACTCAAACTAATCAATAAGAAAATTCACCCATTTCTATGTGGGCAAGAGAGTTGAACAGAAACTTCTCTGATGAAGATAGGTGCATGGCCTACAAACACATGAAAAAATGCTCATCGTTCTTAATCATCAGAGAAATGCAAATCAAAACCACTTTGAGATATTTCTAACTCCAGTAAGATTAGCCCACATTACAAAATCCCAAAACTACAGATGTTGGCGATGATGTGAAGAGAAGGGAATGCTTCTATACTTCTGGTGGGAATGCATGCTAATATGACCTTTTTTTTTTTATTTTTTGTCTTTTTTTTTTAGACAGAGCCTCAAGCTGTCACCCTCGGTAGAGTGCCTTGGCATCACAGCTCACAGCAACCTCCAACTCCTGGGCTCAAGCCATTCTCTTGCCTCAGCCTCCCAAGTAGCTGGGATTATAGGTACCCACCACAACACCTGGCTATTTTGTTGTTGTTGTTGTAGTTGTCATTGTTGTTTGGTGGGCCCAGGCTGGATTTGAACCCACCAACTCTGGTGTATGTGGCTGGTGCCTTAGCCACTTGAGCTACAGGCACTGAACCAATACGACCTTTTTGGAAAGAGGTTTGGAGAATACTCAAGGAACTAGAAGTAGATCATTCCATTCGATCCTACCTTTCCTCTACTAGGTGTATACCCAGATGATCAAAAATTATTTTACAACAAAGACATTTGCACCAGAATGTTTATTGCAGCCCAATTCATAATAGCCAAGACATGGAAACAATCCAAGTGCCCATTGACCCATGAATGGATTAACAAATTGTGGTATATGTACACCATGGAATACTATGCAGCCATTAAAAAGATGGAGGCATCACATCTTTTATGCTTAACTGGATGGAGCTGGAACATATTCTTAGTAAAGTATCTCAAGAATGGAAAAAAAAAGTATCCAATGTATTCAATACTACTCTGAAATCAATATGTAATCACCTACATACTCATATGAATGGCAAAACATAACTATAGCCCAGAAAGTAGAAGGGAAGAGGAGAGAGAGGGAGGGGGAGGGGGGGATATAGGAAGAGGAGGGCATTTTCAGGGACTTTACCTAATGTGCAAGATGCAATGGTACATTTCAAAACTATTAAGAAATGAGTATAATTGTGATGTATGTGTTACTTTGTTCAATGTAAGCATTTCACATTGTATATCGAAGGAGTACCCTGAACCCTGTACCCCATAAATGCATCAATGCATCAATGTAAATGCATCAGTGTACAAAGTTATGGTTTAATAAAAAATAATAACAACAAAATAAATAAAAATAAATTAAAAAATTAAAAGAGATTCATGTCTGTTCATGTAGACAAATTATTTTAACAAGGCACACTTCCTGTATTATCAGATTCTGTAGTTATTCCTCTATTAGTTACTCTTGGCAGTTGTGCTGTAAAACCACATGTCAGCATGTGTGTGAGTATGTACACACCATGATTCTATTAAAAGATAGTGTAAATGCCAACTTATTTTCACAGCACAATTAAAATACACAACAAATTCAGTCACTAATAAACAAAAACTGATGGGAACCATGGAAATGTCTTAAATTAGAAACCAAGAGGACCTGAGATTAAAAAACAAAACAAGTTGCTAAAATTGCACAGACATGGTAAGAATTTGCCTTGTAAATGTTACCAAAAGTCATTTAAAGGTGTGAAAATTTGATTTTTGTTAGCAAGGACATTTTTTGGTTCTACTTTTAGCGATCAACAGGTCTTTTTTTTTTTTTTTTGAGACAGAGCCTCAAGCTGTCCCCCTGGGTAGAGTACTGTAGCATCACAGCTCACAGCAACCTCCAGCTCCTGGGCTCAAGTGAGTCTTCTGCCTCAGCCTCCCAAGTAGCTGGGACCACAGGCGCCTGCCACAACGCCCAGCTTTTTTTTGGTTGCAGCTGTCACTGTTGCTTGGCCGGCAAGGCTGGATTTGAACCCGCCACCTTAGGTGTATGTGGCTGGTGCCTTAGCCACTTGAGCCACAGGCGCTGAGCCTCATCAACAGGTCTTAATGGAAAAATTATTTTTAAATGGCTGGTGATGGAAACATTGCTAAAATGGTTGTAATGGATAAAAGTATTTTTTTTTTGTTTGTTTCCCGGATATCTTCATGGCTGATCTTGGGTTGGAACAGGGTGGATACTCCCCACCCTCCACTGCTTCTGTTCCACTTTGTGTCTTCTCTTAGCCAGCTGAGAAAAAGAGCAGAAGAGAGAAGCCAGGGAAATTTTAAAATTATGATTTGAAGCTCTGAGACTACCGTGCTACCCATGCGCACTCATCAGCCTGAGCTCCGATACCCACGAGTGGCCAGACCATTCACAGTCACTCAACTTCTATCATTATTTGGTTAATGCTAGCACATTAAAAGAATTTTTGTTTGTTTGTTTTGCTCAAGGAAGCTGAATGCACTGGCTAACTTGTTTCCGGTCACCCTAGAGTCATATATTGAAGTCTTAACCCCCAGTGGCTCAGAACAGTCTTAGAGATAGGGCCTTTAAAAGGGTGACTAAATTAAATGAGAGACTGTCAGGCTGGGCTCTAACCCAATGTGACTGGTACCCTTACAAGAGGAAGAAATTTGGATACACAGGTACCAGCAATGTGTCAGCAGAGGAAGGACCATGTGAGAACACAGGCAGAAAGCACCAGCTGTAAGTCAAGGAGAGGGGCCTCCCAAGAAACTCGCTGCCATTTTGATCTTAGATTCTTAGATTCCCCACCATCAGAAATGAATTTCTGTTGTTTAAGCCACCCAGTCAGTGGTATTTTGTGAGGGGACCCCTAGTAACCAGTAATAGGCTGACTAAATGATCAGCTATGTTTTTCCAATGGGGGGATGTGTGGATGGGTGAAAACAGATCAGTTTGTAGATTAACCTGAGAGACAGGTATTATGCTTAAAAAGACTTTGGGGCCAGGCCTATTAGCATGTAATAAGGAAGTCAGCAGCCCCTTTGGAGTCCCAATCTGGTTACTCAGGTTTTAGGTAGAGGAAAGGCCTCTTCCAGTGCTTTCTGACCATAAATGGTCTTTAATTCAAAATATTCTTTATACCAAGGAATCATATTTTGGGGTGAAATTTCCTTAGCACCTTTAGCAGCTAAGCAAAAAAGCACTAATCTGACAGATAAAGTGTTGACTAAACCCACTCTGCTTAATGGTTTTGTAGCAACACAACATAGTCAGCAGCATAAGGACCATGCATCTGGCACTTACTGTGTGCCAGGTATCACGCTAGGCACTTTAGGGCCTAAAGTCAGTCTTCAGAAACCCCTGCTGGGCAGGCGCTATTTTATGAAAGAAGACACGGAGGCACAGGGAACCTGAGAGTCCCCAGGCTTTGCCTCTAACCAGTAATCCTTAGACTTCTTTAGTTAGATCTGTGCTCAATGTTGTAACCTCTCCCTCACCAACCAAACCTGCGTCTGCACAAATTAGTGAGAAAGGCATTAACTAGACCTGGAGTTTAAAGACCTAAATCCACATTCAAGGCTACTCCTTATTCCTCTGCAGTTTCCTTGTCTGAATATTTGGCATGATAACATGTCCCTGCTGTGAGGCCAACTGGGCAGTGTGCAAGGCCTTTTTATCTCAAGACTGAGGTTCATCTTTATGTTGTTCAGGGGGACTCTGCTGAGTGGGAATCCACCTGGGCCTCAATTCCATCAAGGGCTCATATCCACTTTCCATTTCTCCTGTGTCTGGAATGCCTGGTGATCCAGATGTGCCCATCCACTCTGGCCCACTCCCTCTTGCCCTCAGTAGACCACGCTGAGGCTATGTACAAATGAGAGAATAAAAGGTCTCAATTCACCCTTTCTTGACCCCTGTAGCTCTTCTCTGGGCTTCTGGAGAGTACTTGGAAGCATCACATCTGAGAAAAGAGTATTTGAATGGAAAGCATTTGTGACTCCTTAAATTATAACACTTTCCTGGCCTGGAAAGGAAAGACCAGATGATTGAAGTTAGGTTAAGCATAGACTAGACCAGTGGTTCTCAACCTGTGGGTTGCAACCCACAGGAACTGTATTGAAGGGTTGCAGCATTAGGAAGGTTGAGAACCACTGGACTAGACTGTATGGCTGTCGCCTGGGGGGGCCTGCAGAACTATAAGACCCTCCTTCCCACATGCATTACCAATTCAAGCTCTTCTGTCAGCCAGCTGCTAGGGCCACTAATGCCAAACTAGCCTTTCTGGAGCTGGCCTCAGCTGGATCTGGTCCATCCAGATTGAAAGCACTGGCCCTCCAGATAACCTCTGCGGCTTCCTCCAGGCCTCCCATAGCTGGGGCCTCTTGGAATGACAGTTGATAATGTGAGTTGTCAGTCATTCACCCCAATCTCTGAGATTCATCTTAGTGGTGCCTTTGTCACCCACTTGTTGAGGGTAAGGATGACATTTAATGAATCTCCTTCCTCATCTTGATAACAGCACAAGTCTCTCTCTGTGGGGAGAGACACCCTCGGGAGAACCTGCTTTGGAAACTGGCACTCCCCACATATAACTGCATTCTTTTCAGCTCCCATTGCTGCAGCTAGCTTAAGGTCTGGATCCAAACCATCCCATCTTGTGTCTGGTGCAGTGGAATCACCTTGTGGAGAAAACTTTGCAGCAACGGAGGCCCTAGCCCACCCAACTGGAGACTGGCTGGACTGGGCCCCGTGTTTGATATGGATCTTAACATACTCATAGCCACAGGATTTTTTTTTTCCCCTTTGCTGATGGTTTCTTTCCATACTACTAAAATTTGCAAAACAAAATGCCACAGGCCAGGCTAAACTCAGGACACATTCTTTAGCTTCCAGGTATGGCCAAAGGGAACTGCATGGAAATAAACAATCCAAGAAACAGAGCATTCACTTTTTCAGAACCAGATTTACTTAGGGGGTTGGTTGTCCCTGCCAATAAAAGAGCAGGGCCTCCAGGAATTCAGCCTACTCAGGTATATGTGGGTCACTACAAAAGTTTTGAGACAGACGGTGTATGGTCCATTATTTCACTTTCAAGAAACACAGTCAGCAGTGTCCTTTCTGATCCACCTGTGCAAATTTGCTCAGCTTATCAGTGTTGCTGGGAGGGTTTTGTATATCTCCATGCCTGCAGATTTTAGGTTTCTTGATTTTTGTGTTATCTCTGAACTTTTGTAATGACCCATGTATATGGCACCCCAATCTTTGAGAATGTTATCTGGCCATTCCCCACTCTATACACTTGCCATACCACAAGTAGATGACTAAGTAGTTTGTGCCCAAACTATAATCTCTCTTCACACTCTTATAATCAAGGTTTTAAAATTATATATGCTAGACCATAAAAATGTATAGCTGGCTATGTGAAATCGAGTCTTGCCATTTATTTCAGCACAGAGGATTTCCATACCTGATTTCCCATCATATTTATTGGGTGTCAGAGGTCTAGCATGAAGTGTCCATGAGACAATCACTAATGCTAAACATAGCTGTCACACTGGTTTTTACACAAAAGATAATTTCTTTCTTTTTTTTTTTTTTTTTTTTGAGACAGAGCCTCAAGTTTTTCCCCTCAATAGACGCTGTGGTGTCATAGCTCACAGCAACCTCCAACTCCTGGGCTCAAGCGAGTCTCCTGCCTCAGCCTCCCAAGTAGCTGGGACCACAGGCGCCCGCCACAACGCCCGGCTATTTTTTTTTTTTGGTTGCTGCCGTCATTGTTGTTTGCCGGGCCAGGCTGGGGATTCGAACCCGCCACCTTAGGTGTACGTGGCTGGCGCCTTAGCCGGTTGAGCTATAGGCGCCCAGCCACAAAAGATAATTTCTTTGCAAAATTTTTCGAACTTAAGTTATGATAACTCATTTGTTAGTTTGTATCTTCTAATTGAACTATTTCTCTTCTTTTCCAGTGACCCTGATCATTTTCTTTTGCAGAGGGGCAAAAGAAAAAAATTACTCAAAAATCCTTTTAAGGCTTTGATAAAAATAGTTATGTTTAAATGTTTAAAAGCAATGTTTTTGCGCCCCCTCCTGGTATATGACATTAGTAGCCATTTGCAAAAAGGGCTCATAGCTTTTAGAGAAAAGGTGATGAAACTCACAGAAAATTTTAAAAAGAGGATCTTTCATGTGGTTTTAAAAAGTTTAATAATCTGAAGAGTAACATAAACACTTTACCAATACCTTTTGTTCATCATATAAGCTTACTTTAGCATTAGACATCTGACTTGTCTATATCTGTAATATTTAGCTATTCTTAAAAAACACCAGCTCAGTACCTGTAGCTTAAGCAGTTAAGGCACTAGTCACATGCACCAGAGTTGGTGGGTTCAAATCCAGCTGTGCCTGCCAAACAACAATTATAACTACAACCAAAAAATAACTGGGCATTGTGGTGGGCGCCTGTAGTCCCAGCTATGTGGGAGGCTGAGGCAAGAGAATTGCTTAATCCCAGGAGTTGGAGATTGCCATGAGCTGTGATGCCACAGCACTCTACTCAGGGTGACAGTTTGAAGCTTTGTCTTAAAAAAACAAAAACAAACATTGCATTAGTTGCATTTGGGGAAACTTTTTAAAAGATACTTAAAAAAAAAACACACACACACACAATATGGGGCGGTGCTTGTAGCTCAGTGAATAGGGTTCCAGCCTCATATACCGAGGGTGGCGGATTCAAACCCATCCCCTGCCAAACTGCAACAACAACAACAACAAAAAAAAATAGCCAGGTGTTGTGCTGGGCACCTGTAGTCCCAACTACTCGGGAGGCTGAGGCAAGAGAATCGCCTAAGCCCAGGAGTTGGAGGTTGCTGTGAACTGTGACGCCACAGCACTCTACTGAGGGCGATAAAGTGACACTCTGTCTCAAAAAAACAAACAAACACACAATATGATTTTAGGAACCTAAGTTATTTGAGAATATAATTATATATTTTAACATTGAAGAATTATATTTTTCTTTTTTTAGAAAATATATGCATTAAAAAAAATTCAGATAATTTGAGGGTACAGACAGGTATTTGAGTTTGTTAGGTAGAGTTCAAGTTGTAGTTGTGTGCCACATACCCCTACATTGTGCCTGTTAAGTGAGAGAATGCCAACCCCTCCTTCCCCCCCCCCACCAGTTCCATTGTTTTCTCCAAAAGATACTTATTAAGAGAGAATTTTCTTTAGATCTTCAAATCCTCTCTGAAGCGTGTTTCTTGTTAATCTAAAATTAGAATCTTTGTTTCACTTGAGGTAAAGGGAAGAGGTAGGCTTTGGGAATGGATTGATCTCTCTTTTTTTTTTTTTTTTCTGAAACAGAGTCTTGCTCTGTCGCCCTGGGGTAGAGTGCTCTGGAGTCACAGCTCACAGCAAACTCAAACTCTTGGGCTCAAGTGATCCCCCTGCCTCAGCCTCCAAAGTAGCTAGGACTACAGGCGCCCACCACACGCCTGGCTAGTTTTCCTATTTTGATCTTGCTCTTACTCTGGCTGGTCTCAAACTCTTGAGCTCAAGTAATCCACCTGCCTTGCCCTCCTAGAGTGCTGGGGTAACAGGCATGAGCTGCCTTGCACAGCCTATGCCTAGGATTTTCATGAACAATTATAACATTTCTGAAAGTTGATTGGTAGATAGCCATTATGATAAAATTCAAATTCATTAGACAAACATATCAGGCCACATGAGATCAGTGGATAGAAGGGAACTAAACTGAAACCAATTGGTCAGTGGTGGGAGGTACTTAAGATTTGGAACTGGCTTGGCACCCGTAGCACAGTGGTTATGGCACCAGCCACATGCACCGAGGCTGGCAGGTTCAAACCCAGTCCAGGCCGGCTAATCAACAATGACAACTGCAACAAAAAATAGCCGGGCATTGTGGGGGGCACCTGTAGTCCAGCTACGTGGGAGGCTGAGGCAAGAGAATGGCTTAAGCCCAAGAGTTTGAGGTTGCTGAGAGCTGTGAAGCCATGGCACTCTACCAAGGGAGACATAGTGAGACTATGTCTCAAAAGAAAAAGAAAAAAAAAGACTTGAAACTACAGGCCGGTTCCATGGCTCATGCCTGTAATCCTAGCACTCTGGGAGGCCGGGGTGGTTGGACTGTGTGAGCTCAGGAGTTAGCAATCAGCCTGAGCAAGATGGAGACCTCCTGTCTTAAAAATAGCCATACAGGGCTTGGCACCTGTAGCTCAGCGGCTCAACAGGGCTGGCAGGTTCAAACCCAGTCTGGGCCAGCCAAACTACAAATGACAACTACAACAAAAAAAATAGCTGGGCATTGTGGCAGGCGCCTGTAGTGCCAGTTATTTGGGAGGCTGAGGTGAGACTCTGAGGTCGCTGTGAGCTGTGACGCCACAGCACTCTACTGAGGGCAACATAGTGAGACTCTGTCTCAAAAAACAAATAGCGGCTTGGCGCCTGTGGCTCAAGTGGCTAAGGCGCCAGCCACGTACACCTAGGGTGGCGGGTTCGAATCCCCAGCCCGGGCCCGCCAAACAACAATGATGGCTGCAACCAAAAAATGGCCGGGCGTTGTGGCGGGCGCCTGTAGTCCCAGCTACTTGGGAGGCTGAGGCAGGAGACTCGCTTGAGCCCAGGAGTTGGAGGTTGCTGTGAGCGTGATGCCATGGCACTCTACCCAGGGGGACAGCTTGAGGCTCCGTCTAAAAAAAAAAAAAAAACAAATAGCCAGGCAGACCGGGTGCCCATAGCTCAATGGTTAGAGCACTGGCCCTGTGAACCGTGGATGGCAGGTTCGAACCTGGCCTAAACCTGCTAAACAACAACAAAATAGCTAGGCATTGTGGCAGGCAAGTGTGGTCCCAGGTACTCCGGTGGGTGAGGCAAAAGAATCATTGGGGGGGCGGGCTGGGACTGGATTTGAACCTGCCACCTTCAGCATACGGGGCTGGAGCCCTATTCTTTTGAGCCACAGGCACCGCCCTCTTTTCTTTTTTGAGACAGACTCAAACTGTTGCCCTGGGTAGAGTGCCTTCGCCTCCAGGCTCACAGCAACCTCCAACTCTTGGGCTTAAACGATTCTCTTGCCTCTGCCCCCGGAGTAGCTGAAACGACAGGCACCTACCACTATGCCCGGGTATCTTTGTTGTTGTTGTTTGGCAGGCCCAGGCTGGATTTGAACCTGCCAGCTCCAGTGTATGTAGCTGGTGCCCTAGCCACTGAGTTACAGGCGCTAAGCGAAGACAATCTCTTGAGTTTAAGAGTCTGAGGTTGAGGCTGGCAGTGGCTCATGCCTGTAATCATAGCACCCTGGGAGGCCAAGGGGGTGGATTGCCCTGAGGTCACTGGTTTGAGACCAGCCTGAACAAGAGCAAGACTCCATCTCTAAAAATAGCAAGGCGTTGTGCCAGGCATCTATAGTTCTACTTGGGAGGCTGAGGCAAGAGAATTGCTTGAACCAAGAATTGGAGGTTGCTGTGAGCTATGATGCCATAGCACTCTACCGAGGGTGACAAAGTAAGAATCTGTCTCAAAAAAAAAAAAAAAATGCGCTTGAGGTTGCTATCAGCTATGATGATCCCAGGGCACTCTATCCAGGGTGACAGAATGAGATATTGTCTCAGAAAAATAAAAAATAAAAGAAACATTGGAACTACAATGATTATGGATTAAATATGGGAAGTAGTTTGTCCCTAATAAAGCAAGCCTTGCTTTCAACAGAATAATTTACTATTAATAATTATTAATTAAGTGATAATACTTAATTTACCCATGGAAACAATTTTTCTTTTTCATTATTTTTGGGTTGAATATACAGCCAACCAGGGCAAAGGGGACCCTATATCTCCTAGAGTTCTCTGACTGCCAGGACAAGGGGAGAAAAGGTGAATAAGCCTCAGTGCAGCCCTGTTCCACAGCCAGCTAGACCATGCCTGCAGGACGAGGTCCCAGGCCAGGAGGAGATACACAGAGCCCAGTGATTCAGTGGTTTCCAGCTCAGCCAGTGACGGGTGGATGGGTGGGTAGGCTTGTTTTTACAAAGCCAGAGGGAGACTAGAGATACAGACTCATGTCACAAATGAGCCGAGTGAAACCAGCTCACTTATATTTCACTTATAATCTTGTGCCAGATTTGAAAGATTAACACTGACAGTGAAAAATACTCTCAACGTATTATATCCTCACCTCCCCCCCCCAGAGCTTCCCAGGAAATTTAAATTGCCTAAAATACTCCTATGCTAGTTCCCTGAAGATTTTCAAAGCTGTTTCCAATCCTTTAGACTTGATCTTCTACTCATCCCTTTTTTTCTTAACCTAATTTTACTTTGAAAATTCATTGGAGGAGAAGCATTTGAAGTACATTTGTCATATAACTTTTATTTTTGTCATTTGTTCCACCTCTTGCTTTTAAAATCTGTTAACTGAAAAGTGAATGTTTAATCCAGGTATATACTTAAAATGTCCAAAACCATGGAATGTCTCAGTGTGTTCTGCCAAAATCTTAATTCTAGGTATTTTAACTTCAATTTTAATAACTGCCATTTATTAGTCATACTGTAGGAAAAAAAGCTGCCTCGACTGACAGTTCTTCTAAAACCAAACCTACCCATTAAAATTTCACAGGAACTAGACAACTTGAAAACCTGGTGCTCATCTCCCTGGTTTATTTCTCATAAGGTCAGAAGCACATTTTAACTTGACTTTAAATCTCAGCTCCTGCTCTAGGGGAAGAGAAGACACAGGAAGAGTACTTTTTATAACCAAACCTATTAAAATGGAAATCATTCTTACTGTATTCCATAGTTTCACTGAAACTCCTACCTCAAAGAAAAAATAAGAATAGACTGACTCCTACAGAGGCACTGTGGCTTAGCTTATGCAGGCTTGTTGAATGGGAAAGTAGGGACTCTTTGTGCTAGAAGCAAAGCACAGGTAGGAAAAATTGGGAACCCTGATTTGAAAAGCAGTTGCCCTAATTTTCTTTTTGCTGAGTTCCACCACTAACTTGCTTAAAAACAACCTGTGATTACGTGGTTATCCAACAAGATATTTGTTGACACTTGCTTCTACCATGTTAAGGGCTATCCTAGAGCTATGTGGACGCAGGCTCACTGTGTGCCAGGCACTGCTCTAAGCACTTCATTCATGTTATCCATCTCATCACAGCTTTGTAGGGTAGAAACAAGCTTTACCACCATTACCAAATGAGCCAATAAGGCACACAGGTGTTAATATATGCTCAGAGACACAGTCCCCTGTGGGATCAGGCTTTCCATGTAAGTGATCTAATGCTGGAGCTCTGTGCCTGTTGCTATGCCACACTGCCCATGGGGACGAGGGGAACACCAGGGCCAGCTCTGCCCAGAGAGTCTAGGAGGGAAGGACGCCCAGGGAGGCTGGCTGCCATATCGCATCTTGGGGGATGGAAAGAAGCTTCCAGGTTAGAGAAAGGGAGCATGGTGCTCCAGCACAGGGAAAGACACAAAGCTGGGAAGTCTGTCCTTTAATAAATGAAGGGCTCTCAAATCCCCTCCCAGGCCTTTAAAATGGATGATTACTATTATCAACTCTTTTATTCTTAAGAGACAGTCTCATTTTGTCACCCTAGGTAGAGTGCTTATGGCATCATAGTTCACAGCAACCTCAAACTTCTGGGTTCAAGTGAGCCACTTGCCTCTGCATCCCAAATAGCGGGGACTATAGGCACCCCCCACCACACCCTGCTAGTTTTTCAATTTTTTTTTTTTAGTAGAGACAGGGTATTGCTCTTGCTCAGGCTGGTCTCAAACTCATGAGCTCAAGCAATCCTCCTGCCTTAGCCTCCCAGAGTGCTAGAATTAAAACCGTTAGCCACCACAACCGTGAGCCACTGCAACCATCCCCAATCTGTCATCTTTAGATTGAAATTCTGGTGTAGATTGCAAAAGTGACATGTATCAAACTGTTGTATGAAAAGTTTCAAATATATACAAAATCCAGAGAATGTTGATAAATCCCTTCTTGCCTACACTCCAGCTTCAACAATTACCAGCCCTGGGCCAATCTTGTTTCATCCACATTCCTGCCTATTTGCCGCTCCTGAATTATTTTGAAGCAAATCCCAGACATCATATCATTTCATTTTGTAAGTCAATAATGGATTTGAAATGCTTATGTAACATCCTCTGGAGAATGCATTTCTGATTAGGTTCTTCACATGCTGACTCAGCCCCCCTAGAGTGTGGGTTCCTAATTAGGGTACTTCAAATGTGAACAGCCCCTAGGGTGTAGATAAAAGTTAATCTATACACACATATACATCACACTGTTAGTACTGAAGTAGTCTAAAGTAAATCATTATACAATCTAACACTGTGAAACGCCAAAGTAGAGGAGAGCTAAGGGGTGGTGGTATCTGACTAGCAGAAACTTAAAAGATACAATATTCAGGTGGGCACCATGGCTCACACCAATAATCCTAGCACTCTGGGAAGCCGAGGTGGATAGATTGCTTAAGCTTAGGAGTTTGAGACCAGCCTGAGCAAGAGTGAGACCCTGTCTCAGGCAGCACTTGTGGCCCAAAGGAGAAAGGCTCTGGCCCCATATGCTGGAGGTGGCGGGTTCAAACCCAGCCCCAGCCAAAAACTGCAAAAAAAAAATAGAGAGACCCCGTCTCTACTAAAAATAGAAAAACTAGCTGGGCATAGTGGCATACACCTGTAGTCCCAGCTACTTGGGAGTCTAAGGCAAGAGGATCCCTGAACCCAGAAGTGTGGAGTTGCTGTGAACTATGATGCCACGGCACTCCACCCAGGGTGACAAAGTGAGACTCTGTTTCAAAAAAGAAAAGAAAAAAAAAGAAAGAAAGAAATACAGATTTTTTTTTTTTTTTGAAGTTTTTGGCCGGGGTTGGGTATGAACCTGCCACCTCCAGCATATGGGGCCGGCGCCCTACTCCTTGGAGCCACAGGCATCACCCCAGATGATTGTTAATACATGATTGAGACTCAGAGAGAAGTCAGGCTGAGTAATCACTTTTTTTATTTTTTTGAGATCGAGTGTCACTCTGTCACCCTGGGTAGAGTGCTGTGGCGTCATAACTTGCAACAACCTTAAACTCCTGGGTATGAGCAATCCTCTTGCCTCAGCCTCCCAAGTAGCTGCAACTATAGGTGCCTGTTACCATGCCTGGCTAGTTTTTCTATTTTTAGTAGAGAAGGGGGTCTTGTTCTTGCTCAGGCTGGTCTCAAACTCCTGAGCTTATGCAGTCCACTTGCCTCAGCCTCCCAGAGTGTTAGGATTACAGGTGTGAGCCACCATGCTCAGCCTTGAGTATTAATATTTAATAGTCATTCTTGAGGAAATAAGAATTGAAGCATGAACCCAAGTGGTTTTTCCAACTGAGAGCAGAAGGAGACTAGAATGACCAGAGTCTGGGATGGGAAGAGGAAAGGGATTGAGGTCCTGACATGTACATTACAATACTTCATCACAGACAGTGTGATAGAAAGGGTTGCATCTCTACATTGTTGGGCAGAGTTCTTAACCATGGACTCCTTTGGTAGAGACACCTGTGGACTTCTCAGAATAATTTTTAAAAATATATCAAATAAAATGCACAGGACTAGAAAGGAAGCCAATGATATTGAGATGCAGTTATCAAAATATTTTTTAACATGTGATACAATAATAAATGTTATTCCTTTATTGACATGCCAAATAACAAGATCTAGTGGCAGGTATAATAATTACCATAGTTTTGAAGTATTGATGAGCACAAGTTATATTTTGAGATATCTGCCAACTCTAATGTGATATGAAGTAACTGTGACTTCTGTGGGTGACAAGGTCATGGGGACTGCAAACACTGCTGTGTTTTGTTGTGTGCATTCATAATTGAAGGAAGTGCTAACTTTCAGTTAGAGGTGAGTGGAAACACGGAAGTGATTTTTTCCCTATGCAAGTTTACAGACATCCCCTGACCCCACCAGTGTGGGAGCCTGGAACCCAGATTAAGACCCCTGTCTCAGGGCAGTAGATCAAATTTCTTTTTTCCTTTTTTTTTTTTTTGGAGACAGAGCCTCAAGCTGTCCCCCTGGGTAGAGTGCTGTGGCATCACAGCTCACAGTAACCTCCAACTCCTGGGCTCAAGCAAGTCTCCTGCTTTAGCATTCCAAGTAGCTGGGACCACAGGCGTCCACCACAACGCCCGGCTATTTTTTGGTTGCAGCCATCATTGTTGTTTGGTGGGCCTGGGCTGGATTCGAACCTGCCGCTTTAGGTGTATGTGGCTGGCGTCTTAGCCACTTGAGCCACGGGTGCTGAACTGATCAAATTTCTTAATTCACCGAACAACTACTATTGAATGCCAGTCTTTGCCAGACATGGACATGCAAAGATAAATAAACTGCAAGGAGCTCACAGGGAAGTGGGGAAAAGGACACGTCAATAGATGATGGCAATTCAGCATGGGCAGCAAAGAAAGCTCAGTGTGCCTGAGTCCAGAGCTGGGAGGAAGGCTTCTGGAAGCAGATAGATGTGAAACTGAATTGTGACGGTAAATGCGAGAGAAAGGTGGACCCCACTTCAAGTATAATAGGTAACAGAAATTTATTGATAATTTGGACACCTGCAGGCGGGCTGAGACACCATAAGGGCGTGCAGCAGCCTCGAGTGGCAGGTGAAGGGCTCTTTTATACCATGCTCAGCAAGCTAGCGCAATACAGAAGCCAATCACAGCGGTTAAAGCAGGGGGTCGCAAGGTGGGGTACATACTGGCTCATAATCACAAGATATATCAGAAGTACGTTACTTCATGATCATAAGGTGGGGTATGTCATAGGGGTTTACACAATTCAGGATGGAAGTACATGGTAACTTAGACATTAACTCATAGTTCAGGAGTACAAATTGGGTAACACCGGGGCTTAATTTGGAATTCAAGTCCTCCCTTCCTCAATCCCTCCCTGCATACTTCCTCAATTTCAGGCTGTTTCTCTACCCTTGAGAGGGCAGGAACTAAAAGGCTTAGGAGAGGTTTCTTTTTCTAGGGTAGGGGGCTTGTTCCCTACTGGTCTTAGGGAGGGGGTCAAGGGCTGGGGCCTTGGTTATTACAGTCCCTACTGGTCTTATTGTGCAATCGAATCTTCGATTGAAGGTGAGTAAGTCCCTCGAAGAGTTTCCTCAAGCTTTAGCCATGCGTTGACCAGCCAGCTTCCAGTGTGTGGCTGGAGCAGGGCATCTTCACATTGAAGCAACTGGACTTTCTGGTAATAAACTTTAGCCCTCTGTTTCATATAATTATTATATACAATTGTTTTGTGCATTATTGATAAAGTAATACAAGTGGGTTACAGCTATTTGTTAAATTATTTTTCTCCCTCTAATTTCTCTGTTCATCAAAAACAAATGGTAGCAGTATTTAGTTGTCCAAAATAAACTGTACTTAATATATTGGGTTTGACTATCTGCATAAAGTGCAACATGAATTAGCCATCTATGTTTTCTTTATTTACCATTGGCTTTGCTGGAATTTCTGAGGATCCTTTGACAGCCTTTCATTAGCCCAGGTTCATCTGTGCCGTTAGATACCTGTCTGCACCGGGTAAATACCTCTTTCCTCGAGGTTCCCCAAGCATATCTTTTGATCCCCGGACCCGTTAGCAAGCGACCTTCGTTACTCACCACAGATCAGGACAAGTTATTGATGGGTATCTGGCCAGCTCTTTCAAAGGGTTTTCTTCTTGGCTTTAACTGAAGTTCTTCATGTAGGCTGGATTTTCTGGAAATGCTATTCCAGTCAAAGGTTTGGCATAATAATTAATGTCTTTATCTTATAAAATAAAACAAATTCTTATTGAACTTATGCAAATACTTGTAGTGTTAAAAGTTAAGAGTACTTACAATGGCATTTAAATTTGGGGAAATCAAAGAGAGAAAAACACATGTTTTAAATTATTTCGCTTATAAGTATTTATATTATTTCATAAATTATGATTTGAAAACCAGTGAATTACTTTTTGCTTTTTGCATAAGTGAATTAACAATAATTTGAACAAAACTTATATTGAGCCAGTTGTATTTGAAATTAAATCAGCAATATTCACAGACAGGCTAACTTTCTAATGAAGTCGACTTTCCAATGAAAGTTTTATAAATCTGTTTTTTGTTTAAAACCATTAAGAACTTGTAATTACATAGGAAACACTTTTCCTTTCTTTTTATACAGACCAATGTCTTATACATTAGGACAGACCAATGCTTTAAAATAAAAACAAAGTAATACTTTATAATGTTAGAACATATATAATCATCATTTACACAAAATTAATTGCCATTTCATATCTGACACTTTTCCCAATACATTTGTAATAAGTTTAATTTCTTTCAGTGGTCGTAATACCTTATGAAGACTAAATTTAGGGTTGTGTTTTTTGGTAGTTTTCTGTTGAAAGCCTGGGCTATGTTTGAACTCACCAGTCCTACACTGCAACCACTGTGCTATAAATTTAGAGTTTTGAATTTGGAAGGTTTGTCAAATATCAAAGGCTTACAACGCTGATATAAGTAGGATTACAAGTTAAAACTTTTTACACAAATTTTTTTATCTATACAAATCATTTATAACATGAATAGATTTTCTGCATTAAGACAAGAGTTTTCTTTGCACAATGCCAGGTTATTTCTACATTTTTTGTACTCTCAAAATTTTTCCTTTAGAAAGCAGGATGTTGGCTCACTATGTAATTGTTCATTTACTTGGCCAAATTGATAATTACAGGGTTTAAAAGGCAAGAGTCTTATTTCTGAATTCTTATTCTTTTATACAAATTTAATTTCTTTAACAATTTAAACAACCAAATCATTACATTTTACAGACAAACATGTTATCTAATATAATACTGGCGCAAGATTTTGTTTCACTTAGGGTTGAACAGGGAACCTTATCTTTTAGGCTCAGGTGGGCTCAGATCTCAAACTTCTATTTCTAGGCACAGACTCAGTTCCAATGAGGTTATAAACAAAGTTAGTTCTATCTAGATTAAAGAACACACATCTTAAGTCTTGCAGTAAAGGCTTAATAACTTTGTTTAACATATGGGCCTGCTTGCATTGATTTGCTAGGTTAAAATATTTTTCAAGGCTATTTATTTTCCTTTTAAACAAAAGACTTATGTGGAAAACTTTAAATCTGAGTTCCTTTCCCCCCCTCTTTTTTTCAAGAGACTGTCTACTTTAGGGTTCTTACAACTTTAAGGGCTACTCAGAGTTTACTAGACTGCCCGAATTATTATAATTTCTTAAGGCACGACTTCTCTGTTAACAGTCAGAGGAATACTCTCATTAGGGAATTAAATAGGAAACAATGAATTACAAACATTTATACTAATAATTGCTGACAAACTTCCAATGAACTTAACTCTTTTAGCTGACATTAACTCTTTAAAACAAATGACATATAAAATGACATGACAGACACCGACTTAACTATGCTTTTTTTTTTTTTTT
>NW_003852549.1:4412912-4425158 GCF_000181295.1 Otolemur garnettii
GAACCCGCCACCTTAGGTGTACGTGGCTGGTGCCTTAGCCGGTTGAGCCACAGGCACCGAGCCGACTTAACTATGTTTAACAATTTACATTTACTTTTTATATTCTTGCATTCTTAAAACCAGAACCAGAATATACTCCAGTTTTTAAAAAGGCCGGTGGGTGATCTAATACCCAGGTGGTTGACTGGGTTTCTTCTTTCATTCAATGGCAGTCCCGGTGACGGGTGCACGCCTCATTAGGGACGTCATCCAAGTGAGAGCGGGGGTTGGGGGCTAGACTGGCCAGTAGGGTTGTGGTTTTCTTATGTCTCTCAAAGTTTCTGATAGGCTAACAACAATCTGGGGCTAACCTGAGGCTTTTGTTTCAAGTTCTTCTTGTTGTTTCTTTGAGGCGTTTTTCTCTGCCTTGTTTCTATTTCTTTTACCCCAGGTAGTTCTACTTGGCTCTGGGATTTTCTCATTTGTTAGTAAGGAAGGATTCTACAGTCACCCGGGCCTTTAGTGTTATGGCTCTGGTCAGCACTGTTCTCACTGTGGCTCAGTTCCTGTCCCGCAGATGCCGAGTTTCCCTCAGCTCTCCGTTCCTGAATGGAACTGTGAACTCTACTTAATCACCACTACTGTGGATCCAATCTGCTAACTTTGTCTCTAGGTAGGCCACCACTTATTCCTGTGTTTATTCCATCTTTAGCACAAGGGCGAAACATTGCTGGGCTGAGCTCAGATTAGAAGAGCATGTCAAAAGCGGGTTTTAAACTTATCCTCTGCCGCCTGCATCGCTTGGTAATGGGTCAGTTGAGCAACCGAGGTCAGAGCAAGATTGGACCTGAGTCTGTGGTCTGCAGCAGCGCTCACTGGGCTGAACTGCGAGGATCCTCCACTTTCTACATCCTCTCCATGAAGCCCAATATGCTTTCCTAAGGTTGACCCTGCCCAGCCCCACCTTTCGCCCCTTCTGAAGCGACTCTCCCATCACTTCCTCGTCTCTGGTTTGAACTCATCGTTTGTCTTGCCTCAGAGCGACCAAATGCTCTAGCTTTTTCTGGATACCCTCCCTCATCCCAACACACACACACACACACACACACACACGAGTCGCATAGCTTGTTCTTGCTCATTTTAGTTCACAGCTTAAACATCACTTCTAAGAAGCCTCCTATGATTCTACTCCAGTTGTGCAATACAGTAATTCAAAGTATTTAAGGAGCCCTTTGCTGACGGACACTTGAGTTGTCTCCAGTTTTTCATCATTACCAGTAACACAGTAATACACACACACACACATACACACACACATCATGGAATACTTATATTTCTTTTTTATTCTTTTGAGACAGAGTCTCACTATGTGGCCCTTGGTAGAGTGCTGTGGTGTCACACCTCCTAGCAACCTCAAACTCTTGGGCTCAAGTGATTCTCTTGCCTCAGCCTCCCCAGTAACTGGGACTACAGGTGCCACCACAAAGTCCAGCTATTTTATATTTCTTTTTTTTTTTTTGACACAGAGTCTCACTTTATCACCCTCGGTAGAGTGCTGTGGTGTCACAGCTCACAGCAACCTCCAGCTCTTGGGCTTAGGTGATTCTCTTGCCTCAGCCCCCTGAGTAGCTGGGACTACAGGCGCCTACCACAACACCCAGCTAGTTTTCTGTTGCAGTTTGGCTGGAGCCAGGTTTGAACCCACCACCCGTGGTATATGGGGCCGGAGCCCTATCCACTAAGCCTGTTCTATTATTTCTCACAGTTCAGTTTCTAGAAGTAGAAATACAAAGACAAAATAAATGCACATTTTATATAACAATCAACACCAGTGATTACTCTCAAAAAGGTGGAGGACTTGCTGAGAAACATTCTTTATTTTTATTTATTTATTTTTTGAGCCGCGCACTGTTGCTCCAGGTTAGAGTACCCTAGCATCATAGCTCACAGCAACTTCAAACTCCTGGGTTCAAGCAATCCTCATGCCTCAGATTTCTGAGTAGATGGGACTACAAGTGCCTGCCACAAGCCCAGCTAGTTTTTCTAGTTTTAGTAGAAAATGGGGTCTCGCTCTTGCTCAGGCTGGTCTTGAACATCTGAGTTCTGAGGATGTTAAATGATCCTATATTGGTAGAAGCCTTTTTTTTTTTTTTGGTAGAGACAGAGTCTCTCTTTATCCCCCTAGGTAGAGTGCCATGGCGTCACACAGCTCACAGCAACCTCCAACTCCTGGGCTTAGGCAATTCTCTTGCCTCAGCCTCCTGAGTGGCTGGGACCACAGGCGCCCACCACAATGTCAGGCTAATTTTTGTTGCAGTTTGGCTGGGGCCGGGTTTGAACCCGCCACCCTAGGTATATGGGGCCAGTGCCCTACCCACTGAGCCACAGGCGCTGCCCTGGTAAAATTTTATTGTCATCAAAAAATAAGCTTCCAGGGGCAGCGCCTGAGGCTCAAAAGGTTAAGGCTCCGGCCCCATATGCCGGGGGTGGCGGGTTCAAACCCAGCCACAGCCAAAACAAATAAGCTTCCACCTAGTGCCCATATCACAGCTTCTATTTTTTTTTTTCCAGACAGTCTTACTTTGTCATCCTTAATCGAATGTTGTAGCATCCTAGCTCACAGCAACCTCAAACTCTTGGATATGAGCAGTCCTCCTGCCTCAGCCTCCCGAGTAGCTGGGAGTACAGGTGTGCGCTACAACACCTGGATACTTTTTCTGTTTTTAGAGGAGATGGGGCCTTATCTTGCTCTGGTCTTGAACTCCTGAGCTCAAGCAATCCACCCACCTCAGCCTAACAGAGTGCTGGGATTACAGGTGAGCCACGGTGCCTGGCCTATCACATCATAGTTTCTAAATGCTATTTTCCAATAAAAACAACTAAGGCTCCTTGGAGAAGTTGTTAATTCCAAGACTGGCCAGGAATAAGTGAGTTTGGAGAGTCTTGTGGCACCAGTGCCACAAAGATGCTCTAAAAAGATGAGGGTGTGTTAAAAGAATGTAGAGACCTGGGTTGGCGCCCATAGCTCAGTGGGTAGGGAGCCGAACACATGCACCGAGGCTAGAGGGTTTGAACCGGCCTGGGCCAGCTAAAAAGCAATGACAACTACAACAACAACAACAAAATAGCTGGGTGTTCTGGTGGGCACCTGAAGTCCCAGCCACTTGGGAGGCTGAGGCAAGAGAATCACTCTTAAGCCCAAGAGTCAGAGGTTGCTGTGAGCTATGATGCCACAGCACTCTACCCAGGGTGGGAGTGTTCAGAGAGACAGTTACATGTGAGATCAGTACATGTATTGGATGGAATAGATAGCACTGTGGAAAGAGACTGAAGTGTCTTTAAAGTGCAATTCATCACACTAAATTTCCTTTTTTCTTTTTTGGGACAGGGTCTCCCTATCTGGGTTAAAGTACAGTGGCATCAGCCTAGCTCACAGCACCTCAAACTCCTGGGCTCAAGAGATCCTCCTGCCTCAGCCTCCCAAATAGCGGGGACTATAGGCATGTGCCACCACACCTGCTAATTTTTGAATTTTTTATAGAGACAAGTTCTTGCGTTATGATGCTCAGGCTGTAAAAAAAAGTTGTTGAGGCTAAAACACACATAACATTTCCTATTTTACCACTTTTAGGTGTACAGTTCAGTGGAGTTTAGCATATTCACATCACCATTATCCATATCCAACAAACACAAACTCTATGCCCATTAAACACTGCCTCTATACGCCCTCCTCTCCCCATTCCTGGAAACCACCATTCTATAGTTTTGCCTCTATGAATTTGCCTATTCTAGATATCTCCTATAAGTGGACTCATACAATATTTGTCTTTCTGTGACTGGTTTATTTCACTTAGCATAATGTCCTCCAGATTGATCCATGTTGTAGCACACATAAGCCTTTTTTTGAAGGCTCAACGATAGTCCATTACATGCATATGTCATATTGTTTATCTATCCATCCATTGATAGGCACTTGAGATATTTCCACCTTTGGCCATTGTGACTTTATTACATTTTATAATCTGCAGCAATTTACATCTTTATTTTCAGACCTATTAAGTTTCTTCATACTGATATACTGAATCTTAGGAAGAGAATAATGAAAGTTTATTTTACCTTTTGGCCATTTGCTCTCTTTTTTTTTGGCAGCCACAAAGACTGGGATTTCTAATTATATGCTAAATAGATAATTTAAGCCATTATCTTTTTTCTGTTTCCTTTTTCAAAAGAAAAAACAGTATTGGGCGGCTCCTGTGGCTCAATGGGTAGGGCACTGGCCCCATACAATGAGAGTGGTGGGTTCTAACCTGGCCTCAGCTAAACTGCAACAAAAAAATAGCCGGGTGTTACAGCCGGCACCTGTAGTTCCAGCTGCTCAGAGGCTGAGGCAAGAGAATACCTAAGCCCAGGAGTTGGAGGTTGCTGTGAGGTGTATGACACCATGGCACTCTACCAAGGGCAATAAAGTGAGACTCTGTTTCTACCAAAAAAAAAAAAAAAGTAAAAATAGTATTTTCCTAAAATATGATCGTATCAGTTTGGTCTATATTTACATGTTAAAAGAGTAAGATAATATAAGGATTAAGTATTTAGTTAAAAAAAGAAAATATAGGATGGGGCAATAAATAGCATGCCTCTCCTCTAACCAAGTTCTGAGCTGTTTAAGAGATAGACAATGAAGAGTATGACATATGGAAACAAGAAGATCACTTTTATCATGAACCAGGCTGATTTTGGAAAATGAAGCTTCTTTCTATTTGCAGGCAGATAGGCAGATGGCCCTCCCAACTCTGTACTGGCCCTCCCAACTCTGTACTTGAGAATTAAGCAGATCTACCCAGCCACTCGGAGACGGGTGCTGGCTCGAGACAGGACTCTTACAGGAAGGTAAAACTGTCGACTGACATGTAGTCTGATTAAACGCTTGCCTTTTATACCTGCTCTGGTTTGAATATGTCTCTTCCAAAATGATGAGGTTGTATTAAGAGGCAGGGCCTTTAAGAGGTGATTAGGCCATGAGGGATCCTTCCTCTTCGATGGGGATAAGATCTCTTACCAAAGGGCTCAACAAAGCAAGTTCATCCCTTTTTGCCCTTCTGCAAAGAGGTGGTGAGGACAGGAAGCAGCATTCAACATGTCATCCTGGAAGCAGAGACCACACCCTCAGACCAGACCCAGTGCCTTGATCCTGGACTTTCCAGCCTCCATGATTGTGAGAAAATAAATTTCTGTTCTTTATAAATTACTCAGTTTCTGGTATTCTGTTAAATTCTGTTAAAGCAGCACAGACAGACTAAGACAATCCCCTCAACCCAGCTCCCTATCTTGGCACCCAACATACCACGTAGTAAGGGAATCTTGGCCCGTTTCCTTCCACCACTCTTTCACTCATCTGGTCTCACGGAGTGCCTAGTTTGGGCCCAGTAATATGCTAGGTCTTGTATACAGGAACTCAGATAGGTGACAGAAGATGACACTACCCGTGCTCTCCAGGAGATCAGGATAGGAAATACCAGATTGTTGTCTCAGGCAAGAGAAGGGAGGAATAACTTAAAGTGGGGGAAGAAGTCACATTCATGATGACACCTCAAGGTCTGGGAAAGCCTCCCCAGTGTGGTCATACTCTGATGTCCAGTAGAGACCTAGCACATAGCAGAGCTCAGTAAATGCTTAACAAATTAATGAATGAAGGATACATTAAAAATACCTCACATGCAAAGTACCATACAGTTGTTAGTCATTATCATTTTGTTAACATGAGACATCTGTTTTACTCTGCATCACTGGAACATCCAGGAAGATATTAAGAATGACAATAGAGAACAATACTCATCTACTCACCGGACACATCCAGGGTCCTGTCTTCCTAAAAGTGACCTTGAAGCTATAGGAATAGGGTTGGATCTGGAGATTACAGAACAAAGCCTCCTATTTCAACTTATTTGACCAATCCCTTTTCCCTCCATGCCAAAAGCAAGAGTCCATAAAATTGATTTTAAAAGTAGTTATAAGGTGGGTGCAGTGGCTCATGCCTGTAATCCTAGCACTCTAGGAGGCTGAGATGGGTGGACTGCCCAAGCTCATGGGTTGGAGATCAGCCTAAGGCAGAGTGAGACCCCATCTCTAAAAATAGCTGGGCATTGTGGTGGGCATAGAGGTCGCTGTGAGCTATGATGCCATGGCACTCTACTGAGGGTGACAAAGTAAGACTCTCTCTCTCTCAAAAAAAAAAAGGTAGTTATAAAATGACATTTTGGATATTGGAAAATGAGGGAAATATAAAAATTAAGGATTCTATTTCACGGAGGGAAGGTAATGGCAACTAGATCTGAAAATGTAAAAGCGGCAAGCTGTCATTCCCAAACCGATATTGAACAGTGAAGAAAATGAATAGTTGTGTGTCCATGCTGACCCTGGGGTTCTGAGGAGGAGTATGTGGAGAGGAAACTGGCATTAGTATGTACCAGTTACAATATATACATCACCTCCTTCAATTTTAACATTTACAAATCCTGGGTGGTCCCTGTGGCTCAGTGAGTAGGGCGCCGGCCCCATATGCTAAGGGTTGAGGGTTCAAACCCGGCCTCCACCAAACTGCAACAAAAAATAACCGGGCGCTGTGGGGGGCGCCTGTAGTCCCAGCTACTCGGGAGGCTGAGGCAAGAGAATCGCCTAAGCCCAAGAGCTGGAGGTTGCTGTGAGCTATGACGCCACAACACTTTATGAAGGGTGACAAAGTGAGACTCTGTCTCTAAAAAAAAAAAAAGATGCAACATTTACAAATCCTATGAGATGAAAATTATACCCATTTGCAAAGGAGAAAATGGAGGCTGAAAGATTAAGTTGTGTTCTCATGACTATAGCTCATGCAGACATGACAATGACTTGAACTGAAGTTTCTGACTCCACAGCACAGATCATAAGAAAGGGTAGAAAAATACAGGAAAGCCCGTTAACTGTTAACAATTCAGGAGCTGGCAAGCAAAGAAACAAAGGAAGTATTTCTCTGCTTCCTTGACCTCTGAATAAATAGTGGAGAACACAAAGCTATCTATTTCGGACCAGCTCCCAATTATTCATTTAGTTATTTATTTTAGAGACAGAGTCTCACTTTATCACCCTCAGTAGAGTGCTGTGGCATCACAACTCACAGCAATCTCCAACTCCTGGGCTTAGGTGATTCTCTTGCCTCAGCTTCCCGAGTAGCTGGAACTACAGGCACCCCCAACAATGCCTGGCTACTTTTTGTTGCAGTTTTCCCAGGGCTGGGTTTGAACCCACCACCCTGGGTATATGGGGCTGGCTCCCTACCCCTTGAGCCTCAGGCACCACCCTTATATTTATTTATTTATTTATTCATTTTGAGACAGAGTCTTACTTTGTTGCCCTCAGTAGATTGTCGTGGTGTCACAGCTCACAGCAACATCCACCTCTTCGGCTTAGGCATTCTCTTGCCTCAGCCTCCCAAGCAGCTGGGACTACAGGTGCCCGCCCCAATGCCCGGTTATTTTCTTGTTGTAGTTTGGCTGGGGCCGGGTTTGAACCCACCACCCTGGGTATATGGGGCTGGTGCCCTACTTACTGAGCCACAGGTGCTGCCCACGCACCACCCTTATTTATTTTGAAACAGAGTCTTACTATGTCACCCTTAGTAGAGTACTGTGGCGTCACAGATCACAAGAACCTCAAACTCTGGGGCTTAAGCCATTCTTTTGCCTCAGCCTCCCAAGAAGGGAGGCATCCGCCACAATGTCCAGCTATTTTTTTGTTGTAGTTGTCATTGTTATTTAGCAGGCCTGGGCCATGTTCAAACTTGCCAGCCTCGGTGTATGTGGTCCAGAACCCTAACCACTGAGCTATGGGTGCCAAGCCTTATTTAATGATTGAGACAGAGTCTCACTTTGTCACTCTCAGTAGAGTGCTTTGACATTATAGCTCACAGCAACCTCAACATCTTGGGCTGAAGTGATTCTCTTGCCTCAGCCTCCCGAGTAGCTGGGGCTACAAGCACCCTCCACAACTCCTAGCTATTTTTAGCAATGGGGTTTCATTCTTGCTCAGGCTGGTCAGAGTGCTAGGATTACAGGTGTGAGCCACTGTACTTAGCCCTTCAAATGATCCTCCTTCCTCAGTCTTCCAAGTAGTGGGGACTATAGGCACCCACCACAATGCCCAGCTAATTTTAGAGATGTGGTCTTGCTCAACTGGTTTTGAACCTATGAGCTCAGGCCTCCACCTGAGCCCGGTGTCTCAGAGTGCTAGGATTACAGGTAGGAGCCACTCGGCCCAGCCCTCTCAATATGGTTTTAATTTGTATTTCCTTGAGCATTCTTTTATATTTTTATTAGCCAGTTATATTTTATCTTCTGTAAAATATTGTATCTTTTGCCCATTATTCTTTTTTTCTGCTTTTTAAAAAAATTTCAGGTCAATGTGAGGGTAAAAACTAGGTTACAGTATTTGCATTTGTTAGGTAGAAGTACCACACCCAACAGGTGTGCCCTATATCTTTACCTTGTGCCCATTAAGTGGGAGCACATGGATCCCCTTCCTCCTCCTCCCTCACTCCCCCTCCCCCTCCCTTATTCCTCTGCCCCCCAACTTGAATTGAATTTTTTCCTCTGATGCGAGTGTGTTGCCCATTATTCTCTTGGGTTGCCTTCTTCCACTTGATTTTTAGGAGCTCTTTATATATTCTGTATGCTAATCATTTGGTGATTGTATGCTAAACATTTATCTTCTCCAAATTTGAGGCTTCTTTTTTTACACTTGGTTTTATCTCTTTGATTAAAAGCAGCGCTAAATTTTAACATAGTTAAAGGTATTAATTTTTCCTCAGAGACTGTGCTTTTGATTTCTGAAATCCTTCAAGATAATCGCCTATATTTTGTTTCAGATGTTTTAAATTGCCTTTTTCATTTAAGTCTTAAATCTAACTAAATTGGATATTTATATATAAGTAGGATAAAGCATGATATAGAGAACCCATTTTTTTTTTTTGAGGCAGTCTCACTTTGTCGCCTGGGGGAGAGTGCTGTAGCCAGCCACAACACTTGGCTATTTTTAGAGGCAGGATTTCGCTCTAGCTTAGGCTGGTCTTGAACTCCTGAGCTCAGGCGATCAGCCCACCTCTACCTCCCAGAGTGCTGGGATTACAGGAGTGAGCCACCACACCTGGCCCAAGAATCCATTTTTCCTTCCATATGGATAACTAACTGTCTCAGTACCATTTATTTATTTAATTAAATCATAGCTGTGTACATTAATACAGTCATGGGGTAAAAATATGGAACGCTTCACAAATTTGGTGTCATCCTTGGCAGGGCCATGCTAATCTTCTCTGTATTGTTCCAGTTTTAGTATCTGTGCTGCCGAAGCGAGCACAGTGCTATTTATTGAACATCCACTTTTCTCATTGCTCAACAATGCTGATTATCTTAGTACATTTTATGTTGCTTATAACATAATACCTCAAAGAAAAAGAATTTATTTCTTAAGTTATAGGGGCGAAAAGCCCAAGGTCCCTAGCACTTTAGGAGGCCAAGGCGGGTGGATCATCTGAGCTCACAGGTTCCATACCAGGCTGAGCCACAGTGAGACCCCCTCTCTAAAAATAGCCAGGTATTGTGGCAGATGTCTGTAGTCCCAGCTACTCGGGAGGCTGAGGCAAGAGAATCACTTGAGTCCAAGAGTTTGAGGTTGCTATGAGCTGTGACACATGGCACTCTACCGAGGGTGTCTAAGTGAGACTCTGTCTCCAAAAAAAAAAAAAAAAAAAAGCCCAAGATCAAGGGACCATCCTACCGAGCCCCTTCATGCTGTTGGCACTTTCTACAGAGCTGGTCAGCTAAGCTTGCTCACTTGCTATGGCCCAAGTCTCTTCCTCTTTTTGTAAAGCCACCAGTTCCACTCCCATTGCAATCCATTAATCTTGTAATCTGTCAATGAATTAATCCACTTATGAGGACAGAGCCCTCTTGATCCAATCACTTCTTAAAGGCCCCATATCTTAATACTGCCACATGGGGGATTAAGTTTCAACATGAGTTTTGGAGGGGACTTTGTAGCCACAGCACCACCCTTGTCACGTGTTAAATTTCTATATACTAACATTCTGTCTTCTCTATTCTGTTCTAAGAGTCTATTCTGTTCCAAAAGTCTATTTAACCATCTGTTTGTGCAACATCCTGTATAAATCTTGATAGCTTTACAAGTTAGGGCAACTCCCTCACCTTATTGTCTTTTTCAAGACTGTTTTGGCTCTTCTTGGTTCTTTGTTTTCCCCAATGATTTTATAAAAAATTAATGAAATTCCATGAAAAACTGTTGGAATTTTGTTGTTGTCGTTGTTGCAGTTTGGCTGGGGCTGGGCTTGAACCCACCACCCTCGGTATATGGGGCCGGCACCCTACTCACTGAGCCACAGGCGCCACCCAAACTGTTGGAATTTTGCATAAAATTTCATCAAATCTATAGATAAATTTGGAAATAATTCTCATCTCTGTGATACTGAGGCACCTTATTCTATAATTTATCCATCCCCTTACTTATTTTTAAAATTATTACCACATTTCACTAAGATATTAAAAAGTTTTCTCCCAGGCAGCATGTGGTTCAGTGAGTAGGGCACTGGCCCTATATACCAAGGGTGGTGGGTTCAAACTCGGCCCTGGCCAAACTGCAACAACAACAACAAATAGCTGGGCATTGTGGCAGGCACCTGTGGTCCCAGCTACTGGGGAGGCTGAGGCAAGAGAATTGCCTAAGCCAGTGGTTCTCAACCCTCCTAATACTGCGACCCTTTAATACAGTTCCTCATGTTGTGGTGACCCCCAACCATAGAATTATTTTTTTTGCCGCTTCATAACTGTAATTTTGCTACTATTATGAAGTGTAATGTAAATATCTGATATGCAGGATGTATTTTCATTGTTACAAAAGGGTCGCGACCCACAGGTTGAGAACCACTGGCCTAAACCCAAGAGCTGGAGTTGCTGTGAGCTGTGACACCGCAGTACTCTATTGAGGGTGACAAAGTAAGACTCTGTCTCTAAAATAAATAAATAAAGTTTTCTTCCTGGGGGGCATATCTTTTATCTGATTCATTTTTTTTGATGCTACTGCAAATGTTAACTGTTTGTAAATTATATATTACCCTTTTTTTGCTGTTATGTAGAAATGCCATTGCAAACTTACCAAATTCCATTAGTTCTTTGTGATGTATCTTTTGTTTTCTACATAATCTAGACTCTGAAATATCATAACCGTTTTGTTTCTTTCTACCTATATTAATTATCTATTGGTGCATAACGAATCACCTGAGATTTAGTGGCTTCAGACAACATGCATTTATTATCTCAGTTTCTGAGGGCCTCTTGCTCAGGGTCTACAAAGCTGCAATCAAGGTGGCAGCCTTGATCACTTGTAAAACTGTGTTCTCTTCCGAGCTCAGGCAGTTGTAGGCAGGATTCAGTTATTGGAGGCTGTAGACCTGAGGTCCTCACTTTGTTGCTCTCAGCCCCTCGTTGCCCTCTGATGTTTCTTGACAGGTAGCTCCTTCACAGTTTTTACAATACGATGGCTAACTCCTATCTGCTAACAAGGAGTCTTACATACCATAATCACAAGAATGACAATTCCATGACTTTTGCCATAAATTAGGACCCAGTCAAGGGAGTATCACCTGCCATATTTACTTGTTAGATGCAAGTCTCAGGCTCCACCCACACTGAGACAGTGAGTCTCGGGGGTGACCACAAGATGGATTGCCAACCCTAATAGCTTTTCTTTCTTGCTCACTACAGTACATAGGCTTTGGGCCTCCGGTACAATGTTGAAATCATTATACTGATTACCTTGCTCTTACTCATAATCTTAAAGGAAATGATTTAATAACATACCATAAAGTAAGATCCTTACTGTAGGTTTTTTATAAATGCCGTTTATCATGTTAATAGTCACACACCAATGGTGGGAGAAGGGGAGTCAGAAATCATTTATTTTCTCATGTCCCTGGCCACCCTCCATGGGGGTTAAGGAGTCTCTGTTCTACTCAAAGTTTTCTAAGATTTTTAAAAAATTATTATTATAAATGGTCAATGAGATTTATCAAATTTTTTTCCCCATTTTGAGAGGATTTCATCTCTTCCATTGTTAAACCACCTGTGCATTCTGGAATAAACTCAACTTGATAATGATTTCTATTCATTGCTAAATTTAGTTTGCTATTTTGTTTTAGATTTTTCTTTTCTTTTTTTGAGACAGAGC
>NW_003852549.1:4425356-4469291 GCF_000181295.1 Otolemur garnettii
AAGCCGCCACCTTAGGTGTACGTGGCTGGCGCCTTAGCCGGTTGAGCTATAGGCGCCAAGCCTGTTTTAGATTTTTCAAATGTGCCTTCATAACTGAGAGTAACTTTTTTATTCTAGTCTTTTGAAATTTACTGGGGAGTATTTCCTATGCTTTGCAAAAATTTATATAATTATTTTCTTTCTGTACATTCAGTAGAACTCTCCTGAAAACTGAACTTAATGTTTTCTTGGAAGATTTTTTTTTTTTGAGGCAGAGTTTCACTCTGTTGCCCTGGGGTCACAGCTCACAGCAACCTCAAACTCTTGAGGCAATTCTCTTGCCTCAGCCTCCAGAGTAGCTGGGACTACAGGTGCCTGCCATCACGCCTGGCTAGTTTTTCTATTGTAGAAATGGTGGTCTTGCTCAGGCTGGTATTGGAACTCTTGAGCGCAAGCAATTCAGAGGCTCTGGCTTCCCATAGTGTTAGGATTACAAGCCTTCTCAGATCTTAAAATACCAAAATACCAAATCCAATTTCTTTAATGGTTAGTTTTCTTTGAAATTATTTTGACAGCATAGTTTTGAGTCACTTGCCTGCAAGTTCTTGCCATACATTTGTTTTTTGTTTTGCTTTTTTGAGACAGTCTCCCTTTGTCACCCTCAGTAGAGAGTTGTGGCCTCATAACTCACAGCAACCTCAAACTCTTGAGATTAAGCGATTCTCTTGCCTCAGCCTCCTGATTAACTGGGACTACAGACACTTGCCACAACGCCTGGCTATAGAGATGCGGTCTTGCTCTGGCTCAGGCTGGTCTTGAATCTGTGAGCTCAGGCAAGCCACCCACCTCGGCCTCTCAAGTGCTAGGATTATAGGCCTGTGTCACCAGCCTGGCCTCTTGCCATGGTGTTCATAATAGCCTCTTGAAAAATAGATCATTCAGCACCTACAGGTATTACTATTTTTTTTTTCACAGCAGTTGTCATTGTTGTTTAGCTGGCCTGGGCACCAGGTATTACTATTTTTAAGATAAAAAAAAATAAATCTGGATAGAAATTTGAGTTTGCTCATTTTTTTTTTTTTCTAAGAACCAGTGTTTCTATGCAGCCACTTGGATGGAACTGGAGACCATTACCAAAGTGAAGTTTCTCAGCATTGGAAAACCAAACACGTTCTCACTAAGACACGAGAGCTAAATGATATGTACACAAAGGCACAAAGAAAAGGACAGTGGAAAGGTCTTAAGAAGTGGGCAGGATAAAAACTAACCTACTAGATACAATGAATACTGTTCTGGTAAAGGGTACACCAAAAGCATTATACAAGGTACAATGTATCAAAAACATCTGTAGCTTCTTAATATTTTGAAATTTAAATACTGGGATAAAAAGCAGTGTTTGTATCCCATTGTTGTTGGAAGCGGTTTCTATATACTACATATTACTAAGAGGTTATTGTGTTTTGAATTGATGTTTTTGAGGTTACGAATTGATGTTTTTTATGAATTATAAAAAACTCTCACCCATTAACTATACAAAGATAGCCTTTGGCCTATTTCCTCTTTTCTGTTCTATTGGCAATCTGATTATACAAATTTTACTTTTTAACTGTCCCAATTCTTCTTTTTCTTCCCTCTACTGCATATGGATAAATTTTTTTTTAAGAGATGGAGTCTCACTTTGTTACCCTTGGTAGAGTACCATGGCATTACAGCTCACAGCAACCTCAGGCTCTTGGGCTTAACTAATTCTCTTGCCTCAGCCTCCCAAGTAGCTGGGACTACAGGTGCCTGCCACAATGCCCGGCCATTTTATTGTTGCAGTTGTCACTATTGTTCAGCTGGCCTGGGCCGGGCTTGAACCCACCAGCCTCAGTGCATGTGGCTGATGCCGTAACCAGTGCGGTAACCACTATGCTACAATGCTGAGCTTTGTTTTGTGTTTTTTATTAATCTTCAACTTTTGCTCAGTACTAAAGTCACATTCCACAGTAATGGAAAATAAATAGCTCTAATGAAAGAGCTGTTATTTCGTCCTAAAGTCCTAGAAGGGACTAGAATAAATTCTTTTTTTTTTTTTAGACAGTCTTACTATGTTGCCCTTGGTAGAGTGCCGTAATGTCATAGCTCACAGCAACCTCTAACTCTTGGGCTTAAGCGATTCTCTTGCCTCAGCCTCCTAAGTAGCTGGTACTACAGGCGCCCACCACGACACCCAGCCATTTTTTTGTTGTAATTGTCATTATTGTTTGGCAGGCCCTGGCTGAAACTGCCAGCTTTGGTGTATGTGGCTGTAGCCCTAGCTGCTGAGCTACAGGTGCTGAGCGTAGAATAAATTCTTTTTTCTTTTTTGCAGTTTTTGGCCAGGGCTGGGTTTGAACCCACCACCTCCAGCATATGGGGCCAGCACCCTACTCCTTTGAGCCACAGGCACCACCCAGAATAAATTCTTTATTTCTAAGTAAGTTTATTTCTTTTAGGTGGCTCACACCTATAATCCTAGCACTCTGGGAGGCTGAGGCGGGTGGACTGCTGAGCTTGGGAGTCCAAGACCAGCCTGAGCTAGAGTGAGACTCCCAACTCTAAAAACAGCAGGGCATTGTGGTGGGCGCCTGTAGTCACAGCCACTCAAGAGACTAAGGCAAGAGAATCACTTCAGCCCAAGATGTTGAAGTCGCTGTGAGCTGTGAAGCCACACTTCAGCTCAATAGGGAAGGTGACAAAGTGTCTCCAAAAAAAAAGATTACTTCTTTTTGCAACCCTTAAACCTATTACTAATTCTTTTTTTTTTTTTTTTTGAGATAGAGCCTCAAGCTGTCCCCCTGGGCAGAGTGCCGTGGCATCACAGCTCACAGCAACCTCCAACTCCTGGGCTCAAGTGAGTCTCCTGCCTCCGCCTCCCAAGTAGCTGGGACCACAGGCGCCCGCCACAACGCCCGGCTATTTTTTGGTTGCAGCCGTCATTGTTGTTTGGCGGGCCTGGGCTGGGGATTCAAACCCACCACCTTAGGTGTACGTGGCTGGTGCCTTAGCCGGTTGAGCCACAGGCGCCGAGCCCCTATTACTAATTCTTAGTCTTTTGATCCTATGAATGCTGATGATCTTTCTCCAAGAATAATGTTCAGTTATAATATTTTTTAAACAACATTTAAATCATATATAATAATTAACCTAATACAGAAAAACTTTAATAAAATTATTTTATTTAGTTATATCCATCTCTAATAGCTTGAAATAAAAATTTCTATCGTTTTAATTGAACTGTATGTTACTTTATTTTTAAAATGTCCCTTTTCTCATTAAAATAATTTCTAAACCACTCTATGTGCTCAACTTTCTGTTTAACACTTAGATATGGGTTTTTGGAAAGGCCACATGTCACCAGCTCCATGAAGTGGCGAACTGGTCCTTGTTTTGGGAAATCCTCCAGGTATTTATTCAGAAATATATGTTCATGAAATTCTGAACCATCATCATTGAAACCTAGGAAACAAGACAAAATGCAGTACAGTATAATTTTTAATGTAAAGCTTCTATCATAAAATTAGTATTAATGAGGTAACATAATACTGCATGACCTTTAGAGTCAGACCTAGGTTTGCTCACCTTTTTAACAGCTGTGATTGTGGACAAATTAAGGATTAAGATAGCATCTTGCTGGTGTTTTTGGAACAATTAAACAGATACAAAGCATATAAAGCTCTTTTATAAGGCCTAACATACCATAAATGTTCAAAATGTAGCAGCAATTATTGTTAATGAATATTTTTAAAAATATGGGAACCACTAAGAAACAATGCAAATATTTAAAAATATATACATAAAACAAGATAGAATCATGAAAAATGTTCAAGCAGCTGATAAGAAGAAAAAGCCAAAAGACGAATGAGAAATAGAGGATGAACAGAAAACAACCAGTAAACGAGACTTAAATACTAACAAATGAACAATTACTTTAAATGTAAATGGTTTAAATATAGTAATTAAAAGGCAGAGATTAGAACAGCGGAAAGAAAAACATGATCCAACCATATGCTGTCTATAAGAAATTCACTTCAAACACAATATAGTTAGAAAGTAAAAAGGACAAAAAAGATTTATCTTGGCAACATTAATTACACCCAGCTGTTTTTTTGTTATTGTTGTCATTGTTGTTTAGCAGGCCCTGGCCAGGTTCGAACCCACCAGCCCCAGTGCATGTGGCCAGCACCCTAACCACTGAGCTATGGGTGCTGAGCCTAATATTAATTTTTTTTTTAAAAGCAGCATGATTGGTTATAGGAATATCAGACAAAATAGTTTAATAGTCTTTTTAATTTAGAATGCTCCAGGAGGGTTTAATGAATCCATCCTTCCTGAGTGAACCTATTAATACGACATACAAAAATAAGTTCTAGATGAATTAAATATAAAATGGCTAACATATCTATATACAAATTAAATCTCTATTCACTAAAGACAATCTACAGAGTTAAAAGATAAACAGCAAGGACTTCTAGTTAATGTGTGATGAACTGAATCCATACTTAAATCTCTATTCCCTTGTGTCATTTACCAGATGGGAGTAAAAGAAAAATACAAAGCATAAAAGCACAAAGGCAAAGAAAAAAGAAAAGAAAACAATAACAGGAGACAGGAGCAAAGTTTTAGAACAGGTGTGTCCAACCTGAGGGCTGCATGCTGATTTTATGAGGACATTTTTGCTTATTTGTGGTGTCAAAAATCACAAAAAGCATACCTGAACCTTTTTTTGCTAATCAGCTTTCTTTAGTGTCTGTGTATTTAATGTTTGGTCCAAGACAACATTTATTCTCCAATGTGCAGCAGAGGTAAAAAAAGGTTGGCCATTCCTGTTTTATTGATATTTACTTTTTTTTCCTTTTTGAGACAGAGTCTTACTCTGTTGCTCCCAGGCTAGAGTCTCATGGTGTCACAGCTTACAGCAACCTCAAAGTCTTAGGCTTGAGCCATCCTTTTGCCACAAATTCCAAGTAGCTGAAACTACAGGTGCCTGCCACAACACCTGGCTATTTTTCTAAAAAATAGAAAAATTCTGTTTTAGAAGATGAAAAATGCACATCTTGCCAGGTGTGGTGGTTCACACCTGTAATCCTAACACTTGGGAGGCTGAGGCAGGTGGATTACTTGAGCTCAGGAATTCAAGACCAGCTTGAGCAAAAATTGAGACCTGGTCTCTACTAAAAATAAAAAAAACTAGCCAGGCTTTGGGGCAGGCACCTGTAGTCTCAGCTAACCGAGAGGCTGAGGCAAGGAAATATCTTGACCCCAAGAGTTTAAGGTTGCTGTGAACTAGGATGCCATGGCACTAAGGTTGCTATGAGCTAGGATGCCATGGCACTCTACCCAGGGCACAGAATGAGTCTCTGTCTCAACAACAAAAAAAGCACATCTTAGTACTAACTGACTTAGCAGAACAGAGGGTACTACAACTTTAATATCTGTAAAAGGGGGAGGTAATAAGAAGCTGGCTCAGTGCCCATAGCTCAATGGTTAGGGCGTTGGCCAACTATACCAGGGTTCGAACCCGGCCTGGGCGTGCTAAACAACAATGACAACTGCAACAAAAAAATAGCTGGGCATTGTGGCGGGCACCTGTAGTCCCAGCTACTTGGGAGGCTAAGGCAAGAGAATTAGTTAAGCCCAAGAGCTTGAGGTTGCTGTGAGCTGTGATGCCACAGCATTCTACCAAGGGTGACAAGGTAAGACTCTGTCTTTTAAAAAAAAAAAGATAATAAGCAAACAGGCTTCAGGAATTAGAGGCACCAAGGGCAAAACCTAGGAGGATTAACTGAAAATTAATTCAGGGAATAGTATAAGATCTCTATTATAGGAAGAGTAAGTGAAAACCTGTATGCTGAACTGTGAGACACCCCCTTGTCAGCAGTCCCTTCCCCTACCCAGTTCTCAGAGTACAAGGCCCTCCTAGGATCTCAAGTCAGGTGGCTGGAAGATGTCTCACTGAAGAAACTCAGTGAGAAGAATTACAAATACGGAGTCAGGGGAGTCAACATATGAAGAGGCTCCTCCCTAAATCCTCTGAAATGAAACCACCAGCTGACTAGTCCACCCATTCACACACATCTAGCAAATAGTTTTTGATGGCCTTCCTCTCAAGTATAAACACATTCAAAAAACAGCGGACATTTTAAGAAATTCTCTAATACAGGAAACAGACATCTTGGCAGAAAGTGATACCTATCTATCAAAATCCATTTTCCCTTTTTATCATGGTAAAAGAATTAAAAACTTGCACATGGCTTTTTTTTTTTTTTTTTAAGAGACAGAGTCTCGCTTTGTCACCCTCAGTAGAGTGCTGTGGCATCACAGCTCACAGCAACCTCCAGCTCTTGGGCTTAGGCGATTCTCTTGCCTCAGCCTCCCGAGTACCTGGGACTACAGGTGCCCACCACAATGCCCGGCTATTTTTCTGTTGCAGTTTGGCGGGGGCAGAGTTCAAACCCACCACCCCCAGTATATGGGGCCGGCACTGTACTCACTGAGCCATAGGCGCCATACCATGGTTCTTCAGCATTACATTTTCCAGGCCCTGCTGAGTTAGCTATGGATGTATTACTAAATCATCAATGGAATCTGAACAGAGGTGATGGTGTGACATTTTCAGCCCAGAGCCTCTAAGACAGTGGTTCTCAACCTGTGGGTCACAACCCCTTTGGGGGTGGAACGACCCTTTCACAGGGGTTGCCTAAATACATCCTGCATATCAGATATTTACATTATGATTCATAACAGTAGCAAAATTACCATTATGAAGCAGCAATGAAAATAATTTTATGGTTGGGGTGGGTCACCACACCATGAGAGTATTAAAGGGTTACAGCATTAGGAAGGTTGAGAACCACTGCTCTAAGATAGGATAATTACACTATGCTGTCTTTCCCCTTCCTTTAAAAGCCTGAGCACAATATGCCTTCAAATTATCCTTAATCATGTAGATGAGAAAAATGCCCTACAGAGGGAAGATTAACAAGATGCAAGAAACCTGGATCTCTGAATACTCGTGCACACATAGCTGCTCACTGATCTGGAACTTGAGTGATATCAAATTAATTTCAATCCGTTTAAATCAGTGCATTTATGGGATTTCAATGAAATAGTAGCTGGTGTTAACCAAATACAAATTCCTAAATAAAAGGAAACTTTGAGGAAACTAACAGAATGTAGGTAGCAGAAGCTATTTGTACACACTATACATCTCCAGATAAAAGCTACAAATACTTAAAGGCACCTCCTGTTAGCTTATAGATACAGACTTTTTTCCAACATACCTATACTGATAAAAATATAGATATACTGAAAAATACATAATAAAAGAACGGAGCATGATAAAATGCTCCAAATGGCCCTGCAGGATTTGCATATACTATACACCTCCAGACTGCCCATAAGTTTAAATATATAGACTTTATATTATCCTTAATCATGCAGATGAGAAAAACGCCCTACAGAGGGAAGATAAACAAGATGCAAGAAACCTGGATCTCTGAATACTTGTGCACACACAGCTGCCTACTGATCTGGAACTTGTATCCGATTAATTTCAATACCATTTAAAACAGTGCATTTATGGGATTTAGGCATAAAGTCTATATATTTTAAACTTATGGGCAATCTGGAGACGGATAGTACATACAAATCCTGCAAGACCATTCTCACGAAATAAGTCTTGCCCCTAGCACTGAGAACTGTTTAGCAAGAATTAAGTTTTAACTGAAATAAGCTAAAAATGAGATACAGTATTATTTATACTTAAGTAAGTCTTCTTTTTTTCTTTTTTTTTTTTAGAGACAGTCTCATTTTGTTGTCCTTGGTAGAGTGCCGTAGCGTCACAGCTCACAGCAACCTCCAGCTCTTGGGCTTAGGTGATTCTCTTGCCTCAGCCTCCCGAGTAGCACTACAAGTGCCCACCACAACGCTTGGCTACTTTTTTGTTGCAGTTTGGCCAGGGCTGGGCTTGAACTTGCCACCCTTGGTATATGGGGCCAGCGCCCTATTCACTGAACTACAGGTGCTGCCCCCTTTTTTTGTTGTTGAGACAGAGTCTCAAGCTGTTGCCCTGGGTAGAGTGCCATGGCGTCATGGCTCACAACAATCTCCAATTCGGGCTCAAGTGATCCTCTTGCCTCAGTTTTTCTATTTTTAGTAGGGACACAGTTTTGCTTTTTTGCTCAGGTTGGTCTTGAACCTATGAACTATAGGCTGTTCACTTGCCTTGGCCTCCCAGAGTACTAGGATTACAGGTGTGAGCCACTGTGCCCAGGCTATATAGTTAAGTCTTGTTCTTTAGTAATTATTATAGGTGACACTAGTATGTTTTGTGACTGGTAATTGGAATTAGTGGGTTTTGAATTATTTTACATGAGCGGCACCTGTGGCTCAGTGAGTAGGATGTTGGGTCCATATACCTAGGGTGGTAGGTTTGAACCTGGCCCCAGCCAAACTGTAACAAAAAAATAGCCAGGCATTGTGGCGTGTGCCTGTAGTCCCAGCTACTCGGGAGGCTGAGGCAAGAGAATTACCTAAGCCCAAGAGCTGGAGGTTGCTGTGAGCTGTGATGTCATGGTACTCTACCGAGGGTGACAAAGTAAGACTCTATCTCTAAAAAAAAAGAAAACATCAAATTATGTTTATAACTGAGGACTTGGAACAGCCAAGTTTTATCAAATAATGAAATCCAAGATACTTTAAGAATAAGTAAAGTCCTTCCTTAATATTAGACATTATCTTTTGTTAGTTTTTGTTCCCTTTTAAAATTCTTTGATGGTACGGGAGGGGAAAGGAGCTAATATTTATTCATATGTATTATATGAGAACTATGCCAAATAACTTAGTAACTTTATCTAATTTTTCACATTTTCTCAATGAGGTTATCTCAACTTTTGCAGATCAGGAAACTGAGGCTCACAAAGTTAAATAATCTCCTCAAAGCCAAAAGGCTAATAACTGATATAGCTGGAATAGGGCAATTAGGTTTGCACAACTAAAAAGTCTTTGGTCTTTTAGCCTTACCTTCTAAAATATAGAATCCATAGTACTTTAATGAGGTGCAATATACCTTGCACCTCATTAATGCAATGATTAAAGGACGTAAGCATAAGGCTTTACAGTTTCCAAAATCTAGGCAGTATCTTACCCTCAATACTTAAAGTATGAGAAGATCCAACAATATTTTGTTTAACAACTATCTAACAGAAATCGTCATCATTGACAGTTCTCAACTCTTTTATGTCAGAGAAATTCATGATGTGTTCTACTTCTTCATTTCCTTATTGAATTTCTAGAATTCAATGAAATATTAATCCTTTTTTAAAAAACCTTGTCAGATTTCATCTAGAACATCAAAAAGATATCTATGCAGTGTTCCAAAATTCATGAAAATATCTAGATTCTAAAACTGAAAATCTGACAGAAATAATCTCAATCAATACATTTTGTAAGCCTTTGAAGTTAATGCTCACCTGCTTCATTGTTAATAGGGAATTCCCACAGCTTCCCTTCTTTGGTCCACTGGATCATCTCTTCAAACCCATTCTGAAAGGGCTGTTCAGTTATTGTGGCTAACTGCTTAGCAAATTCCACATCCCAAAGTGAGGGTGATGTGTCTGTAGGATAAAAGCATTTTACGGAAGCAAAAGTCAATGTAGGTATCTTCTTTTACAAAGTGGTATAATCAACTCTGAATTGACCATGAATTTTCAGAACTGGACATTCACAATTAAACAGTGTTGATAAAAGATCACTTACTGGCTTGGCGCCTATAGCTCAACCCGCTAGGGCGCCAGCCACGTACACCTAAGGTGGCGGCTTCGAATCCCCAGCCCGGACCCGCCAAACAACAATGACGGCTGCAACCAAAAAATAGCCAGGCATTGTGGCGGGCGCCTGTGGTCCCAGCTACTTGGGAGGCGGAGGCAGGAGACTCGCTTGAGCCCAGGAGTTGGAGGTTGCTGTGAGCTGTGATGCCATAGTACTCTACCCAGGGGGACAGCTTGAGGCTCTGTCTCAAAAAAAAAAAAAAAAAAAAAATCACTTACTGAGAGCTAAAACTGCAACAAAATAGCCATACAAAGACTATCATTACAATGATGGCAAGCTTAACTTTTGGTTTCTATGACTGCCTTTCTAATGACTTTCCTTTTACTGAAAAGGAAAAAATGGTCTTTTTACGAATGTATTTTTCAGAAAATATGTGACTTTTATCTTTAAAGTAGAGCCTGTTTATTTTTAGTCAGTGAAAATTAGTTACTAATGTGACCATCAAAGAACAGAGAAGTTAAATTTACAGAATATTAATATTAATGATATTACTATTATTATCTACTAATGACCCTTAGGACTTCCTCTGTGCTTAAATGCTATTTATATGTTAATCTTCCTAACCAATCCTATAAGGAAGGTATTATGTTGGCTAATTACTACCACCATATTACATCATTTATTTTTAAATCATTTATTTACTTTTGAAATTTAAGATAGCTTTTCAAGAATGAGACAGATGCCCACCAGTTACTGTTGCTGGCAATGTAAAATAGTACAACTACCTTGGAAAATGGTTTGACAGCTTCTTTTTGTTTTTTGAAACAGAGTTTTGTTTGCCTCAGTTTTTCTATTTTAGTAGAGACAGCATCTGGCTTTTTGCTCAGGCTGGTCTAGAACTTGTAAGCTCAAGAAATCCATCTGCCTTGGAATCCCAGAGTGCGAGGTAATATTACAGTGCTAGGATTAGGGGCATGAGCCACCACGCCCAGCCTTGACAGCTTCTTAAAAAGTTAAGACTTTACCTATTTACTTAACACAGCCTTTTCAGTCCTGGATATTCAGCCAAGAGAAAAGATAACACATGCCCACAGAAAGGCTTTTACATCAAAGCTCATGGCAGGGCTTGGTGCCCGTAGCTCAGTGGTTATGGCACCAGCCACGTACACCGAGACAGTGGGTTCAAACCCAGCCTGGGCCTGCTAAACAATGATGACAACTGCAACAAAAAATATCCAGGCATTGTGGTAGGTGCCTGTAGTCCCAGCTACTTGGGAGGCCGAGGTAAGAGAATCGCTTAAGCCCAAGAGTTGGAGATGTGATGCCACAGCACTCTGCTGAGGGCCACATAGTGAGACTGTATAAAAAAAAAAAAAAAAAAAAAACTCATGGCAGCTTTGTAATAGCTAAATTTGGGTTATAATTTGGGAATGACCTAAATGTTCCAAATAGGTGAATGAATAAAAAAAGTTGGGCGGCCCCCTGTGGCTCAAAGGTGTAGGGCACCGGCCCCATATGCTGGAGGTGGCGGGTTCAAACCCAGCCCTGGCCCAAACCTGCAAAAACAAACAAAAAAGCCCCCCCCCCAAAAAAAATTGTGATACATCTACATAACTATATAATATTAATGAAAATGAACTACTGGTACATGCAACTACATTGAGAAATCTCAAATCATTAGGCTGAGTGAAAGAAGCCAGACAAAAAATACATACAATGTAATTTCAGTTACTTAAAATTCTAAGAGGTGCAAACTGACCTACTGTCCCAGAAAGTGGATCAGCCACTGTCTGAAGATTGTGTGTGTCGGGGGGGTGCGTTGTGGCAGGTAATCACAAAAGGAAACAAGACAACCTGTCCTAGAAAGTGGATCAGCCACTGCCTGAAGACTGGGTGTGTGTGGGGGGGGGGGGCAGGTAATCACAAAAGGAAACAAGACAACTTTTGATGGTGATAGAAATGTTCAGTATCTTGACTGACAGTTTCATGGATATATACATGTCAGAACTCATTGAACTGTGGAGCTCATTACACATAAAGTATACCCCTACAAAGTTTTAAAAGACAAGTATTAATAGCCATTCCTTTCCCTAAAATTTTTTTCTTTAGTTTTTTTAAATTTTATTTATTTTTTTGTTGCGTCTGTCATTGCTGTTTAGCTGACCCAGGCTTGGTTTGAATCAGCCAGCCTTGTTGTATGTGGCTGGGTAACCCCTGTGCTATGGGCTTTGAGCCCATTCTGGCTAATTTTTATTCATTTATTTTTTTGAGACACAGCCTCAAGCTGTTGCTCTAGGTAGAGTGCTGTAGCATCACAGCTCACAGCAACCTCCAACTCCTGGGCTCAGGTGATTCTCCTGCCTCCGCCTCCCAAGTAGCTGGGACTACAGGCACCCACCACAACGCCTGGCTATTTTTTGGTTACAGCCATCATTGCTGATTGGCAGACCCAGGCTGCATTCGAACCTCTCAGCTCAGGGGTATGTGGCTGGCACCTTAGCTGCTTGAGCCATAGGTGCTGAGCCAGTTATTTTTTTAAACCTTGTTGATTTTTCTTTTTTCTATGTGATTTTCACTTTCCTTTTTTTTTTTTTTTACATAAAATAGGATCATTTAGTTTGGTGACCTACTTCTTTCACTTAATAGCTACGTCACAATTAACCCCCTATTGTTGAATATTTTGATCATTTACATAATTTTTCTTTTAAACACTGTAGTAATGAACATTCATGTAGTTATACTTCTGCACATATCTATAATTATTTCCTTAGAAAAATTCTTAGGAACCAAATTCCTGGGTTAAAGGCATGTGATTTGTTCTCCAGCCTACCTCTTTACCCACTTTTGCCAAACCCACTAAAACATCCCAACAAACAGCTCATTTACTCTTCTACCTAGGTAAGATTTACTTTACTGATTTTGCTTTTTCTGAATTTGTTTCTATGAGCCTGTAGGTGTAGAAACGTGTCTACCCAGACACTGACTGTGGACATTAAAAATGTTGGCCTAGGATCAGGAAAGTCCAACCACAGCCTGTGGCTGGCTGTGAAGGCTTATCTAAGAGTGGTCTTGGGCCACACATTAAATACACAAACTCTAACCAAAGCTGATGAGCAAAAAAAAAAAAAAATGTCCGTGCCCAATTTTTCTGGTAACTTCCACCAGAGATAAGCATTCACAACCAGCTGTGAGCTGCAGTTGGATTCCCCTGGTAGATCACTGGATACTGAGAAAAGATCACAGAGCTACTTTTAATCAGTTATATTTACAGAGTAATTACAACAGTAAGTTAATTATCTTGGTTCCTTTTTTTTTTTTTTAAAGACAGAGTCTTACTTTGTCACCCTTGGTGGAATGAAGTGGTGTTATACCTGACAGCAACCTCCAACTCTTGGGCTCAAGCGATTCTCTTGCCTTAGCCTCCCAAGTAGACAGGGCTACAGGTGCCACAACAATGCCTGGCTATTTTTAGAGATGAGGTCTTGCTCTAGCTCAGGCTGGTCTCAAACTTATGACCTCAGGCAATCTGTCCACCTCAGCCTCCCAGAGTGCTGGTATTACAGGCATGAGTCACTGTGCCTGGCCACTTGGTTACATTTTTTTACATATTCAGGAGACATTGATTGACCTATGTCTTTTCCATCGTCATCTGATTATTATACTTGCTAATAACTGCAACCATTTATTAAATGTCTACTGTGTTCCACATACTGTGTTTGATACTTTTCTTAGATTGCCTCACTCAATTCCTGACACATACACACACAATCTCTAAAGGGAGACTGAGAAGCTGGTGTGGCAGAATCTGAGTTTGAATTCACACATGCCCAACACCAATACCCCTTCCATTCAGCTACACTGCCTGCTGACTCCAGATTATGTTAACATAACCAGTAGGGTCCCTGTCTAGAACCTCTGCAGCAATGCTAAAAACTTTTTTCTTTTTTTTAAAACTGATGTTTATTTTCCTCTAACTTTATTTCCATCTCATTTAAGAGTTTGTGGAAGACAATGCTAAAAACTTAATGTGGGATCATGTGGAAATCATGGGACAAAGGAACCCAGTCAATTAATAATAATTTCTAAATGCCAACTACATTTCAGACATTATTTTGGCTGTTAAGAAAGCAGTAGTGAACAATTGCTAAATTTAAGTTTCCACATTACTGCTATTCTTGCTTTTAATTGGGAACAAAAGACATTGTTTAGACTTATGCAAGCACTAGAGTAAATGATTGGGTAAATTTTTCTCTATTTTCCTCACTATAGTATGTCATTTTGTAAAATACGTATTTCAGTGCTTCCTTGCCAGCTAATTTCAATTTTAGGAAGAAGTTGTTTTTTTGTTTTTGTTTTGTTTTTTTTTTGAGAGAGTTTTATTATGTTGCCCTTGGTAGAGTGCCGTGGTGTCACAGCTCACAGCAACCTCAAACTCTTGGGCTTAAGTGATTCTTTTGCTTCAGCCTCTCAAGTAGCTGGGACTACAGGCACCCACCATAATGCCTGGCTATTTTTTTGTTGTAGTTGTCATTGTTTAGCAAGCCTGGGCTGGGTTTCAACCCATTAGCCCCGGAGCATGTGGCTGGCACCCTAACCACTGAGCTATAGGTACCCAACCAGGAAGATTTCTGATTAAAAAAAGTTAAGTAAGGTGTCACCTTCAAGATTCAAGTTTCTCTTTTGGCTAGACAATAGCAGCTGCTCTGATAACTTCCTTCTTGAGGCAAGCTTAACAGTTATCACTTCAACAGGGGAGAAGTAAGTGACTCATTCTCCACGCTCTGCTTCATGCACTTCCTCCCTATTGTATGTTACAGAATGCAGTTTTTACAATATAAGGGTTGTTCTTTCAGCTTCACTTTCAGTTCAAATGAAGAAACACTGACTGAACTAACTATATTTCCTCTGGGGATATATACTGTACAGCTCATATTCAAATGTAATTTAAGATTTAAGATAACTAATTCCTATTACCTACAAGCCACTTGACTAGGTGATAAAGGGTATACGAATATAAACGAGATCTATCCCTTAATATCAAGGGATATTGATGGAATATCTATCAATAGTTATGGAATAGTGGGAAAATCAAAAGTTTACATGAGTAACTTGTAGAAAGATTAAATTTAAATGAACCAGTGGAGGCTGGTCTAGGAATCTATCATACACATTATTTCTACCAAGATCTAGAAAGATAACTTCCATTTTTTTTTGGAGACAGAGCCTCAAGCTGTCCCCCTGGGTAGAGTGCTGTGGCATCACAGCTCACAGCAATCTCCAACTCCTGGGCTCAAGCGAGTCTCCTGCCTCTGTCTCCCAAGTAGCTGGGACCACAGGCACCCACCACAACGCCTGGCTATTTTTCTTTTTTTTGATTGCAGCCATCATTGTTGTTTGGTGGGCTAGGCTGGATTCGAATCTGCCACCTTAGGTGTATGTGGCTGGTGTCTTAGCCACGTGAGCCACAGGCGCCAAGCCTAGTAAGCCAAATTTAATGACAAGTAAAGATACTCTTACTTTTCTTCTTCTTCTTCTTCTTTTTGAGACAGAGTTTCACACTGTCATCCTTGGTAGAGTGCCGTGGCCTCATAGCTCACAGCAACTCAAACTTTTGGGCTCAAGTGATTCTCTTGCCTCAGCCTCCTGAGTAGCTAGGACTACAGGTGCCTACCACAATGCCTGGCTAGTTTTAGAGACAGGGTCTTACTCTTGCTCAGGCTAGTCACGAGCTACTGAGCTCAAGCAATCCACCCACCTCAGCCTCCCAGAGTGCTAGGATTACAGGTGTGAGCCACCATGCCCAGCCCCCCATCTCTTCATCAACCACTAAATCACTTCACTTAAGTTATTTCTACAGATGTTATTTCCTCCTCTAGGCAGGAAGCTGCCAAGGGCAGGAACCATAACTTACATTTGTATAACAGCACAAAGATGTATTGTAAACGGTAGGTGATACTAATGTTCTAACCCAAATTAGTAGTAGCTACTCTGTATCTCTGGATTCACCTAGTTTATAGTACTTAACCCCACTGTCTCACAGCATGTGACGTTTTAAGAAGAAATCTGACCAAGACTAGCAATGTCAACAACTACATTTGTTAAGCATGATCCAGACCAGTGACAGGATGAAATACTAAAATATCCAACTATTATACCATCAAAACACTAAGGACATCTTTAAAAAATGGAATGTTTCCCCACTTGAGAAATTAATTTTTTCCCTTAACAAACCTGTTTCAGGTGCTTCTTCAGTAAATGCCTTCATGTCAAAAATATTAAGTCTCTTCCCCTTGAATAAATCTCTCCTAAGATTAAATAAAAGAAAAAAATTAATATATTTATAATGATCTACAAAATATTATAAGAAAAATTTTTTACATGAAGTATTCCATCTAGAAATTCAGACATTTTAGCTAAAATGCCACATTTTTAAGGTGAATAACTAAAAGTAGGAAGATAGACATTTAATTTTTCTTTTTTTAATACAGAATCTCAGTCTGTGCCCTGGTAAAGTGCCATGGTGTTCTGGCTCACAGAAGCCTTAAACTTTTGGGCTCAAGGAATTCCCTTGCCTCAGCCTTCTGAGTAGCTGGGACTACATGATACTTGGCTGGTTTTTCTACTTTTAGTGGAGACAGGGTCTTATTCTTACTCAGGCTAGTCTTAAACTCCTGAGCTCAGGTGATCCACCGGCTTCAGCCTCCTGGAGTGCTAGGATTATATTTGTGAGCCATTGCACCCAGCACAGACACTTGAACTTTTTGTTTCACAATACAACAAAGCAGTTATATGGTTTAACTTCCAAAATATCTCACTGAAAAGATTAGCACAGTGGTGTCATTGTGGCTCACTGCAATCTCAAACTCCTGGACTCAAGTGATACTCCTGCCTCAGCTTCCAAAGTATAAAGGACTACAGGTTCGTGCTGCCAAGCCCAGCACATTTTTTCTATTTTTTACAGAGGTGGGGTCTCACTCTTGCTCAGGCTGGTCTGAAACTCTTTTTTTTTTTTTTTTTTGCAGATATTTTTTGGCTGGGGCTGGGTTTGAACCCACCACCTCTGGTGTATAGGGCCGGTGCTCTATTCCTTTGAGCCACAGGTGCTGCCCTGGTCTCAAACTCTTGACCTCAAGCTATCCTTCCACCTAGGGCTCCCAAAGTGCTAGGATTATAGGTATAAGCTACTGTGTATCTGGCCCCTCTAAAGTCATAGAAAATTCAATGCTGTGAAAAACTATAAAAATATGCCAAAATTGAGACTGTTTTGTTTTTAAGGGCAGAAAACACTGTTATGTTTAATTACAGATAATTATAAAAAATTACAGATAAATTAAAACATTCCCTTTTATAAAGCAATCATTCTGAAATTTTATTTATTTATTTATTTATTTTTGAGACAGAACCTCAAGCTGTCACCCAGGGTAGAGTACCATGGTATCACAGCTCACAGCAATCTCCAACTCCTGGGCTCAAGCAAGTCTCTTGCCTCAGCCTCCAAAGTAGCTGGGACCACAGGCGTCTGCCACAATGCCCGGCTATTTTTTGGTTGCAGCCATCATTGTTGTTTGGTGGGCCTGGGCTGGATTTGAACCCACCACCTTAGGTGTATGTGGCTGGCGCCTTAGCCACTTGAGCCACAGGCACCGAGCCCATTCTGAAATTTTAAAATATTAATAATTTTAAAATTATTAACTTTTTTTACATAACTATGTAATTAACTATTGACATTAAAGTCAGAGTTGACAGGTAACATTTTCTTTTATACTTGGTAATCAACTGCTTTATGGATCAATTCACATACATACTTAAATATACACTGGCAGATTAAAAACCAGTTTATAAACAGGATGATTAGTTTTTACAATAATTTTGAATCTTTTATGGACTAAATTACTTTTTCTAGTAAATAAAACTAGAAAAATGAAAATGCCACATAAAATTAAATGATATCAAATTCTGTTAAGTTTTCCGCTAGCAGGTGCCCAAGTGTTTGCAAACAAGAGCCGTATGCTCCTGTAGTATCCTCAGTGACTTGAGTTCTTCTCCCTCAACTATGTGTAAGGTAAATGGGATGATGGATTTTTTTTTTGAGACAGAGTCTCAAGCTGTCACCCTGGGTACACTGCTGTGGTGTCATAGCTCATAGCAACCTTTAACTCTCTGGCTCAAGCGATTCTCTTGCCTCAGCCTCCCAAGTAGCTGGGACTACAGGTGCCTGCCACAATGCCCAGGTATTTTTAGAGACAGGGTCCTGCTCTGGCTGGTCTTGAACCTGTGAGCTCAGGTAATCCACCTGCCTTGGCCTCCTAGAGTGCTAGGATTAAAGGCATGAGCCACTGTGCCAGGTCCAAGAACAACTTTCAATTTTAAAATAACTACGCAAGGCAGCTCAGCATCTTTAAGAGCGAATTAGCAAATTCAAAAGCTACAAATAATCTTCCACTTTGAGGTATTATATAGACTTTTCTTCTTTTGTTACCCACCTCCCCCCCTTTTTAAATTTTTATTTTTCTTACTTATACATGTATATATTAGGTTTCCACTTTTGCCTTCACAGAATTAAAAAGGCTAAATTTAATGACAATAACATAAGGACTGAGAACAAAAACCTCATAAAGAATGAATGAAGATAAATACATTCAGAAAAGAAATCAGACGACTGCTGCAATGAAATATTAAGCAATAATAATAGTAATAATGCAAAGAAAGTAACATTCACATTGTCAGTTAGAAGTATGTCTATTATAGAGTACTTTGATCAGCTAACTTCTTATTTTGTTTTTTCCAAAGTCTCAACAAAATAGACAACTAATATTTATAAATAAAAGTAAAAGATAATTTCAAAAAAACAGATCAGGCTAAATCTTATAGACAATAGAAAAAGAAAACTTCAAAATCATTCTACTTAATCTGGATATATCTGATATTAAAATTGGAGAAAATATATTGTTATAAAGGGGAAATTACAAACATATTTCACTTATAAATGAGGATTGTAATATGATGAACATATTAAAATGTTGAATTAAAAATTAATGTTTAAGTAATGTACTTTTGTCAAAATTAAATACAATTTATATGAAAATTAGTCACTATTTTTTTTTCCCTTGCCCACATGCCCTCCCTCCTTCTCTGTCTGGTCTCCCCTTCCCCCATGCCCCACCGTGTCATTAATTACTATTAATTGTCTTTCCATCAAAGTTGAATACATAGGATTCTTACTTCTCCATTCCTATGATGCCTCACTAAGAATAATGTGTTCCACCTCCATCCAGGTTAGTACAAATGCTGTAAAATCTCCATTATTTTTGATGGCTGAATATTCCATGGTATACATATACCGCAGCCTACCAATCCATTGCTGGGTTGAAGGACCTTTAGGCTGTTGCCACATTTTAGCGATTATAAATTGGGCTGCGATAAACAGCCTAGTACAAGTGTCTTTACAATAAAAAGTTTTTTTTTTCCTTCTGGATAGATGCCCAGTAATGGGATTGCAGTATCAAATGGGAGGTCTAGGTCTAGGTCTGAGTTCCTTAAGGTTTCTCCATACTTCCTTCCTTCTTCCCCCCTTTTTTAAGACAGGGTCTCACTCTGTTGCCCTGGGTAGAGTGTCATAGCATCATCATAGCTCACAGTAACCTCTAACTTTTGGGCTCAAGAGATCCTCTTTGCCTTAAGTTTCCCAAGTAGCTGGGACTACAGGTGCCTACATGATGCCAGCTAGTTTTATTCTATGTTTTTAGTAGAGATGGGCCTGAGCCTCTTGTTCAGGCTGGTCTCAAACTCCTGAGCTCAAGCAGTCCCCTTGCCTTAGCCATCCAGAATGCTAGGATTACATGTGTGAGTGACCATACCCGGCCTTTTTTTTTTTTTTAAATGGTGGGTTAAGTATAAGGAAAGATGATTATATGAAAAGATCCAGAAGATATAAGAACATACAGTGTTAGGCATTTATACATGTATTCCAAATGAAAAACAGTGCTTCCTGCAAAACATTTGTTTGTTCAGAACCCAGCAAGTCCCACTTCTTCTAAATCAGGGGACCTCTATTCAGCATGGGTAGATATAAGGCTGGGCCCATTTTGATTTAAGGTAAGGAAAAATCAAGGACTAAATACAGAACATCAGTCCCTCTCTGGGAAATGGTACAAGAGAGTTAGACCATAGCTATAAATGCATTTATAATGATTACACACCTATCAGCAGTAATACACACAAGCAATAATTACATTTAATGTAAAAACAAATTACACCAAGAAAACCCAATAAACTACAAAGCCTAATACCTTTTTCTGAGATGAGCAGTCTTCTCTTGGTCAACATAACTGTCAAGTCCTTCATCAAATTGAATCTGATGCTCTGGTCTTGTATTAACTCTGGCTGTGGCTGATCTGGCAACTTTCATATCTGACACTATGTTACTAAAACTGAAATCATAAAAAGGTATTTTAGAAACCTTAGCTATAGAACAGTAATAAACTTCTTTAAACAAGTGATTGATATTATTCACTTATTATTTACTTTTATGCACTAATATAGCATAAAAAGTTACACTTAAAGTGTCACATATTAACATTCATGTAACAGACCATAAGATTTGTTTACTTCTATCTTTTCAAGATGTTGTTCTTCATAAATTTTCATTTAAAACATAAATTAAAAGTATCACTTATGAAAAATAAACAAACACCCAAAGAAACTAATAGGAATGTACAATCAATATCTGCATCTCTATCACCCACATTCAACAAATCAAAGTTCAGATTTAGCTGTATTTGTTGCCTTGAGTCTCTCGCCTACCAGTCCACGCATCTCTATTTTTCTTTACTTCCTGAGATAAATCTGGCACATGTGCTCACTCAGAATGTCTGATCTAGATCACTCTCCAAAACACAGTGCCACCATTCACCACATGTGGGAGGCAGGCGGCAAGCAGTGTCATCTGGTGTAAAGTAATGAGAAATGAAGAGGATCAATGGAAAGATGTAGGTAACAGGTCTGAAGATTATCAGGCTGTGCACAAAAGTGGCAAACTACTTAAGTGAAAATAATTTATTTCTCATGAAACTTATTCTGTTGTTTTCAAACATTACTGAATTTACCATTTTCCCCCCATGGACAATTGCTAAAATTCCACTTTTGAGGTATATTTTATATATAAACGTATATATACATATTATGTTTCTAATCAGCCACATGAAAAATGGCTTCCTTTGAGATATAAACATTACTGACATAATTATTTGATTCATTCACCTAATTTTAGGTCTCCCTTCATCTTTCTGTGCCCTTGAGTCTTCCTCATGCTGTTGGAGCTGCCTAAGCAGATCTGACTTGGTCATCTGCTTGTCAAAAGGGAGGGAATCTGCAACAGCAGATGCAGCTGCCACCAGCTCAGGACTCAGGGTCTCACTGCTGAAAAAGAAAATGAAAAACAAATGAGAATGTAAAAGGGTTGCTTATTATGCCATTTCTTTTTTCTTTTTTTTTAAGACAGAGTCTCACTACGTCACCCTCAGTACAGTGCCACAGTATCATAGCTTATAGCAACCTCAAACTCTTGAGCTCAAGCGATTCTCTTACCTTAGCCTCCCACTATAACACCCAGAGGTGTTTTTTAGAGACAAGGTCTTGCTCTGGCTCAGGCTGGTCTTGAACCTATGAGCTCTGGCAATCCACCTGCTTCTACCTCCCAGAATGCTAGGATTATAGGCGTGAGCCACCATGCCCAGCCTCCAGAAGGAATTTTTAAGATGGAATATTTCAAATAAGCAAGTCTTTTATAGACATGAAGCTATCTTCAAATCAAGGTGTAAATTATATTATTAACAGCTTAAAGAGGCAATTAAGTGGCAGTTAATAATACAGATCAATATGTAAGACAGTGTGTGGCATTCTCAATCAGATCACGTCTCTTTTCCTTTCCCTAGATTGTACAGATATCCTTTTGTTATTTTTTAAAATACATATGAAATAGCAGCTCTCCTTAAGTAATTATTATTAGATTCCCTGTGTTTGCAAGCTGATGTTTATTCTTCATTAATTCAGTATCTCCCAACTACTGTAATTAGAAATTATTTTACTAAAAAGGAAAAAAAGGTTACTGAAGTTTCAAAAAAATTCAAATTATAATTTAATTTACCTCTTCTTGGCATGTTCTGTAGTTCTTTGAAGCCTGCCAATTGTAGTCCCCAAACTTTTAAGTGGTCTTCTCTTTGATGGTTTTGTAGTCTGTACATTTACTGCGCTTAATTCAACTTTCATGCCTTTAATAATACCTAACAAGTCTTTCTTCCTGTTTTCCTTTATACTGTCTTGGCTCTCTGAAGTCTCCTTGGAAATCTCACTGGTTGGAACAGACTGCTCATCTTTCTTGCTATGGATCACACTGCTAGTGCCAAAATATCTTTGAATATTATTTTTTGTCCTGAAAAAAAGATGCATTATAGAAAAAATAAAATGCAAAATAATAAAGCAATAACAAAAAAGTGCTATATGTTTAAACTCTGTGGGGTTTTTTTTGAGACACAGTCTCAAGCTGTCACCCTGGGTAGAGTGCCTTGGTGTCACAGCTCACAGGAACTTCAAACTCTTGGGCTTAAGTGATTCTTTTGCCTCAGCCTCCCAAGTAGGTGGGACTACAAGTGCCCGCCACAACGCCCGGCTATTTTGTTGTTGCAATTGTCATTGTTTTAGCTAGCCGGCGCAGGGTTTGAACCTGCAGGCCTTGGTGTGGTTGGCACCACCTAAAATTTCTTAAATTCAAGCCCTTTCCATGTGCTTCTTATTAACAGTCATGACAGTAATTTGCTATTTTCAACGTAATTTACGTAATTTTCTCATACCCACATCAACTCTATAAGGTTAGTATTGTCGCAATTCTTTAGATACGGAACGAACTTAACCCAAGTCATGTAGCTCAGAGCTCACTAAAGTCCAAGCTACAGTGGTGTGCCACAAGTGGGTACAGGTGTTCTGAGATACTGATTATTACGTGGTCTTTGATGGTATCTCAGTGACTTTCATTACACAGTACTTGAATTGTCTACCTGGTGGTACTATACGCTCCGTGATGACAGGACTGCCTTATCCGGGGTTTACAACCATTACTGACGCGGTAAGCGTTTTCAATAATAAACTAAAGAATAAATGAAGGAAGCAAGAAGAGACAATCATATCAGCTTTGGGAGGCAATATAAAATAACTTCGCTTGGATAAAGTGAAAGTGGAAAGTGACCAGAGGAATTGGGCGCGGCGTGTAGCATACCCGACGTGTCATCAGAGCTCTTTCCAGGTGTACTATGACCTTGGGCAAGTTATCTCACCTGTCTGGGATTTATTTTTTTCAGATTTAAAGCACTGTTTTCTAAGAACCCCTACAGAGTAACAAGGACCCCAGGAAGTCGGCGACTGATACTAGTTAACTGAATTGTGCAGGAAGGGGGATGGGGTTCCGTGAAGACCTGAGCGCTGAAATTCATTACCTGACCATTCTGTGCGGAGCAGCGAGCCGCACAAACGCAGCAGCCGATGCCTCCGGGCTTCCAGAAGACAAAGGGTGGCGGGAAACCGGGAGAAGTGGTAGGAGCGCCGAGACCCTAGGAAACATCGCCGTGAAACAAACTAACAAGCAAAGCAACCGGAATAGTTCGTCCCCCTTGCAAAACACATCCCCCAGGCTCTCTTCCGTTCCCCAGCCTGGCGCGTTCCTCTCCCTTCGCGTTCCGGTGGGCAACAGGCGCTGGTAACTGGGTTCCGGCCTCGCCCGCCGCCAGGTGGAGCCAGAGGTCTCCGAACGACTCTCCGCAATTGGCGTCCTAGGGTGGAGTTTTCCGAGTTGAGGGATCTCGCGCCGGGTGAAGCAAGACCCCGGGCCGCTAAGAGTGCGAAAACTGCTGATGGCCGGGTGCTTTAGCAACGACGCCCGTAACCTTGGCGGAGGCGGGTGGATTGCTCGAGCTCAGCCGACAAATAACTAAGTTCTTTTGGGGAAAAGAGTTCAACATGTCTTAAAATGAGCCAAGGCCACCAAATAGGTTTAAAAATATTTTACCATAGGACATGCTGCCCCTCAGTTTTCTTTTCAGCTGTTGTTTTTGGACAGACTTTCAGGTAGAGTTTCACTCTACCCTGGGTAGAGTGCTGTGACGCCACAGCTCGCAACACCCTCAAACTCCCGGGCTCAGGAGATCCGCCTGCCTCGGCCTCGTAGTAGCTGTAACTACAGGCGCCTTCCACAATGCTGAGCTGGTGGTTTTGTTTCTTCCATTTTTAGTAGAGACGGTGTGGTGGGGGGCGGGGGGCGTGTCACACTCTTGCTCAGGCTGGTCTGACGGAGCTCAAGCAGTCCACCTGCTTCGACCTCTCAGAGTGCTAGGATTACAGGCGTGAGCCACAGCACTCAGCCATCAGCCCTTATTCTTGATGTAAAGTCAAAACATGAGACATCTATTTCATTTTTCAAAGATGACTTTAAAGCTGGTTGTGATGGCTCACACCTGTAATCTCAACACTTTGGGAGGCCCAGGAAAAAGTCAGGCATGGTGAGTGGTGTCAGCTACTTGGGAGTGCCCCACAAATCAAAAAAAAAAAAAAAAAATCAGGCATGGTGGCCCTGCCTATGGTCTCAGCTACTTGGGAGTGTGAGCCAGCAGGATCCTTTGAGCTCAGGAGTTGGAGGCTGCAGGGCGCTTTTATGACCCCATTGCATTACAGCTTGGGTGACAGAAGAAGCCCCTGTCTCTAAAAAAATAAATATAAGGGGCAGCGCCTGTGGCTCAAAGGAGTAGGGCGCCGGCCCCATATGCCGGAGGTGGCGGGTTCAAACCCAACCCTGGCCAAAAAAAAAATAATAAAATATATATATATATATATACCTTTAAGGATAAAAAGATGCAAGAGAGACTTGGTTTTTTTCCTGCCCCCATGAAGACAGAAGACATGAGGGGTTCTATAACTTGACAATGAGCATAAACCTGGAGAGGAATGCGGACTAATGGGGCACATGCGGCACACTAGCTTATACTGGGAGTCCAAAATTAGCATTTTCCCTTGTCCTCCTGAAAACTAACCAAGTTGGAAAGTGAATTTTTGTGGCAATGAAAACACAGCTTACATTGAGCTTCCTGAGATCCACTTACATGAATGCTACAGTGCACTCAGGGATGCTTACTTTGTCCTTTTTTTAATAAACTTTTTTTTAATTGAAGTATAAGTTTGTCAAAAGACAGAATTAAATTTAATGTCATTCCATTTTTGTTTTTTTCAATCATCTTTAAAGATCAGGTAGTAGAAGCCACATCCCCCCCCTTCCTCCCCCTCCCCCCAACACAGAATAGTATTCTTATTAGAAGTTCCTAAGATGGGGCAATTCCAGCGTGCAAATTGTGATAGGAAAAAGCCGGGAAGATGTAGCCATCGTCTAGGAATAATATATTCCATCGCTGTTGCTTCTTGCAGCCTGCAGGTCCTCTTCGCCGTGCTTTTACCAGATTCTCCAGCACCCAGCAGCAGCAGGCGGTGCGTGGCCTGGTAAACCAGCTTGTCCTGCGGCAGCTGCTTCTCGATCTTTTTGTTGGCCTCACGCTGCGCCTTCTCCTGGTTGCGCTGGTCTTCGGTCTTAACTGTTTCCGAGGCAGCCCTAGGCCGCTGCCGGGCGCCGGCGGCCTCACGGGGGCCCCGGGGCAGCGCGGGGAGGGCGGGCCGGGCGCGGACTTGGGTCCCCAGCGAGGAGCTCGTGGGGCGGGCCGCGGGCCGCCGGGATGAGCACGAAGGGGAGGGTGGTGTCGGTTGGACCCAGGAAAGAAAAAATATCCCATGTACTCAGGACTATTGTGAAACCAATTTACAATCAGTCAGACTTTGATATGAAGAATAGATCACAACTATGGCCCAGGATGAAGGAGGGGGGAGGGGGATGGGAAGGGAGGGGAGAGGTCAGATGGAGGGATGGTGAATGGTGGGATCACACCAGTGGTGGATAATGCAAGGGTACATGTCGGATCTCTTAGTCTAGAGTATAAATGTCTTAACACAATAAGTAAATGAGATGAGGTATATATTAACCAGTGTGATGTAAGCATTCCTAATTCTATATGAAATCAGCACATTGTACTCCATAAGTGCATTAATGTATACATGATCTACGTGTTTGATTTAATTAAAAAAACATAAAAAATAAACAAATTTAATGATCTATTTATTTGGCTCTTGTGATTTTAGAATAGGGCAACACTTCATTTCATAGGAGAGACAGGAGGGGTAGTACAGAAATTGAAAAAAGATGAAATAGGCATTAAATGTGATTTGGAAGGACTGATTATACTGAAGAATGGATTTTCCACTGGATATCAAAGGATATCAAGTATGCCCTACTGTGAATATTCTATTTCTTGATCCAGGTGGTTGTTTACATGGATGAATTAACTGTGTGAACATTCATTAAGTACATTTTCATCAATACATTTATGGTGGCAGCACCAGTAGCTCAGTGGATAGGGCTCCAGCTACATGCACTGAGGCTGGCGGTTTGAGCCCAACCCGGGCCACCAAACTAACATGTGATGCCATGGCATTGTACCAAGGGTGACATAGTGAGACTGTCTCAAAATAATAAAAACAAAAACATTTATGGTTCATGCACTTTTCTGTTTTTAAGTTATTTAAGTTTATGGGAAGCCATTGTTTTGGATGAGCTTCCTGCACTAGGTCCCAGCAGACCAGACTAAACCAGAATGGAGTCGCTTATGCTATGCACCAAGTAATCAAACTGAACTTTGAAAGGATATCAGTTTTCCAAAGTCATGAGATTCACAGCCACCAATCAGAAGAGGCCTAGTTTACTTGAGCTAGCAATGAAAAGGAAGTCCCCTCTGTTTTAACCTCCTATGCTAAGATTCTGGTGATATTTATATGACTTTTCACATTTATCAAAACTCATAAATTTGTATACTTACAAAATGCAAATTTTACTACACATAAATTATGTCTCAATAAACCTGATTTTTATGAAAAGGATAACAGGGTGGTTCTAACTGGCTACAAAGCCATAATAACTTTGATAAATTCCAAAAATAATTTTAAAAGTCTGTCCTTTGAAAAACTATAACTTGTGCAATTGTCTAATCATTTATGACAGCAACAAAAATCCTGCTTTTCCTCTTTTAACTTTCTGTTGGGGACTGATTCACCTTTTTCTTTCAGGTGCTCCCTTGAAATGCACATTCTAGAAACAATTCAACTTCACCAACACACAGAAAGCAATTGAAATCTCTCCTGATACTGATCAGGGACTTTGTCCTAGATGTCTTATGACATTATGTACTAATTAACTCAACAAGCCTTCCATGAAAATGAAAAAAAGAAATTGTTCTATATTCTAGGTTTTGATTCCTATACAACAAACCACCCTAAAACTTAGTAGCTTAAAATAACAATTTATTATCTCACCTGATTCTGTGATTGACTGGGCTTAGCTGGGTCTACTCATGTGGTTATCCTCAGAAAGCAGGTAGGCTGGACTGGATGTCCAAGAAGGTTTCTTTACCCATATAACTGATGCCTCAGCTGGAATAGCTGGAAGAAACAGAGGGTGGTTGGGCATCTCCATCTCCAGCCTGCACCCATGGCCTCTCCACATAGGCTTCTCTACCTCTCTACCCTGGGCTTCCTCACAGCATGGCCTCTCATATACTGGACTTCTTACCAGCAGCTGGCTTGCCTCATGATGAGCATTTCATGAGGCCCAGACTAAAGCATTGAAAGCCACAGAGCATCACTTCCGCTGTATTATATTGGTGTAAAATGAGTCACAGGTCCAGCCCAAATTCAAAGGGAAGGGGCTACACTTCCCTCCGAGTACCAGCAGGTATGGCTCACTGGGGGATCATTTTTCAGACTTACTACCACGTCTTAGGAAACTTTAAACTAAGTCCATTCACTTAAGCAGTCTATTCTGATGGTTTCTTTTCTTTCTTTCTTTCTTTCTTTCTTTCTTTCTTTCTTTCTTTCTGAGACAGAGTTTCACTTTATTGCCCTTGGTAGAGTGCTGTGGCGTCACAGCTCACAGCAACCTCCAACTCCTGGGCTTAGGCAATTCTCTTGCCTCAACCTCCCAAGTAGCTGGGACTACAGGTGCCTGCCATAACGCCTGGCTATTTTTTGTTGCCATTTGGCCGGGGCCAGGTTTGAACCCACCACCCTTGGTATATGGGGCCAGTGTCCTATCCACTGAACCACAGGCGCCACCCTATTCTGATGGTTTCTTTTGTTTAATTTCTGACCACCTTAGTGATCTAAGAACTTCATATTCTGAATAATATAAAATTTTTTAAAAAACTGCCATATACATTATTTAGTTTGATTATCATAACAATCATGGTCGGCAGAGCAAAGATTTTTATACCCAGTTCAGTAAAGAAAAAAGTGAGCCTCAGAAAAGCCATGTGAGTCCCATGGCTGGTGAGTGCCACCCACACGCTTCCTGACTCTGAAGGTGGAAGCTGGTCTCTTTCCCAGCTTCTCATGCCCACTCAATGAGCACCACTCCTTGTGTTTCTTTGGCATCATTCTAGCCTGAAATGACAACATACTGAAGTTCAACTAACAACATCCGAGTCTGCAAAGCTGTGCATTAAGAGTATGGCAAGACATTGAGAAAGGGCAAAGAAAACTTTAGTCGTGAATAAACGATCATTTGAAAGTTGATAGCTAATGAGTTAGAGGTTGGATTCAATGGCTAGTGGTTGACAAAGCTGAAAAACTATGTTATACCTAGTAGTCAACAGAATACAGAAGTGTTGAAAACAGGCTATTATACAAAGTTACGAAATTACAGCAAAGATATTAACATAACGGATTAGCTTAATAGCACAAGCAGCTGGACTTCATCTCAGGGTACTTCCTTCCCATAATGTTTAATCTCCTCCTGATTCATTTCTAACATTATTTAATTACTCTGCTAATTCTAAGGAGCACTTTAGATACAGTAAATGATACAGCTTGGAAAGAGGTAAGTGAATAAATGAATAACACATTTGGAAAATAACCTTTTTCTTCAGAAAAAGTTAGTAATATTCTGTCAATCTGACATTTGTGTTCCTGCTAGTGAACCATGAAAGGGTCCCTAATCGCAGGACACAAATGTAGCAAAATGTCACAGACAAGTGAGGTTTACAGGCAGCATGGCTCCTTGCTTACATATGTATTCATCAAAATGTATGAAATTCTCTGACTTATTTATTTATGTATTTATTTATTTGAGACAGAGTCTCATTCTGTCACCCTGGGTAGAGTGCCGTAGCATCATAGCTCACAGCAACCTCAAACTCTTGGGCTCAAGTGATCAATCCTCCTGCCTCAGCCTCCCCTACTAGCTGAGACTATAGGTGGCGCTGCACCTGGCCATACTTTTTCTATTTTGAGTAGAGATGGAGGTCTCGCTCTTTTGGGGGGGGGGGGTTGGCCAAGTTTCACTTGGTCACTCTCAGTAGAGCACTGTGGCATTATAGTTCACAGCAACCTCAAACTCTTGGGTTAAGCGATTCTCTCGCCTCAGCCTCTTGAGTAGCTAGGAGTACAGGCACCCACCATAACACCCAGCTATTTTTAGAGATAGGGTCTCACTCTTGCTCAGGCTGGGGGGAGGGGGTCTCACTCTTGCTCAGGCTGGCCTCAAACTCCTGAGCTCAGGCGATCTACCCTTGTCCTCCCAGAGTGCTAAGATTACAGGCATGAGCCACTGTGCCAGGCCTCTGTTTTATCCCACTTTTTGTCCGAGTATACTAGGCAATCAAATTTAATTTATATACTAAATTGCATTTTAGTCACTAGGATTTCTTACATATATGACTTCATTTCCCAATAAATATGTATATGAACCTATATACTTTATGTGCAAAATAATCCTTTTCCCTAAAGTCATCTCTGAACTAACCTGGGATTTTTTATTTTCTGTTCGTTTGTTTTTGAGACAGAGCTTTGTTCTGCTGCCTGGGCTACAGTGCAATGGTGTCATCACAGTTTCACTGCAACTTCAAACTCCTAGGCTCAAGAGATTCTCCTGCTTTAGCTTCCTTGGCAGCTGGAATTACAGATGCACACCACCACACCCAGTTAATTTTTCTATTTTTTACAGAGACGGAGTTACTGCGAATGGAGACAGAGGAAAGTCACAGGAGGCTCTTTTTTATTTAACTTAATTAATTTCTTTTTATGGTTTGGGATTCATTGGGGCTACAAATAATTAGATTACACTGATTACATTTGTTAGATGAAGTCCCTCTTATCATTGTGTCCCACTCCCAAGAGGTGTGCCATACACTGTGACCCCCACCCCCCTCCTCCCCACTCCATCATTCCTCTACCCCCCTGTATTAGCTCATCTACTGCCTTCATACTAGAAGTGAATACAATGGATTCTTGCTTCTCCATTCTTGTGATGCTTTATTAAGAAGAATGTGGGGTGGCGCCTGTGGCTCATTGAGTAGGGCGCCGGCCCCATGTACTGCGGGTGGCGGGTTCAAACCCGGCCCCTGCCAAACTGCAACAAAAAAATAGCCGGGCGTTGTGGCAGGTAGCCTGTAGTCCCAGCTACTCGGGAGGCTGAGGCAAGAGAACCCCCTAAGCCCAAGAGCTAGAGTTTGCTGTGAGCTGTGTGAAGCCACAGCACTCTACCGAGGGCAACAAAGTGAGACTCTGTCTCTACAAAAAAAAAAAAAAGAAGAAGAAGAATGTGTTCCACCTCCATCTAGGTTAATACAAAAGATGTAAAGTCTCCATCTTTTTTAGTTTCTGCATAGTATTCCATATATATACATACACAAATATGCAAACACCCCAGTTTGTTAGGAGGCTCTTAGTTTCTTTTGGCAGGGGACAGAGTCTCACTCTGTTGCTCCAGGCTAGAGTACCCTGATATCAGCCTAGCTTACAGCAACCTCAAACTCCTGGGCTCAAGAGGTCTTCCTGCGTCAGCTTCCCGAGTGGTTGGGACTACAGGTGCCCACCACAACACTCAGCTAGTTTTTAGTAGAGATAGGGTCTCACTCTTGCTCAGGCTGGTTTTGAACTCCTGGCCTCAAGCAATCCACCTACCTCACCTTCCCAGAGTGCTTAGGATTATAGGCGTGAGCCACTGCCCTGAATGAACTTTTGATGCTTCTTTATAAAAAAACTATGTTGGCTCAGTGCCCGTAGTATAGTGGTTACGGCGCCAGCCACATACACCAAGGCTGGCGGATGGGAACCTGGCCCGGGCCAGCTAAACAACAATGACAACTGCGACAACAACAACAACAAAAATAGCCAGGCGTTGTGGTGGGTGCCTGTAGTCGCAGCTACTTGGGAGGCTGAGGCAAGAGAATCAGCAACCTCCAATTCTACCCAGGGTGACACAGTGAAACTCTGTCTCAAAAAAAAAAGTATGCAAAACTTTTTCTTACAAAATTGGCAAGCAGCATAGATGTCTGCCTTATGGTAATGACAATAATAATGCCACCAATGCCCTCGTTGCATACTAAACAATTTACATTGCTATTTCATTTAATTTTTTCAATGGCATCGGGATTATCCAACACAGGGTAATCATGTGTCACAGTGGAGGCATGAATCTCTTCAACAAGGAGCCTAGGAGGAGTCAATATTTGGAAATCCAACCAGCCAGGCCAACAATGGCATTGCTACACTGAGGTCACCTCTTTGAGAAATAAGCCTGCAAAATAAACTCACTCACCCAGCAGTTTCAGCTACCTACTTCGATTTATTTGTCCAAAGGTCAGCTTAAGGAGGTGGTCAGTGTAGGGAGGTTAACTACAGAAGTTCTATTACATTTGTATGTAAAATTGCTTTGGATTTTAAGTTCATCAAAGACCAGGATCATGTCACATTAATGTGCACTGCACAGCATGACAGGGAACTATGTTGAATCGGTGCTTAGCAAAGGGTCTTTGGAGATGACAGAGATGTGACCAGGCAGAACGGTCCTCAGGTAAAATTCAGAAGTGGCTGGTAGTACTAGACCTAGCCTCTGCCAGTCCCCCTCTCCCCACCACCCCTTTACCTTTTCATGCTAGTCTCTCCTGTGTGGCCTGTCTCCACATTCACCCCCGGCTTCTCAGAGCCTCCTCGCTTTGGGTCTCCCCCAGGCCTGGCAGCCAAGACCATTCTAAATAAGCATTTCCTTCCCTCTTCCCCCTTGCTACCTGTCAAACTCCCCCTCTCTCATCTGCCCACCAGAAAAGTTGAATATTTAACCTAATATTAATGTATGAAGCTCAGATTGCTGCTTAACTGTACTAGTTATCTCAAGAACATTTAATTTGTTTTTGTTTTTGCACACACATCAGCAATAGCAAATTTTTATTAGACGAAGGACAGTTAGGGTTAGTTGTAACAACTGGCAAGCATAGCCGTGCCACAGAGGAGAGAAGGCATTCCTGGTGGTAGGAATGAGAACTTATGAAATCTTAGGGTTAGGGTCACCCGTCTCCTGCCTAACTGTGACCATCGGAAAGCTCCTCTCTCCTTGGCACTCAGTATGACCACTGCTGGCACACTGCAGGTCTGCAATAGCTAGTTCAGCTTGGCCAACAGTTCTTCCAGTTCTGGCCGAGCTTTGAGCCATCCCTTGAAGTCTTCTTCCGTCTGCTCCTTCACTAGCAATCTGACCCCTTCAGGAAGATTTCTTTGGATTATTTCCAAGAAAATCTCTGCAAATGTAGCACTCAAACCACCGATCTGAACCAGTCACTCATGGTGGTAAGGACTGAGTCCAGTACTATTTTGTTGCCTTGGTCTGGCAGCTGCAACACACACCTCCATGGTTTTGGTAGGCATGGCAGAACTTTCCTCAACTTTACTGGAGAGTTGGTTGCAGAGGTTGTGAACATATTGGGCATAACTCTCTGCCAGGGTCAGGTCATAGGAAGTCAGGTGAATGTTTAAAACACCATATTCATAATCTGTCCCCAAATTAACGCACCTCACTTCCACTATTGTCCTCTTTTTCTTGGGCTCTTGTGCTTTAATTAGGTGCTTGTATCTTCCAATGCCATGGGTGGGCTTTGTCTTGTAGTGCCTGCAGGTACTCAGCACTCCTGAAGTTCCAAACCTTAGGAAGGAAAAGCCTTGCTTAACAATGACATTGTTCCTCAGGCACAGCACCTTTTCCAGAGTTTCCAGGTAGCAAACTCAGCGTTTCTTACCACAGCCTCTAACTGTGCCCCACCAGCCGCGATCCCTGGGCATCTGAAAACACTGATGGAACAGCCTTGATCTGGTTCGTAACGATATCCGACCAAGAACATTTAATTTTTAAAAGATGTGCTTATAAGCAAAGGCTGTTAGCTTCAGCTGAGATGGTTTTCTTTTCTTTTCTTTTTCTTTTTTGAGACAAAGTCTCAAGCTGTTGCCCTGGGTAGAGTGCCATGGCGTCACAGCTCAAGCAACCTCAAACTCTTAGGCTTAAGTGATTCTCTTGCCTCAGCTTCCCAAGTAGCTGGGACTATAGGCGCCCGCCACAACGCCTGGCTGTTTCTTGGTTGTAGTTGTCACTGTTGTTGGCAGGCCTGGGCTGGATTCCAACCCACCAGCTTCAGGGTATGTGGCTGGCGCCCTAGCCTCGGAACTACAGGCCCTGAGCCTTCTTTATGTTTTCCCCCAGACCTCTCAGGTTATGCCCTCAGGAAACTGCTTCTCTGCCTAAGTGTTAACCCCAGCTGACCCTTAGCATTTGTAGCGTTCAGGTGCCCTCTGGAGGCAGGCACAATCTCATGATAGATAAAAGACATGTGAGTGTGTGTCATACACGCACATGTATGACAATGACCCACAAATGATTGGCCCCTGTACAGCTGGGGACCATTCACTCCCCTCTGTCTTCCCTTGTGCAGGCCCAGGGTGGCCCTGCCAGAGGACCTTTAGCTTTGGCATGGGATATTTTCTTGCCTGGAATAGCCTTCCAAAGGTTGTCCTGATTGACTCCTTTACATCATTCTACCACAGCTCAACAGTGCACCATGTCCAGCAAAGCCAGCCTTTCCCTCTGCCACATCACCCTGTGTGTAACTCCTAGCACCAAGCACCATCTGAAATCATCTCCTTCCATTGGCTCACCATGTTCATTGAGGGCCTGATGGTAGGCCCTGCCTTATACACTTGGGATAAATCATGACACAAGCACTTGCGGTGCTTACAGAGCTTGTTAATCATGACGTTTCCTTTTTCATCATCTACCTCTTCACTAGAAAGTAACTCTGAGGGAGCAGGGACCTTTGTCAGTCTCGTTCACTGCCTTATCCCCGGAGCTGAGGACTATGTCTGGAACACTGTTCATGGCCACTGAATAGTCATTGAATGTATACACAAATGTTTATATTTTCTATTTTCACACAAATAATATTTTGCAGTGACAAAATTAATTCATCCACTTATCACTTAATCATAAAAAATGAGGCAAACAAGAAACTTAACTGTTAATTATTGACACGATCAATAGTAACAATAGTCAGCATTTACTGAACATTGACCGTGTGTCAGTGTACTGAGTGCTTTGTGCGTCCTATCTCATCTCACCTTCACTAGGTTCTGTAAGGCCGGTAATACCACTTGGCCTGTTTTAAAACAAGGAATTTGAGGTTTATAGGAGCTTCCAGCATCACAGAGTGTCAGGTGGGACAGCCAAGCTGCAAGGACAGTGTATACCCAGAGTCCCTGCTGTCAGCATCCTCTCAGAGCTACCTCTCTACACATGCACACTCACATGCACTCTGCATTGCTCAGGGCTTCCTCTCCCCCTCTGAATAAACCCCACATATTCACTTAGCAGGCCCAGTGGGACCCTTCAAGGTCAGCCTTGCCTCCTTTGCTGGTCCCCTTCCTGTCACCTCTCTTCCTAACCTGCCTGGAGTCCTAGCAGTTCCTGGGTGTGGCCATGTCTCCTCCCTTCCTTGAGGTTATACAGTCTGTTTCTTCTATCCTCCCAAACTGCTACTTCAAGGCCAACACCACCACCTCCAGCAGCCTTTCCTGGCCCTCTGGGCAGGGCTATGTGCCTCTGCCCTGCTGCTCCTCAGCACCTGTGTGTGGCTCTGTGATCGACAGAGAACGGGCTCTCCTCACTGCATCATGTGCTACTCGGGAGTAAACTCATGGAGTGGGCAGGGGATAAATAAAACTTAGTAAATCAGCTTGTTTAATCAATGTAATTGGATGGAACTATAATATTTGGGACTGTAGTGTTCCCAAAACAATTTAAATAAAAATATATCAGACATCTTTTTGTTTTGAAGTGCAGTAGGTTCATAGAGATGTCCCACTGAAGCAGCAAAAAAACACAGACGTCTAACTGGTCGCTCCAAGTCAACTCCAACATCTAAGTTTGTTCCTATATTGTTCTTTTATATTGGGATTATTGAGCACTTTCAACTTAGTGAAAAACATGAAATTTTTTTTTGTTTTTTCCCACATTCACTGCTTTGGTCCTTCTGTATTTAATCTCTCTTTCCCTTAAAAAGTTAGCATTTGGCTCGGCGCCTGTGGCTCAAGTGGCTAAGGCGCCAACCACATACACCTAAGGTGGTGGGTTCGAATCCAGCCCGGGCCCCGCCAAACAACAATGACAGCTGCAACCAAAAAAGAGCCGGGCGTTGTGGCGGACACCTGTGGTCCCAGCTACTTGGGAGGCTGAGGCAAGAGACTCGCTTGAGCCCAGGAGTTGGAGGTTGCTGTGAGCTGTGATGCCAGGGCACTCTACCCAAGGGGACCGCTTGAGGCTCTGTCTCAAAAAAAAAAAAAAAAAAAAATTAGCATTTATTGAGCTTTCCCATCTTGTGCCACACAATATTTTCAGTTCCTAAATTCATTAACTCATGAATCTTCGCAAGACTCTATGAACACTGCTGTTACATTTATCTACAGATAAGGAAGCCATGGCACAGAAAGAGAAAATAATTTACCTAACATCACGCAACTACCAATAGTAGAGCGATTTGTCTTTAGACCTCATTCTCTTAACCACTAGACTATCTTGTCTTAAAAACAAGCCAGAACTTCAATCTACATCTACCGAGAGCCACAGTGTGCCAGCGATTGCTCTAGATCATTGACGTTCAAGAAGAGTTTTGGTAATGATGAAATTTTTCTACATCTATCTTGCCCAATAGAGTAGCCACTACCCATGTGTGGCTACTGACCACTTCAAATGTGTCTAGTACCACGAAAAAACCAACTTTTTAGTTGTATGTCACTGTAATTAAGTAGCCACAGAGGACGATATAGTTCTGGGGAGCTAGGGAAACATCAGTCACAGAACAAAGATCCTTGCTCTTGTGGAATTTACATTCTGAAATGGGGTTAGCAGTGAGAGCAGAAGAGAAAGACAGTAAAAAGAAATCAAATAAGGCATAAATTATATAACATGTGATGTGCTACAGAAAATGAAAACGTACAGAAGAATAAGGAGGGCCAGGGCTGCATCTTAAAACAGGGTGGTTAGATCAAGCTTAGAACTCCCTGATCCTTTGTCTACTATAATGTCGTCCAATCCAATTTCAACTCCAATTTCTTCTTCCTTCCTCTCCTCTTCAGAGTTTAGATCCTCTAGCATGGGCTGGAAAGGGGTGTAGGAAAGGCAGGCCTGCCTTTGGAACTGGACTTGCGGTGGGTCTGTGTGACAGTGACAGTGGTCTTGGCCAAGGCAAGGGCTCCTCAGAGATGGAGGTTGAGATGTTTTCTAGGGGGGTGTGTACAGGTTTGCCCTGGCCTTCCCCCTAGCATAGCATCCCCTCAGAGAGGGGCAGCTGTCAGCCATCCCCCAAACCCTTTCCAAGTGGGATACCCTGTCCTTTGGCTCCCTGAGCAGCCCTAGGTCTCCTCCCCTCCCTGTAAACAACACTTTCACCTGCGCTGCTCTTCCACCCTGCTGGCCAACCCTGTCCATCCTCAGCAAGCTCTTTGTGAGAAATGAGTATCAGGCCATATATCCAGGAGACCTGTTCAGGGTGCTCACCTCTGACCAGTCAGTAACCACACCCCAGGGGCCTGCATGCTGGGCCACTGAACAAGTGTCCAGCTGGGGAGAGAGCTAAATGTGTCCCCTTCAAGCTTCTGGTGAACCTCCCCTCTCCATTCTGTGAAGAGAAGTAATAGGCCCCTCTAGACAGCCATTAACTCTCCCTGCCCCCATGGTCTGCCTATGCCCAAGGACAGACATTCCCTCCGCCTTCCCCATTCCTCTCTTAGCACCGGCTGGTGGTGGCAGCCTGGGCTAGGATTGTTAGGTTGAGGGATGAGGGAGGCAACAGGTCTTGCCACCTCCTGGTGAATTCCAGAAGGAGGCATTAGCTCACTTTGGAGGCTCTTCCGAGACTGCCCAGAGTTTAGTATTTCTTCCCAGAGCCATTGATCCTTATCACCAGTTTGCATGAGAGAAATCCTACTAAGCATCTTTTTACACTTTTTGGTATTAAATCACAAGTGAATTTTTTTTTTCTGTTGCCTAGTGACATTGTAATAGTGGAATTTTTTTTTGAGACAGAGTCTTACTATGTTGCCCTTGGTAGAGCGCTGTGGCATTACAGCTCATGGCAACCTCAAACTCTTGGGCTTAAACAATTCTCTTGCTCTAGCCTCCCAAGTAGCTGGGAATACAGGTGCCTGCACAATGCCCGGCTGTTTTTTGTTGTTGTTGCAGTTGTCGTTGTTGTTTAGTAGGCTCAGGCCGGGTTTGAACCAACCAGCCTCGGTCTATGTGATCAGCGCCCTACCCACTGAGCTACGAGCACTCAAGATATACAACCTCTCTGAGGGTACAACATAAAGCCTTCCCCCTTCAGTTGTCTTTCTGGGTTTATAGAAAGGACTTCTCCATAAGAAGACTGAGATAAACTTCCCAAATACATGAAGAGAAAAAGAAAGACGTAAGAACTGTCAGGGCTAGAGGTTGGCCATTGTGCTGGTTGCCACGCCAACCAATCTGTCATCATTGGCATCATCTGGTCCACCCTGGGTACTAGTGACCAAACCAGAGCTGTTGCTCCAGACTGTGACAGTGAAGATATAGATTAAGTCCTCAAGCTGAGCAGCACTTCTTTAGCAGCTCAAGTTCAATTTACTCGTTTGCTGACTCTGAAAAGGTGGAGGGATTGCTGTCAGATGTGAAGGTGAGGAATAGGAAGAAGAAAATTTATTCAAATAATACTTTCCATAAGTCTGCACACCCAACAGAACCAATTATAAGTAGATTTTGTTACTTCTAATTATTCTAATGGCAGGAGGAAAGGAAAAAAGAAAATGGCCTTTACTTACAGTTACTTTTAAAAATAGTTATAAAATGTGTGTAATGCTTACTTTGAATTATTAACTTGGTTAAGTGTAAAATATTTGTAAGTTTAGGAATTTTTTAATTTGTTGTACCATGAGGCAGATTATTGTTCATTCTGTTTCTCTAAAAGCATCTTATTACCATTTTCAAAAATGGTTTTGATTTTACATCTAAATAAAAGCATTATTAAAGAATGTGGACGTGGCTCTAAGAGTAACTGAATAATACCTCTCTTATTTAAAGCAAAGTAGACTTTAGGAAATTATCTAACACCGACAGAGCCACGTCTGGGATTCCAGGCATGAGCCACCATTCCTGCCCCCAGTGCCCTTTCAACCAACCCCTTTTGTGCTTTACCAGACAGTTAGCTTCTGCTGACTGTGACTAAGAGCCGAGTGATGCACCCACTGAGCTTCATCTGCTTAAGGAGGGGCCACTTGCCTTACAAAACCTACTTTGGCATGGAGGCCTCCCGTGGGCCTTCCCTAGACCCCTCTTTTCTGTCTCTCATTCACACTCTTCTGGCACCCCCCTCCTCAAATTGTAATTCCTGTTTCTTCTCTTCCACTTGGGTTGAGTCCTTTGGGCCTAGCCATTGTCTCTTCTACTCTGTATTTCTAGGGCTTAGTTTGAACTGACACAGCACATGACAGGTGCTGAAGGAAGGTCTGTCACTGATAGGAAAGAGTGCTCTGATTTGGTTGCTGAGAATGAGGGATCAGGAATAGATGTTATGAGGTGCCTTGTCTAATATTGATCTTGGTGAACAGCAGGGGTTTTCAACAGACATAACTTGTGGGAACTATCCTGCCCATATTGACACGTAATGTGCTTTTAAAAATTTAGTATATCCCTAGCATTTTTCTCATGTTCTTAATATGCTATAGGGGACATTCCTATATGTAACACACCCTTCCCCTTATTTTTTTCCAGGCTTGGGTGATGATGTCTCAGGGAGGGTAGACTCAGTTCCAAAGGCATGAGTTCTCACTTCAATCCAGGGGTTGACAAAGTGCAGCCTACCAGCCAAATCTTCCTGCCATCTATTTTTGTATGGCTTCAAGCCATAAAATGTTTCTTTTTCTTTCTTTTTTTTTACAGTTTTAATTAGTTGAAAAAAACTCAGAAGAATGATGTTTTGTGATAGGTAAAAAAATATATGAACTTCAAATTTCAGTGTTCACTGAGAGTGGAATGCAGCCACACGCATTTGTTTCCAGTGTCTGTGGCCACTTTGGCTGTGCAACAGCAGAGCTAAGCGGATAGGACAGAGACCGTACACCTTGTAAGGCCTGAAATATTTACTGGCTGGTCCTTTTCAGAAGTTGTTTGCTGACCCTGTTCTAAACCAATCATGCTAACGCCATTCTCTTCCCAGTGTTTATTTTTGGGAGGAATATGAAACACAAGAGGAAGCCTGACAGAGGGCTTCTGAGAAAGATTGTTTTCTCTGAGGAAAAGGAGAAAACAAACCTTCCTGTCTTTGGATGGCACGTGTGAGGATGTGGTGGCCAGACCTATGGCAGCCATGTTGTAATTATGAGGGAAAAGCCAAGAGAACCACAGGGAAGCTGACCTGGATACTGTTGAGGTGTTAAATTACCCAACACTGGAACCTCTACTTCTAGATTTTGTTTATATTGAAAATAAATATACTGATAGCTGGGCATTCTTTTAATTGCAGCCAGATAGTACAGTAGAAACTGTAAGTTGACCACCCAAGGGACTGTAACAAGCTGGTCAACATACGGAGGTGGTCAACATAAGGCACTAGGCCTATTGTGCTGATATGTATATGTGGTATGTCCGGTTTGTGAAAATCAGGTCAACATAAGTAGGTGATCAGTATAGGGAGGTGATCAACTACGGAGGGTCGATGGTAAGTCCTAAAGCACATGAGGTGAGAAAATGATTTTTCAAATTATGGCATAGGATTTCCTCTTACTGATGACCCATAAAATTTTAACCATATATGGGCATTTCCCCTAATTCTTTGCTATTATAAATTTTGCCTTTCAAAATGTATATCACACATATATATTTTACAAATTCAAATCCAAGGTTCATAGAATCTACACCTCTTCTGGCTGACTTCCTTCCATTTTCTTTCTTTCTTCCTTTCTTTCCTTCCTTCCTTCCTCCTCTCCCTCTTTCCCTTATTCCTTCCTTCCTTTTCCTGTAATTAAAAAGTTGCCAAGGAGAAGACAAAAGACATTTATGCCCCCTTAAAACAGGGGGTTGCACATCACCCTCTTATTCCACAAAGATTGGCAGAAATCTAAACCCATGTTTATGGGTGGGGAGGACAAGGAGATGCTGGTTAACAATACAAAATTTCAGCTCGTTAAGAGGAGTAAGTTCTAGTGTTCTAGCTGGGGTGGTGGTTCATGCCTGTAATCCTAGCATCCTGGGAGGCTAAGGTGGGTGGATAGCTTGAGCTCACGGGTTCAAGATCAGCCTGAGCAAAAAGTGAGACCCTGTATCTACTAAAAATAGAAAAAAAACTGAGGCAAGAGTATCACTTGAGCCGTTGCTATGAGCTATGATGCCACAGCAGTGGCATAGCTTGTGACTCTGTCTCAAAAAAAAAAAAAAAAAAGTTCTAGTGTTCTATAGTACTATAGGTGGAATACAGTTAGAGAAGATTTATTGTATATGTTCAAAAGCTAGAAAGGATTTTTTTTTTTTTTGAGACAGTCTCACTTTGTCACCCTCAGTAGAGTGCCATGGTATCATGGCCCACAGCAACGTCAAACTCATGGGCTCAAGCGATTCTCTTGCCTCAGCCTCCCAAGTAGCTGGGACTATAGGTTCCTGGCATTTTGAATGTTCCCAGCACAAAAAAATAGTAATTATTTGAGATGATGGATCCCCTGATATGATGACAACATTGTATACATATATCTAAGTAGTACACTATACCTCATTAATATGCACAATTATGTGTCAACTAAAAATAAAAATAAAATGTTAAATTAAGATACAAATTCAACCTGATTCTGGAAAGATTTGAAGGAGTTTTCAATAAAAACTACATTAGCAGCCAAAAATATTTAATGGGAGTTGAAGCTGAATAATCAAAAGCAATTTTTTCTTCTTCCTAATTAACTAAATGCACATTTGAGTCAGAGATGTTTTATGTTTTTGATTTATTTGCAACTCCTATTAAGATATTTTGTTAAAATGCACGCACATAGTATCAGAGCCAGGGACAGATTTTGTGAAATTATTTCTCTGTCATTAACCAGTGCATTGTGAAATCCTGTTGGAATAGCAGACGCCTGCTTTTCCATGGAGCCAGCGTATCTGTCTTCTTGCCGCTGACCTGCGTCAGACCTGCCACCCATCACAAAGCCAGCTGCATTGAGATCCCTGAATTGTGCAATCCCGGGTACAGCAAATAGTTACCTGGAGCACAGAGGTCAGTACATTGACGTGTTTGCTGTTTTGAGCCCAGGTCTGAAATACAATTGAATTGATCTACCTATACAGAGTGGTGATCCATGTCTCTAAAATGCTGTCCTCAAGAGGCCAGAGGGTTCCTAGGGAGTTGCCCTTAGAACAAAACTTACATGAACACTTTCTTGATTCAGTGCCAACCAGGTGATTTTTTAAATCAGTTCTCTGTGATCCTGTAAGATGTTAAACATTTTAACATCTATGTGCCGAAGAGCCACTGTTGAGAGGGATTTTAAGCTGCACAGGAGATTTTTATAAAACACTATGATGGGGGCCATGCACAGTAGCTCATACCTGTAATCCCAGCATTTTGGTTGGCAGACGTAGGACAACTGCTTGAGCACTGGAGTTTAAGGCTGCATTGAGCTGTGATCATGCCATTGCAAGCCAGTCTGGGTGATGGAATAAGACTCTGCCACTTAAAAAAAAATTATGGAAGGAGATGTATTCCAGGAGAAATAACTTCTAGTTCCTGCAGAACTCTTGCATTTGTAATAAAAGGAAACTTTCTGGGGGAGAGTCCTACACAGCATAGCAATTAGGGGCTGATCCTTAGAATTGAACAGAACTTTGTTGAGTCCAGCTCTTTCTGTGGCACCTATAGAACTTTGGATGAGTGACATGACCTCTCTAAATCTTGTTTTTTCCACCAATCTCATTCCTACTGGCCATTGTGGTAGTACAGGGACACAGTGGGCAAGGCAGATAGAGGGCAGATGGATGAAAGTTTGTACCAAGGTAACTTCATAGATTAAGGGTTAAAAATCTAAACAAAATCTCAACTTTTTTTTTTGAGACAGAGTTTCACTCTGCTGCCCTAGGTAGAGTGACATGGATCACAGCTCATAGCAACCTCAAACTTTTGGGCTCAAGTGATCCTCTTGCCTCAGCCTCCCAAGTAGCTGGGACTACAAGCATGTCTGCCTCTCTATTTTAGTGGAGGTGGGGGTCTCTCTTGCTCAAGCTGGTCTCGAACTTCTGAGTTCAAGAGATTTACCCACCTCAGCCTCCCAGAGAGCTAGAATTATAGGCGTGAGCCACCGTGCCAGGCCTTGACTGTTTTTTACAGCATAAATTGAGGCCGAGTGTTGTAGAGGGAAAGGCTGGGGAGAGTGGGGAGAGAGAAGAGGAAGGGGCTAAAGGAAGTCAGGTCAAAGCACTAAGTTGGGGTTCAGTGCTGCTTGGGACTGGGGCACAAGCCACCACCTAGAGCACTAGCCACTCACACTGTGGACTGCTCCTGCAGGCTCTTGGAGCAAAGGGGCTTCAAAGGAGGCGGTTGTGCAGTCACCCACGGCTGAGGCTTCAAAAAGGTTAAGTAACTTACTAAAGGGATTACAGGGACTTCTGCAAAAGCATCTTGGCTCCAAGTCCAATACTGTTTCTAATCTATAACAGGGGATCTAGGCCTGTCCTCAATCAGGTTTTCCTGGGGCTTCATTTTCCTAAGTTGCAAGAGCCACTGGACCAGATGACACTGCCAATCCCTCAGTCCCCCAAGCTGCTGTTACGGTAGATTCTCCTCCTGCACTTGCTTCCAACTAGTTATGTTAACTGTCTCTTTGGGCAAGTCATCCCAACTTCCTGGCTTGTTTCGGTGATTAAATTTTGTTCCAGAAGCTCAAGTGCTAAAGCTCGAGTGCTGATTCTGAAGAGTGCCCTCCTTTCGGGCGCTCTGATACCTTTACAGCAGCTACCACAGCCAGGAAGCGCCGTTCAGCTGTGCACTCTTGCTAAGCACCAAGTCACAGCTAATAGTTCAATCACACTGGCAATACTCCAACAGCCCATTCAAGCAAGGTTAAGAGTTGTAAAAGAAAACGACACCATGTTTTAAGTAAGAAAACACAGTGTAGAAAATGAAAATGAATACACAGAGGCAGAACGCAGGGAACTGGAAGGTTGCTTCTGAAGGAAAGCAAGATCCTTCTGCCTGAGGTGTTATCTCTGGTCTTAGGGCACTAAAGACGATTACCCTTGCGATGTAACAGCTTCCTTGGATATTTTCAGCTTATTCATAAAATGCCAAAGAGCCACGGTATCGCCTTAAGAGTAACTAAACAGATCAGTGAGGCACCGTTTTCATCAGGTCCTTTCAGGAATGTCATCTGCCGGCCGGATTTCGTTGGGGGAGGTGGATTAGGAAATGGCTTTTTAACATTTTTCTTTTTTACCAGCAAAAAGCGAATTTACTTCTTATCACTACAATTCCAGTATTTGCATACTCAATTATCATTTACTATGAAGCCCTTGGTTCCCGAATATCACTTGGTCCTCCATTGTAATTTAGAACGAGGCCTCCGTCTCCAGCCCCGGGGTCCCGGGCCCTCGGCAGCGGCTCGGCGGGGCCGCGCGCCCACTTCCGCTTCCCGGCGGGCGCGGCG
>NW_003852549.1:4469603-4472758 GCF_000181295.1 Otolemur garnettii
GGCCGGAGAGCGCGGGGTCCTCGGTCTGCCCGCGGTGCTCACCTGAAGGAAAAGGTCGCCTTCCTTCGCCCCCCGGCCGTGTCAGGTGGCCGTGGGGCTGCGCGCCGCCGGTGCCCGAGAGCACGGGCCGCGTATGAATGGGCCCGCGTGGGCGGGCGCTGTCTGGCGAGCCCGCGAGCGCCGGGGCCGCGCGGAGAAAGTTGGAAGTCGCCTCCCGCGGCGGCGCCCGCGGGGCTGGGGCAGGCGCGCCCGACCGCGCTCGGTGCGGCGCTGCGGGTTTGCATCCCGGCGACCAGCCTCGGGGGGACTCCAGCCGCCGCCGCCCTAGCCTGGGGCTGGAGTCTTTCAGGAGCAGTTCGTATTCCCTGGTGACAAATGCGGCCACGTCTGACCTCCCATCTGAAAAATTTACTTCCACCAGGATCGAGAAAGATGTATGGCCGGATGTTTTTGTGTTGCTGAGTCGGACCTGGTGTAGGTTGGAAGAGGGGCCAAGGGCACTGAAAGGATTCCGTGTTTTTATTCTAAGTGCTGCTGAAAGTTCATAAACCAGTTTTAATTCATGCTGAAGACTCTTGCCTCCTCCAAGCCTTGTGTTTTCTCCTAGGCAGAGCTAGATGTAATCTGAATTAATTGCCCACTCCTGGGTGAATCTGTCAGTACCCACTACTGTTATTTTTATTTTTATTTTTTTTTAGAGTCAGAGTCTCACTTTATCGCCCTCAGTAGAGTGCTGTGGCTCACAGCTCACAGCAACCTCCAGCTTCTGGGCTTCGGGGATTCTCTTGCCTCAGCGTTCCGAGTAGCTGAGACTACAGGCACCTGCCATAACGCCCTGCTATTTTTGTTGTTGTTGTTGCAGTTTGTCCGGGGCTGGGTTCAAACCCGCCACCCTCGGTATATGGGGCCAGCGCCCGCCCACCACTGTTTTCTATCCTAATAATTATACAAGTGGTTATTTGTAGGATTTGATGTTTGGCTCACCTCACAGGTTTGAGTTCACATTGACAGGTACCGTGGAATGTGACGTGACTTTCCTTCCAAGTTAAAGAAGTGTGCAGGACAATGGAAACAAAGGCATTGGGGTTTATCTGAGAAGCAGCATTGTGTCCACCGTTTTTTCCTAAAATGCAGGGTTGGGAGTTTTGTGTTGTTTTGGAAACTCCCAACCCCAAGTTGGAATACTCTGGAGTTATTTGTTGGTAGTCACAGACCTGATTCTTTCATTGACTAGTTGTGTGGTCTTGGAAAAGACCTTCTCTTGCTCTGACCTCAGTTTTCCTTCTGGAAAAGGGGAAAATTGGGTAAGTGCTCCAATATCTTCTAAGGAAATACCAAACAGCCACCACCTTATCATCCTAGTAAATGGTACTGTTTCTCCAGGTCTTTGATCAATAACATAAAAATCAATGGCTTGTACTTCTAACTTAGATGCTTTATTAAGTATTGTGCCTTTATTGTTGCCACTTTAAAATTTTTGTAAAGAAAGGAAGATTCTTGGAGTCTTGTTGCTGGCAAATGCTTTAAGGGGTTAAAAAATTTCTTGGTGTCTAACCTTTTCTGTATATTTAGGCTGGCATTGGCATTCATTTCGCATCCAACTCACCAATCCTCTCGGAGAGGTGGCCTGAATGGGAGCACACAGCACCTCAGTGTGATGAGGAATAAAATTGGTCCTTATTATTTGCAAATAAGTTATTTAAACAGCTTGAAAACCAATACAGAATTGGTTGCTGAATTGTTTACTTTCATCATTTATATTAATGAGCCACCATTTCTTTTTCCGGTCAATATTTATTAAGTCTGTGCCTCAGCAATAGTTGATTTTTGCCTAAAGTTTGAGGAATAGATTTCTAGTTTTCCCAAACTTCCTGGGTGTCAGCCCAAACGTACAGATAATATTAGCTACCAAGAAATTTTTTTTTAGCCCTTTAAAGCTTTTGCCAAAGACTAGAGACTCCCAAGAATCTCCCTTTCTTTACAAAATACCCAACAGAAAGGCTTAGTATATGAATGTGATTTTCATCAGGCAAATTTGGTACTTGTTGGCCCACGTGTTGATCTCAAAGTGTAATTCTGTTGACTGGCATTAGCAGCCTCAGTGGGCACTTTTTAAGACAGGCAGGATCTTGGGTTCCCTGTGAGGCCTACTGAATGAGAAGCTGCATTTAATAAGCTCCCCAGGTGACTTGGGTGCATGTTTAGTGGACTGTGGTGACAAACAGTTGGTGTTCTGTGTTGGGCCTTGTAGTAAGAGCATATGATGCCCAGTTCAGCATCTCATCAGTCTGGTGTGGCTATCTGTGATTGCCTTTGTATTATATTTTCATGCACCATGTACTGTAGATTTAGAGGCCCCAGGGTGGAGCAGTCATTCATATCCAGGTGTATGAGAGTTGGTACTCCTAACCTTTCTGCCTGCCTGCTCTTTTGAGGCCGCCTCTCTGTAACCTCCCCTTGGCCATACAGCACAGGCTGCAGTCTGAATTTAGAACTGAGCCTATTGGATAGATTGTACAACTTAGGCCTCTGAAAACCTCTGAAAATGTTGTTTGGGATGTCTGTGGTTGGCTTATTTACTTGGTGTTCATTTTTAAGCTGCTCAGAAAGGTTAGTTGAAGTGTCACTGGTGGCTGTAGCATTGATACTCAGGGAAAGTTTTTGATCTGTGAGATTTTTATGGAATGGTCAATCAGTAATCTGCACACACTTTGAGCCCATTTCCTTTGGGCTCAATGTGGAGCCCATTTCCTGGCTTCCAGAAGTTCAGGTTCAGTAACTTGGATGCTGGCTTAGAGAAGGAGAGGCAGTAGAGGCTGCACTAATAGTAAATTTTTGCCTCCTCCCAGGGATATGCAGTGCCTGTCATAAGCCCTAGAGAGTTACCTTGCACAGAGACCAGCGGAGGAGTGGGCAAACATGAAGTCCAATCCCGCCATCCAAGCTGCCATCGACCTCACGGCAGGGGCCGCAGGTACAGCCATGTTTTGCATAATGATGTTTCTGTTAAGAGCAGACCCCGGCTCGGTGCCTGTGGCTCAAGCTGCTAAGGCGCCGGCCACATACACCTAAGGTGGCGGGTTCGAATCCCCAGCCCGGACCCGCCAAACAACAATGACGGCTACAGCCAAAAAATAGCCGGGCGTTGTGGCGGG